>NW_006159996.1:2143329-2147680 GCF_000334495.1 Tupaia belangeri chinensis | reverse complement strand
GACACTCCCACATGGCTGATCATGGTTTGAGTCCCGGACCGGGTGGTTTGCTTCCTCACTTCTCTCTCTCTCTGTCTCTCTCTGTCAAATTAAAAATAAATTAATGAATAAATAAAATTAAATAAAAATTCTTTTTTAAAAAGTAAAGCAATAAAAACAGAATATTTGAGGGACCAGCAGTTAGCATAATAGCTATGTCATTGAACTCCAATGTAGTCAACCACAGTTCGAGTCCCAGACCCGGTGGCTTAAACTCATGCCAAGATCCCGAGAGGAGAATGGAGGAGAAGGGATTGCAGCGTGGCCATCCCCCCTGGGGAGTGATTTCTTGCTCTCTATCTCTCTGTCTCTCTCTGTCTTTCTGGCAAGCACACATGCCCTATAGCAAAAACCTCTCTCCAAAATAACACAGATTATTTTAAGATTTTCTATAAAATTGACTATTCTTTGCTTGTGATGAATACAAATTTACTGCATGCTGGTAAATAACTCTATTGATTATTAAATAAGTTCTTCACCTTGTATACTTCTACCTTTCTTCACATGAAAGTCAAGAAAGCAAGATAACCCTAAGTTCCTAAAAGCATATTTGCACTTGCCAACCATAAAAGTCAACAGTTCTTTCTTTCTTTTTTTTTTTTTACTTCTTTCACTTACTTTAATTTAATTTATTTAATTTATTTACTTTTAGAGAGTTTAAGCCACCGGGTCCAGGACTCAAACCACGGTCGACTACATGGGAATCCAGTGACATAGCCATTATGCTATCAGCTGGTCCCAAGTCAACAATTATTTCTAACCAACCAACTTATTTCCAAATTCTGAAAAGTCATGAGTTTAGATAATTAAGCTATTGTTCCACTAATGTCCACACAAAGAACTGGATGAATAAATCACAATACATTAATATAATAAAACTCAATCCAAATTTTAATGAGAAAAAAATGAGGCTCTTTTGAAATTATATGCTATAAAAAACAATATACAATTTAAAGTAGAAAAGTGTAAAGTGAGAAGAGTAGGTTCAGAATGTTATTATTTGTTTACTTTTTTAAAAAGGCAGAGGGCCAGATAGTGATACAGGGGTAAAGTGCAACCCTCTGTGAAGCTGACCTACATGGAAAGATTCCTAGTTCATGTCTGGAGACACCCCTGAGTGTGCTGGGCACTTGCACGCCCTGGATAAGGGCTGGCTGAGGCTAGGAGTGGATTGCAGCAGCAAGACCCTGTTGGGAGTTCTCTCTCTCTCTCTGTCCTCTTTTTCTCCTTCTTTCTCTTTCTCCTTCTCTTTCTCATACACACACACATACACACACACTCCCTGTCTTTCTCATTCATTAAGGAAAGAAATGAGTAAACTTTGTTTTTCAAAGGTGAATGGGGGACCAGAAGATGGCATAGTGGTTACATCGCTAGACTTCCATATAGTCAACCGCTGTTCAGATCCCGGACCCTGTGGCTTCAAACTCATGCTGGGCCTATGTACATGCCTGCATGCATGTGTGCCCAAAATCCCAAGAGGAGAATGGAGGAGAAGGATCTGTGGTGTGGCCATCCCTTCTGGGGGGTGATTTCTCGCTTTCTGTCTCTCTGGACAGAGCATGTGTCCTAAAGTAAAAATTCCCCCCCAAAAAAATTATAGGCAGATGGTACACATATAAAATTTTATAATATACAAAAGAAACTGCAACTAATTCAGAAATCCAGAAGTAAAATGAATAGTTTACAGTTGGAGGCAGCAAGGAAACTTTTCACTATATACTAAATTTCAGATCTTGAAATTTAAAAGTAAATACGTTTCCTATAAAAACAAGAAAGAAAATAAAAACAGTGCAGAACTTCTGTTTAAAATATACTTTCAGGGCCAGCGAGCAGCGTGCTGGTTAAGGTGACATGGCTGGTTCAAGTCCTGGACTGCCTGGTGGCTTGAAAACCATGCCCAGCTGTGCAAGCACCAAAATCCTGAGAAAAGAATGGAAGAGAAGGGATTGCAGTGCGGCCACCGCCCCTGGGAGTGTTTTCTCACATCTCTCTTCCTCTCGCTCCACAGTGAGCATGCTCATACTATAGCAAATTTAAGTATATATATATGTATATATGTATATATACACACACACACACTTTTAAGTCACTAATATAATTCACATGAAGATGGCAAATACAACTCCACAAAGTAAGCTTTAAAAAGTTTGTTTCAAGGCCAGCTGGTGCTGTGGTAGTCAAGATGCTGGACTCCCACATGGCAGGTACGGTTCAAGTACTAGACCTGGTGGCTTGTATCTCTCTCTCTCTTGTGAGTAAACCTACCCTATAGCAAATTAAAGAAATGATAATCATAATAAATAAAATTAAATAATTTTTTTTAAAAAGAGAAAAGTTTGTGTCATGGAAAATGCCTTTATCCCCCTTTTCCATCATACTGAGATTTTTTTTGATTAAGGATTTTCAATACATTTATGATTTATGCACTGTGTAGCTAATGAAAATATTACAGTGATTACATATTAACCATATTTTCACACACCTGGATTGCTAGTGTCTTCAATAAAATGACACATGCAATGTTTTACTTAAGTTTTAAATATTAAACCACTTCCAAGAAGACCATATTTATAAATAACTCTAACCATGCAAGAAAGCCTTCCATGTAAAGAAAGCTTGCTGGTATGTTTTTTTAAAACAATTATTTTATTTAACTTTATATATTTATTTACTTTAATTTGACCAGAGAGGGGCACACAGTGAGACAGAAAGAAAAAGTGAGAAAGCAAGCTGCCAGGTCCATGGTTGGCTGCGTGGGAGTCCAGTGCCCTTAAACCACCATACCACCTCCTGGTCTTCCTGATATCTCTTTTATGAAGGCTTTTATGACTACTACACAAATATAATTGAGAAATAGCAGAAAAGTGGTGTAATAAAATAAATCATTGAATTTCTAGAAGAAATGTTAAAATAAAAAGTAAATGTCATGCTAAAACAAATACTTATAATCTGAGGACAATATATGGAATAAATATTAGCTCAAAATATATCTTGAAAAAAAACTTACTACAGCATATATAAAGATTGAATACAAAAGTGTGGGTATATAAATATAAAGATTTGGAAATCCACATTATAATAGAAAGGCAATGAATTTGTTATTAAAATTGGCAAATAGGGGCCAGCATGTGGCGTGATGGGTAGGTGCTGGACTCCCACATGGCTAACCATGGAATGAGTCCTTGACATGACAGCTTAAAAATCATGCCAAGTGGGAACCAGCAGTTAGCGTATTGGCTATGTCACTGGACTCCCACGCAGACAACCGCAGTTTGAGTCCCAGACCCGGTGGCTTAAACTCGTGCCGTGCACATATGCATGCGTGCCCAAGATCCTGAGAGGAGAATGGAGGAGAAGGGATTGCGGCGTGACCATCCCCCCTAGGGGGTGATTTCTCGCTTTCTGTCTCTATATCTCTCTCTGTCTGTCTGGTGAGCGCACGTGTCCTATAGTGGAAAAAAAAACTCTCAAAAAAAAAAAAAAACATGCCAAGTCAGTGTGCAAACAGAGTGTGTGCGTGCCCAAAAGGAAAGGGGATGGCCATCCCTCCTTGGGGGTGATTTCTCAATTTCCATATCTCTATCTCTCTCCTACTAGTGCAAGAACCCTATGGCAAAATTATTTTTAAAAACTGTCAAAATATTCATCCAAAGGTAGAAAGTAACTGACATAAATGACCAATCAATCTACGGGCTTCCAAGGCCCCAACAGAGAAGTAGCATATTAAATATACATTTTAGGTGAACGATTAGTGCAAAAAATAAACCCAAAAAAAGCCATATGTAAAGGTATCGACTAAAATTAAACAAATTATGAAAGAAATAATTAAGTACAAAAGATGAAATGATTATTTTTTGAATTGTAAAAAAAGAATAAAAACTGTTATATAAAACTCACATTGTCTGTGGAGCTGGGACCCTGAGGTAGGCTGGGACTGAAGGCCATGAGGTCGGTCTTGGGAGGGCCCTCCCCAGAGCACACCCTCTGACTCCTCTGCTGAGAGTAAGACCAGCTCCCCACCGCGCTGGAGCACACCAGCGTCGGCTTCCCAGGCCCGCAAGCGCCCTCTGGGGGCGGCGCCGAGCACCGCAGCGCCGTGTACAGCAGCAGCGTGAGCACCAGCAGGCTGGACACCGCGCAGATGGCGATGATCAGGTACACGTTCACGTCCACCAGGGTCGACTCGGGGCCAGCAGCGCCCACCATCGCCCGCGAAGAGGCCTTAGGCGCCTGGCCGCTGTCCACCAGAGACACCAGCACGGTGGCCGTGGCCGTCAGCGCGGGCTCGCCGTGGTCCCTCACCAGCAAC
>NW_006159996.1:2137890-2143003 GCF_000334495.1 Tupaia belangeri chinensis | reverse complement strand
ATCCCGGCGGTTTGTTCTCCTTCACGAACACCGTGTACTCGGGCTGCGCGAACAGCGGCGCGTTGTCGTTCACGTCGGCCACCTCCACCGACACGCTGGCGGTGGCCCAGAGCGAAGGTGAGCCCCCGTCCCGCGCTGTCACCACCACGGTGTAGTCAGAAATGCTCTCTCTGTCCAGGGCGCTGTCCAGCACCAGCGAGTAGTAATTCTTGTAGGTGGACACCAGCTTGAAGGGGATCTTGGGCGTCACTGAGCAGGTCACTTGCCCATTAGCTCCAGAATCGCGGTCAAACACACTAATCAAGGTGATTACTGTGCCTGGCTGGGCGTTCTCCGAGATAGGGAGAGACAGGGAAGTGACGGTCAACTGTGGAGCATTGTCATTGGTGTCCACAACTTTGACAAGAACTGTACAGTGACCAGCCAGAGGTGGGAAGCCTTTATCGATAGCCTCTACACGAATCTTGTGGACCTTACTTTCTTCAAAATCAATAAGTCCCATCACTGTAATTTCCCCACTCGTGGCGTCTATGTGGAACTTGGAGTTGATATCCGGAGAAGCATCACTGGAGAACGAGTAAGTAATATCCCCATTCAAGCCTTCGTCCAAATCCGTGGCGTTGAGGTCAATCACCACCGTTCCGACAGAAACATTCTCTGGTAATTGCACCGTATAGAGTGTCCTGTCGAACACTGGGGCGTTGTCATTGGCGTCCAGTACCGTGATGAGTAACTCGACGGTCCCGGTCAGCTCGGGTTTGCCCGCATCGGTGGCCGTGAGCAATAACAGGAGCTCCGGAGTTTCTTCCCTGTCCAGAGGCTTCCGTAACACAAGTCCAAGAGGCTTCACCTGCTGGTGGTTGGTTGGTACGTCCAGCGAGAAATACTCATTGGGGTTCAGGCTGTAGGTCAGCAGAGCGTTCTCGCCGATGTCTGCGTCCCATGCGCCCTCTAGTGGAAACCGAGAGTCAAGCGGCCTGGATTCCGCGATGAGCAGATTCTTTTGTGTCGCTGGAAACACAGGCGGGTTGTCGTTAATGTCCTTCACCTCCACGTCCACGTGGAAAACCTGCAGCGGCCGGTCCACGATCACCTCCAGGTGGATGCTACACTCCGCGCTCTGCTCACACAGCTGTTCCCGGTCGATCCGGGAATTCACAAACAAAATGCCATTCTGCAGATTTACCTCCAGAAGATTCCCACGACCTTTGGACGCCACCCGGAACAGGCGGGGCACCAGGTCCTCCAGCTCCAGTCCCAGGTCCCGCGCGATACGTCCCACGAAGGTGCCGTGTTTGGCTTCCTCCGGGACCGAGTAATGGAGCTGGCTGCTCCCCGATTCCCAGGCTGCTAGAATTAAAATAAACAGCAGATTCCTGGCTCCTGGGTTGGGCACACTTGGGTACACCATTTCATATTATTAGCGCTTTATTTTTATCAACGAAACTTGCCTCGAATTTTAGAAGAATCTTCTTATTCTGTCATATCAATTCTGTTGTGGTGGCCATTTTTGAGCGTTCGGAGAATGAAGGAGAGGGTAGCTTCTTTCCAACGGGAAGAGGAATGGATTTATTTTGTTGAAAATGAGAGAATCCGTGGTAAAGAGCGACATCATGTGGCTCAAAGAGTAAGTACGAATTACAGACTTCATGTTACCAAAATGAAATGTTTTCTTTCCACCTCTAAATTCTTTCTTCAGTGGTGTAAAGCGTACAACATTTCTTGTTTCTTAGAAGCACTTTTAGATGATTAAAGGCTTTGGCTATTTAATGTGACCATAATTGTGGCTTCCTCATACCTTATAAAGACTTATTCCACTCAGTTTTTAAATAAAGACAGAAGCCTCAGTGACAATAAATCATTTAAAGAACCTTAAATTTAAATCCCTTTTCTAGAGTTCAGGAAACTCTATATTCTTAAATTTCATATTCCATGTTAAGAAAACTCCAAGACTCTAGGAACCTGGGAATTTAAGAATCTTCAAAGGGGGGGCCAGCAGGTGGTTTGGTGGTTAAGGGTGCTGGACTCCCACATGGCCGACCACAGTTAAAGTACCGAACCTGATGACTCTGTGTGTGTGTGTGCGTGTGTGTGTGTGTGTGTGTGTGTGTTCCTCTCTGGTCAAATTAAAGTGAGTAAATAAAGTTAAGTAAAATAATTATTTTTTTTTAAAAACTTCAAATGGAAGATAAACTAGAAAAGTCTTTTCATTTATTTATTTATTTATTTTTAATAGCCAGAGGGAGTTTGAGCTTATGAGAGAGAGAGAGAGACAGAGAAGAGGGAGAGAGGAAAAAGAAGGGGCAAGGGTCAATGGGGCAAGGTCATGCCACAATTTCTTCTCCATTTCTCCACCCTGTTGGGATTTGGTACACACACACATGCTCAGTATGTTTTTTAAGCTGCTGGGCTCAGTCTCCAACCCAGGTTGACCATGTGGGATCCGGCTTCCCTTAACTACTAAACTATGGGCAGCCTTGTTTATTTCTTTTTAAAGGAGGATAGAATATAAGCAACGATTCAAGTGCTTTTTTAAAAAATAGATTTTTGCTATAGGGTGCATGTGCTCACCAGAGAGAGAAAGCAAGAAACCACCCCTCAGGTAGGATGGCCATACCACAATCCCTCCTCCTCCAGTCACCTCTTGAGATCTTGAGCACACATGCACACAGGCCTGGCATGAGTTTTAAGCCACTGGGTCCAGGACTCGAACCTCAGTCGACTGCATGGGAGTCGAGCAACTCCCATGTAGTGGGAGGGACCATTGTGTCATCTGAGGGACCATTATGCCATCTGCTGGTTCCTCAAATACTTTCTTATTTTCTTTTTTTCTTCCTTTCTTTCTTTTTTCTTTCCTCCCTCCCTCTTTCTTTCTTTCTTTCTTTCTTTCTTTCTTTCTTTCTTTCTTTCTTTCTTTCTTTCATTATTTCTTTCTTTCCTTCTTCCATTCTTTCTTTCTTTCCTTCTTCATGACTGTTTTGCTCCAGTGTTCTCAACTGCAAGTAAAATAATTACACGTATATTCTAGCACTTTCCAAGTCTGGTACCTACCAATATGAGGTTTTATAGTTGCTGCTCTCCTTAACTATTGCAAGAACTTCTTGAGTTACCTTGTCCTGACTGCCATCCTTCCCATAATCTTACAGTCATCTTCCTGAAATATGTTTAATTCCTATTGCTTCACACTTTCTGATAGCTTTCTAATGACTTCGAGGAGAGTCAAAATTTCCGTTTAATACTCAAAGTTAACCAAAAGAGTTTTCTCATATTATTTTTGTTGCATTACTTCATAATCTCTGCCTATGAGGACTCTATGCTTTGCCCAAAGTAGCTAGGTACATTTGGGATTTTCTGTGTACTCATTTGCAAGAGTTATTCTATCCCACCACCTATTCATTTCAATAGGCTCCCAGGACAAATGTTCCCATTTTTGAAGCACTAAAAACAGTAACTTTTAAAGAGCTCATTCACCGAGGAAAACAGGCAGAGATTCCCTTTCAATTTCAGCAACTTATGGTTTACGTTTCTTGCACCTCTCATAATATTTTGTTTTCTGTTATGGTCATATTTATGTATGACGCATACCTTTAACTTTGTACTTTGTCTGAAATTCTTGAAGCCAGAGACTGGGTCTTTTTTTTTTTTTATTAATTATTCACTTGTTTTATATATATATATATATATATACATATATATATATGTATATATATATGTATATATATATACACATGCGTATATATGTGTGTGTACATATGTATATATATACACATGTATATATGTATATGTATGTGTGTGTGTGTGTATATATATAGATATAGATATAGATATTTAATTTGACCAGAGTGGGACAGAAAGAGAGTAAGGGAAAGTGAGAAAGTAAGCCACCAGGTCCAGGACTCAAACCACAGTTAGCCATATGGAAGTCCAGTGCCCCAACCACCAGGTCGCCTGCTGGCCCCATGAGACTGGGTCTTTTTGATTCAATGATTCTTGATAAGCACTGTGTCATTCTGTTAGAGACCTTCCTGAAACTTTTTAAGACATTTACTCAATAGTAATGACTATGGTTCTTCTCCACTTCCTAAGAAAGCATGCTGTTTCCACATTGTTAGATGTCATTATCTATACAAATGATCCTGTTTATCAATAAGTATAACCAGAGTGGATTTTGTCACTGAAGTATGTAAGGGAGTTTGGTTTTTTGCACTTCATCGCAACATAATGTATGGGTACTTCTTTAAAAAAAAAAAAGAAAATACTTTAAATGGTTTCTGCCACTTGAAGAATGGAAAATGAAAATGTTAAGGAGCATAAATTCCAACTCAGTCCACCAGTGAATCTTGAGCAACTTTTTTTATTTTGGAGAGGTTTTTGCCATAGGGCGCGTGTGCTTGCCAGACAGACAGAGAGAGACAGAGAGATAGAAAGCGAAAAATCACCTCCGGGGGAGAATGCCCATACCACAATCCCTTCTCCTCCATTCTCCTCTTGGGATCTTGGGCACGCACACACATGCGCCCGGCGTGAGTTTCAAGCCACTGGGTCCTAGACACGAACCGCAGTTGACTACATGGGAGTCCAGCAACATAGCCACTACGCTAACTCCTGGTCCCAAGCAACTTTTTTTAAAGGTTTGCCATAGGGCACATGTCAGAGAAGGAATGTAAGAAATCACCCCTCAGGGAGGATACCATGCTATAACCCTTTCTCCTCCATTCTCTTCCTCTTGAAATTTGGGGCATGCACCCACACATGCCCAGTGTGATTTTCAAGGCTTCAGGTCCTCAATTCCAACCGGGTGGGCCATGTGGGAATCCAGTGCCTTAGCCACCATGTCACCTGCTAGCCCCACTTGAGCAACTTCTCAATGTGAGGAAATAAACCATTAAAGCTTAAGGTAGTTTAAGATTTTCTGGGAAATGTGGACAATGTGAAAAATTAAAACCACCTTCAGGAAACCACTAAAGGCTCAGCAGTTTACATATTTTGAATTCAGAAAGCTTTAGTCAAAGTCAAAGTCTTAATTCAATTTTCAACTTAGAAAAACTGATTTTAAATTGTTGTTCAGTGTAGTCCCTAGTACTCAAAATGTTGAGATATCATGGATTGATTT
>NW_006159996.1:2129244-2137864 GCF_000334495.1 Tupaia belangeri chinensis | reverse complement strand
AATTACAAAACAAAGAATTCTTTTAGAGAGGGTTTTTGTTTTGTTTTGTTTTGTTTTGTTTTGCTGTAGGGTGCCTATGCTTACCAGAGAGACAGAGAAAGACAGACAGAGACAGAGAGAAAGTAAGAAATCACCACTTTGGGGGGATGGCCACACAGTAATCCCTTCTTCGTTCTCCTCTTGGGATTTCGGGCAGGCATGTATACAGGCCTGCACACATGTCTAGTGTGAGTTTCAAACCTCCAGTCCAGGACTGAGGTTGGCTATGTGGGAGTCCAGCAGCTTAACCACGACACCACCTGCTGGCCCCACAAAACAAAAAATCTTTGCATTAAATAAAATAAAATGAAATCCATACTGATGGATTTCTGACATAAAATGATGTCAAATTTTTATTTTCCTAGTCATAGTAATAATAGTTAAATTTTATTAAGTACTTCCTATTTGGCAAGCACTATTATAAGCACCTTATAAGCATTAGCTTATTACATCTTTACAACAATTCTCCCTAGGATAGGTACTACTGTACATCATTCCAAGTGCATAGGTGGGAAACTAAGAACGGAAAGGATAAACAACCTGTCTAACGTTGCATAAAACAAAATTGGTAGGAGTGAAATTTGGGTAAGGGAGGGATAGCTTCAACATACAGAGATTAATCACTAATCTTTGCTGCTTTTCATGTAAAGAAATCATGAACATTTTAAATCATCATACAAAAAGAATAGCGGCAGTATTGATATAAAATAAATACGTTTATACTCCATGAAGAGAATCCCACCAAATTAAATCCAAATATAAATAAGGGAGTTGTAATGCAAGAGGAATGAACATTGCATATAAATTCACTTGATCAAAATCCAAATTCCCTCGAATTACTACTCCAGCTTCTGGATAGCTAGAAACTGGGCAACAACCATGCAAGGAAGGCCAGACATGTTAAGGCCAGGCCTGTAATTAAGCTACTTAGAAAGCTGAGACGGGGGTAATGAATTTTTTTTTTTTTGGAGAGGTTTTTGCTATAGGGCACGTGTGCTCGCCAGACAGAGAGAGACAGAGAGACAGAAAGCAGGAAATCACCCCCCAGGGGGGATGGCCACGCTGCAATCCCTTCTCCCCCATTCTCCACTCAGGATCTGGGGTACGCACGCACACGTGCCCGGCATGAGTTTTAAGCCACCGGGTCTGGGACTCGAACCGCAGTCGACTATGTGGGAGTCCAGCGACATAGCCATTACGCTAACTGCTGGTCCCTAGGAGGGTAATGAATTTGAAGCCAGCCTGGGCAAGACAGAGAAATTCTGTCTCAAAAATGTGAGTTGAGCAGTTCCGGAAACCAGGCGGACTGAGGCTGCAGGCCCGACCCTACCGCAACTCCACGCATCCCCACCATCCTTCCTTCTTGGACCCCAGGTTGGTTGCCTGGGACTTTAAGGCGAACCCACACCCCTCCCCACCCAAAACCCGGATCGAGCCGGCCAGCAGTTCCGGACACCAGGCGGACTGAGGCTGCAGGCCTGACCAACCTGATGCTGTCATTCATTGTCTGATCCCTTTCCACTAGCCTTTGGACTGTTTGAATTTTGGTGATTTGAGTAGCGGGCGGTGCGCGATTTTCTTTTTCCATTTTGTTTTTCTTTGCTCTTGGGGTGTTGCTTGTTTGGTCAGTTGAAGGCTCACTACTCCTTAGAAACAGCGAGCACTTTGGGCCTTCCAGGGCTAGTGGCAACAGTTAATGGTAATTGTGAGTAATAGGTAGGCCAACCATAAGAGAAATCATCAATCTTCTAAGCCTGTACAACTTTTATGAATCAGAGATACCTGAAATAAGTTGGCAAGAAACATATAGATTACCTGATGACTAAAAACAATCGCAAAGGCTCAAGAAATATGAGCAACCAACAAAAGGCCTCTCCGTCAAGGGAAATCATCAATCCTACATCACCCACAGTCAATACAATGGACGTCGTGGACATGTCTGATAAGGAATTCAGAATATTTGTAGTGACCAAACTAACTGAGATGGAAGAGAAAAGAGACAAGGAGCTCCAGGAGATGAGGAAGTCCTTTAATGACTTGAAAGAAGAAATGGATACCCTAAACAAGAACCAGATGGAACTTCTAGGTTTGAAGAATGTGATAGAGGAAATCAAAACCTCCCTTGAAAGCATTAAATGTAGGTTAGACCAGGCAGAAGACCGAATCTCTAACGTAGAAGACAAAACATCTGACCTAGATAAAAGTATCAAGAAGATTGAGAAAACAACCATGAAAAATGAGGATAATATACGAGGAATACTGGACACCATCAAGCGCCCCAACATTCGGATAATTGGTATTCCGGAGGAGGAAGAAAATAATAAGGGCCTGGAAAATTTATTCCATGAGATCCTGGAAGAAAACTTTCCAAATCTAGAAAGGCATTCAAATATCCAGACCCAAGAAATACAGAGGACCCCAAGTAGAATCAACCCAAGAAGATCATCTCCAAGGCACATCATAGCCAGACTGGCAAAAACAACAGATAAAGACAAGATACTAAAGTTGGCAAGAGGGAAACGCCAGGTTACTTACAAAGGTCACCCCATCAGGCTAACATCGGATCTCTCAGCAGAAACAATGCAGGAAAGGAAAGAATGGGGAAGCATAGTCAAAGTGTTGAGTGAAAAACAATTTCAACCAAGAATACTATACCCGGCAAAATTATCTTTTATATGGGAAAAAAAGATAAAAACATTCTCAAATAAACAAAATTTGAAGGAATTTACCAACACCAGACCAGCTCTTCAAGAGGTTTTGAAGGGAGTACTATACCAGGAAAACTAAAAAATCAGAGACAGTTATACGAGAACAAAAAACAACTAAGAAAATGGCTCACTTAATGATAGGATCAGGTATGGAAATATCGATAATTACATTGAATGTCAATGGATTAAATTCCCCAGTTAAGAGACATAGACTAGCTGAATGGATAAGAAAACAGAAACCCTCTATCTGTTGCCTACAAGAAACTCACTTTATGGATAAAGATATACATAGACTAAAAGTCAAGGGCTGGAAAAAGATATTCCATGCAAATGGAAATCAGAAAAAGGCTGGAGTAGCGATATTGATCTCAGACAAAATAGATTTTAAAACAAAGACTGTAAGAAGAGACAAAGAAGGGCATTATATAATAGTAGATGGGGTAATCCAGCAAGAAGATATAACCCTTATAAATATCTACGCACCCAACTCAGGTGCGCCTAAATATGTGAAGGAAAGACTGCTGGAGCTAAAAGGAGACATAGGGAAAAATACTATAATTGTTGGAGATCTCAACACCCCGTTATCTCCTATAGACAGATCTTCTAGACAGAAAATAAATAGAGAGATACAGGACTTAAATGATACTATAAATGGAATGGGCTTGACAGATATCTATAGAACTTTCCACCCTACATCCACAACATATACATTTTTCTCACCCCGACATGGAACCTTTTCAAAGATAGATCATATATTAGGACACAAATCAAGCCTTTACAGATTCAAAGGCATAGAAACTGTACCCAGCATCTTCTCTGACCATGATGGAATTAAACTCAAGATTAATTTCAAGAAACAACCCCGAAAACACACGAACACATGGAAACTGAACAACCTACTTCTGAATGACTTCTTCACTACTGAAGAAATTAAGGCTGAAATAAACAAATTTATGGAAACAAATGATAATGAGGACACAAGTGTCCAGAACCTATGGGACACAGCAAAAGCAGTCATAAGAGGGAAATTCATAGCAATTAGTGCACATAAGAAAAGGATGGAAAGATGGCAAGTAGATAACTTATCATCATGCCTCAGAGAACTGGAAAAACAACAACAAACGAACCCCCAAAATGCCAGGCGAAAAGAAATAATAAAGGTTCGAGCAGAAATAAATGAAATAGAAAATAAACGAACCATACAGAAAATAAATGAAAGCAAAAGCTGGTTCTTTGAAAAGATCAACAAGATTGATACTCCATTGGCTAGACTGATCAAGAAGAAGAAAGAAAGAAACCAGATTAATCAAATATGTGATGAAACAGGCAATATTACCACGGACATAGCAGAAATACATAATATCATTAGAGGATACTATGAGCGACTTTACGCCAACAAACAAGATAACCTGGAGGAGATGGACAAATTCCTGGATGCATATAAACTACCAAGATTGGATCAGGAAGACATAGAGAATCTGAATAGACCTATAACAAGCCAGGAGATTGAATCAGTAATTAATAATCTCCCAACAAAGAAAAGCCCAGGCCCAGATGGCTTCACTTGTGAATTCTACAAAACTTTCAAGGAAGAATTAACCCCTATCTTACTAAAATTATTTCTAAAGATTCAAAAGGAAGGAAACCTTCCAAATTCATTTTATGAAGCCTCCATCATCCTCATCCCCAAAACAGATAAGGATATGACAAAAAAGGAAAACTACAGACCAATATCATTGATGAATATAGATGCGAAAATTCTCAACAAGATACTCGCAAATCGTATCCAACAACATATAACAAAGATCATTCATCACGACCAGGTAGGCTTTATACCAGGGATGCAAGGGTGGTTCAATATACGCAAGACCATAAATGTAATACACCACATTAACAGAAAGAAAGATAAAAACCATATGATCATCTCAATTGATGCGGAGAAAGCGTTTGATAAAATACAACATCCTTTTATGATTAAGACTCTCAGTAAGATTGGTATAGAAGGGTCATTTCTGAACACAATAAAAGCAATCTATGAAAAACCTACAGCTAATATTATACTGAATGGGGAAAAGCTGAAAGCTTTTCCTCTGAAAACAGGTACTAGGCAAGGCTGCCCACTTTCTCCACTGCTCTTTAATATAGTACTGGAAGTCTTAGCTATTGCAATCAGAGAAGAGAACAGTATTAAAGGCATTCGAATAGGCAAAGAAGAGTTGAAAATATCTTTATTTGCAGATGACATGATGGTATACTTAGAAGACCCAAAGGTATCCATGAAAAAACTGCTTGAAGTAATAAGTGAATACAGTAAGGTGGCAGGATACAAAATCAATATCCAAAAATCTATAGCATTTCTATTTATGAACAACAAGTTGAATGAAGCAGAGCTGAAGAAAGGAATCCCTTTCACCGTAGCCACAAGATGTATAAGATATCTAGGGATAAACCTAACTAAGAAAGTCAAAGACCTTTATAAAGAAAACTACGAGAATCTTAAAAAAGACATTGAAAGTGACATAAAAAAGTGGAAGGACATCCCATGCTCCTGGATTGGTAGAATTAACATAATCAAAATGGCAATTCTACCCAAATTAATCTACATGTTTAATGCAATTCCAATCAAAATACCAGAGATATTCTTCAGAGATCTAGAAAAGACAATTATAGAATTTGTCTGGAACCATAAAAGACCTCGTATTGCAAAAGCAATCCTGCGTAAGAAGAATGGAGTAGGAGGCATATCACTCCCTGATCCCAAGATATACTATAAAGCTGTGGTCATCAAAACAGCATGGTATTGGCATAAAAACAGACATGTGGACCAATGGAAGAGAATAGAGACCCCAGAAATAACTCCCAAAGCTTATAGCCAACTGATCTTTGACAAAGGATATCAGTCAATCCATTGGGAAAAGGAAAACCTCTTTAGTAAATGGTGCTGGAAAAACTGGGTATCCACCTGCAGAAAGATGAAACTGAACCCCCATCTTTCACCATTAACAACAGTCAACTCAAAATGGATCAAAGATCTGAACCTAAGACCTCAGACAATAAAACTACTTGTGGAAAATGCTGGGGAAACTCTGGGAGACATTGGAGTAGGCAAAGACTTCTTAAATAAGACTCCCAAAGCACAGGCAATAATCCCTAAAATAGACAAGTGGGACTATATTAGACTAAGAAGTTTCTGCACAGCAAAGGACACAGTAACAAGTGTGAACCGACAACCCTCAGAATGGGAAAATATTTTTGTTAAATATGCCTCAGACAAGGGACTGATAACGAGAATACATAGGGAACTCAAGTGCCTTATGCGAAAAAAAATGATTAACCCGATTAAAAGATGGGAAAGTGAGCTGAACAAAAGTCTCTCTAAGGAAGACATACGAACAGCCAAAAAGCATATGAGGAAATGCTCGACATCCCTCATCATAAGGGAAATGCAGATAAAAACCACAATGAGATACCACCTAACCCCTGTCAGAATGGCAAAGATTAAGAATATAAAAAGTGATAAGTGTTGGCGGGGATGTGGTGAAAAGGGAACCCTCCTACACTGTTGGTGGGAATGTAAACTAGTTCAACCACTGTGGAGAACAATATGGAGGTTCCTCAAAGATCTACAAATAGAACTACCATTTGATCCAGCAATCCCACTTCTGGGTATTTACCCAAAAGACAGGAGAACGCTCAGTCAGAAAAGTGCTTGCACATCCATGTTTATTGCAGCATTATTCACAATTGCCAAGACATGGAACCAACCTAAATGTCCACAAACTGATGAATGGATTGGAAAAGTGTGGTATATATACTCTATGGAATACTACTCAGCCATAAAAAATAACAAGACCCTGGAATTTGATAGAAAATGGTCAGATATGGAGGATCTATTGCTGAGTGAAGTAAGCCAGGCTATGAAAGAAAGATATTGTATGTATCCACTCAATATATACCGACTATCCGCACTCTATAATAGAGAGCAAAAATTCGGAGGACATAAACACAGTGAAGGTACTTAATGAGAATAGGACAGTGTGGAATGGGGTAAGTGAAGAGAAGAGGATAGAGAAAGATAGCAAGTGAACAATAGAGAGACAGGACGTTAGTGAGAAACAGATAGGGGTTATTAACTGTTGATGATGACATGTATAGTATTCTCAACTGGATTGGTCTGAGAAGTATTTCATGATGGGCAAAGTATTTTTACAAGCAAAACGAGAAATAGCAATTGACTGTTTTATAAAAATAATTAGAATAATAAAAATAATGATTGGGGAAAACAGAAAAGATATGGAATGTTGAAGTGGGGAGATTAATGTCTCTGTACTGACTGACATGCATGGCATTCCCTTTTGAAAAAACAATGTAATACACTGTAAAGTTATATGTAATCCAATGTAATATAAAGAAGATTATGATGATAATAAAAATAAAAAAATAAATTAAAAAAAATGTGAGTTGAGGGGGGAAGAGGGGAAAGGTGTGTGAAACCGGGTTATTAAAGAATAGAAAATCTCCTATTAACTCCTTCACCCCTATCAGAAGTTTCAGTATGATAACTAATGTTCCATCCTTTATCCTGAAATGATATAAAAAAGCAACTGTAAATGAACACTAATATCTCCTGGAATTGCCAGGCCCAGATGGGAATCTAGAAAGTAAGATATATGGGCAGAGTTCTTGCCCAAAATAGATAAACTGAAAGTGTTAGCTTAATAAAAGTCAGCAGAAAACATTAAAATAGAAAGCAAAGGTGTTACGTGGCATTAACATGTTCATATATTATTTTAAAAAGAGTACATGTGAAATAATTCTTCAAAAGATTGAATGCAGGACCAGCACATGGCGTAATGGTTACATGGCTGGATTCCCACATAGTCGACCACAGTTCCAGTCCCAGACCTGGAGGCTTAAAACTAATGCCGAGTGTGTGTGTGTTCATGCCCAAAATTCCAAGAACAGAATGGAGGAGAAGGAATTTTAGCATGGCCTTCTCTCTGGGGATGAATTCTCGCTTTCTGTCTCTCTGTCTCTCTGGTGAGTGCACATGCCCTATAGCAAAAATCTCTCAAAAAAATCAAATGCAAAGAATTGAAAATGCTAGAAAAAAATACTACTACCAAGGCAAATAAAATGACTACTTCCATTTTAATAATGTCCACTTACATCTTGAATTCAGACTAGTAGCCAAAAGAGAGTATAAAAAAGAGAATAAAACCAAAAGATGTAATTATTGTAAAATGGATTAAAATATAATGACCTCACAGTGAGTTTGGATGGAACCTCTGAATATAATGAGAAGTTACTCTCATGCTTATATTATAATATACACAAAAGGTGAGGTTACCTGGGAGGAGAATGACTCAGTCAGGGGAACCTTTTAAGAAAGAGAACATTCTCTGCTTGGACGGAGTGGAAGAAGTTAAAGAGACATGCTACTTTAAGACTGAAAGAGTAAACATCCAGGTCGCAAACTGTTATAAGGAACTAGTGGCATGACATTATGGGCAACTTCAAAAAGATAGGAGCTGTCCCTGATCAACAGCTACCAGTAAAGCACTCTCTCAGTATTAAAGCTACAAAAAATTAAATCCTCCACAAACCTCATAAACTCGGATGAGGACTATAAGTTCAAACTGAGAGCCATGGAGCATTTGAAATATAAAACAGAAACTTAGGAAAAAAGTTTATAAAATAAAGATAAATTAACTTTCAAATATAAATTAAGCCTTACCCTGTCACAATTCTCTTCATTTAAATCCTGATGCTTTCCCAAATCTGCCACAACGGGACAAGGTGGAAGGCTGGGGCTGAAGGCCATGAGGTCAGTCTTGGGAGGGCCCTCCCCAGAGCACACCCTCTGACTCCTC
>NW_006159996.1:2121524-2128468 GCF_000334495.1 Tupaia belangeri chinensis | reverse complement strand
GCACGCCACCCCCCTCCACCGACACGCTGGCGGTGGCCCAGAGCGAAGGCGAGCCCCCGTCCCGCGCTGTCACCACCACGGTGTAGTCAGAAATGCTCTCTCTGTCCAGGGCGCTGTCCAGCACCAGCGAGTAGTAATTCTTGTAGGTGGACACCAGCTTGAAGGGAATCTTGGGCGTCACTGAGCAGGTCACTTGCCCATTAGCTCCAGAATCGCGATCGGACACGCTGATCAGAGCAATGACAGTACCGATTTGAGCGTCCTCTTGGACTGGCAAGGACAAAGAAGTCAAAGCAATCTGAGGGGCATTGTCATTTTTATCCAAAACTTTCACTAAAACCGTGCAGTGACCCGCCATTGGAGGATGGCCTTTGTCCGTCGCGTCAATGCGGATTTTGTATACATTTACTTGTTCATGATCCAAATTCCCTTGAATTGATATTTCTCCCGTATTCGGATCTATGCTAAACAGGCTAGCAACTGTGGGTGGAACAAGACTACTAAAAGAGTATGAAATAGCCCCGTTCGCTCCTTCGTCCAGATCAGAAGCGTTCAGCCTGATAACTGTTGTTCCATTGTCTGCGTTTTCAAATATCCTTACTTCATATTCAGAGCGTTCGAAACTGGGAGCGTTATCGTTCACGTCCAGCACGGTGATCAGCAGCTGAACAGTGCCAGTGAGCTCGGGTTTGCCTCCGTCAGTGGCCGTCAGAAGTAAGTTATGTTCAGGAGTATCCTCTCTGTCCAAGGGTCTTTTTAATAGGAGCCCAATTTGTTTATTATCATCACTGTTTGTTTTCACATCTAGCCCGAAGTGTTCGCTAGAACTGAGCTTGTAAGTTAAGATAGAATTGGAGCCGATATCTGCGTCTGACGCGCCCTCCAGTGGAAACAGAGAATCTGGCAGTCTAGATTCGTAAATAAATACTCTTTGTTCCTTTACCGGGAAAACGGGAGAGTTGTCGTTAATGTCCTTCACCTCCACCTCCACGTGGAAAATCTGCAGCGGCCGGTCCACGATCACCTCCAGGTGGATGCTACACTCCGCGCTCCGCCCGCACAGCTCCTCCCGGTCGATCCGAGAATTCACAAACAAAACGCCATTCTGCAGATTTACCTCCAGAAGGTCCGCGCGGCCCTTGGACGCCACCCGGAACAGGCGGGGCACCAGGTCCTCCAGCTCCAGCCCCAGGTCCTGCGCGATGCGACCCACAAAGGTGCCGTGTTTGGCTTCCTCGGAGACCGAGTAATGGAGCTGGCCGCTCCCCTCCTCCCAGGCTGCGAGGAGCAGAAGCGAGAGCATCAGGCATCGCTTTCGTTGTCTGCCTTCAGGAGTGAACACCATGTCAAATACTTCTTGTTTTATTGTCATTAGACAATATTTTGTCGATCTAAAGATGAAAGGCTGGATTATCTGGATTCTATGAATTCAACTCTGCATCCGCCATTATTCGGCAATAAAAGGATGATGCAGTAATAGAAGGAACAGGTTTGGAACACTGGTTAGGTGTAACTTCTTAGTAGACAGCGACATCATGCGGCTCCAAACGGTAAGAAATAAATTGTGCTATACTCTAAATTCTTTACATTTAAATATATACATACGTACTTTCTTTACTTCACTTCTACGGTGAGTCTTGCTTATACGTGTCATTTGCAGTGTTAGTGTCATCCCGTTTGGCTTCTTTTTTAGAGTGGATAAGAAATCTGATCATTTATAGAAAAATAGCTTTCTTTCCAATATCTTAAACATTGGTGGCAATTTAGTAAATTTAAGTTAGTGGGAACTGGTCCTGAAAACTAGAAGTGTAAGTCTTGCAGACATTGTGTGTGTGTGTGTGTGTGTGTGTGTGTGTGTGTGTGTGTGTCACAGGACATGCTACTATATAATGTTCTGGGAAAGGAAGGTAATTTAAAATTAACACATTTTTCTGAATTTAAAAAAAATTATAGATTATTGGAGTTCATTATTTCTTTGTTCAGTAAATATTCTTGTACTCTTAAGGTTCTTTTATGTAATAACGAAATAAGAAAATTTTAATGCATGTTCTTTGCTATATTTCTTAACACGTGTGCAGTTTATGAGGCCCCTCACTTAAAATATTTTCCCTCCATATAAGTCACCACATCAAATCCTAGGAGAATTTACAACTTTTGTACTTTGACTCATGACTTTTCAGCTGCTCCTAAGTGACCTTGTCCTTGTCACTCAAACTCAGCTTCACCTCATATCCTTTTGTTAAGAATCATCTATTTATTTTTATCTATTCACTCACTTATTTTAATTTGACCAGAGAGAGACACAGAGAGAAAAAAAATGATAAAGCAAGCCACCAGGTCTGGGACCTGAACTTTGGTCAGCCACATGGGAATATCCAGCACCTTAACCACCACACCACCTGCTGGCCCCCACCCTATATCCTTTTAAATGTTCTCATCAACTTCCAAGTTTCAAACAAGCCACATCTCCATTCTCCCTTTTTGTTTCTAATTGTCACATTCACCCATACCTACTGACTGCGAGAAAACAATTGGTTTACTATCAAAGCATGACTAATCATTTATGAACCTTCACTTTCAAATCCTTGAAATACACACTTGTTTTTATGGCATGAACATTCTGCAGGTTGCCTGTATTATCATTTTTATTACTCCTTCTCCCTTACCCATCTTATTCAAAGACTGCCTAAGGTCCACCTCTCTTTCAAACATGTACCGTTGTATTTATCTCTATAAATATTGCTGTCATTGAACTGCTCTAAATCTAAAATTTCCAAGACATTAGTATCACTTTTAGGTGACCTGCATGTGCTCAAGATCCAATTTTTCTTCAGTTATTTTTCATTATTTCCTAATATTAATTCTATTTTGTTGACAATATGGAACACTTGTTCTCCCTCTGGCCAACACAGCCTTTCCTCAAGCTGAGTTAATACCTCTATCTATACCTGTAAAACTATTACCATCGTAATAATGTCAAGCCAAAATATCAATTTCACCATTAGCTAATCCTTAATGTCATCAATTGGAGTAATTAAACTCTTCATTGAGAGGAAAAAATTAGAGTCACCACTTAGACTTTTCACATGATGCACATCTACCGCGTCTTCCCCCAAAATTCTAACATATATCTGAAAGTCTCAAAATTGTGATACAAAACTCTTCATTCTATGAATTATCTCTAGATATTTATTTTGTAGTCCTGTACACTGACTTTCTATTGCAGTTATTTAGGGCAACAAGTTTGTTAACCAATAACAACCCGCAAAACAAGAGAATTCTCTGCTTACAGAAAGATAAGCCTCCTCTAAAGCTATTTTGATCTGAGGGTTTTCTATAGTAGCTGGTGTTTTTCTTATACAATACTTTGAGTAAGTGTACTTTTGCTTGCTTTCTTTCTTTCTTTCTTTCTTTCTTTCTTTCTTTCTTTTTTTTGGGAGATTTTGCTATAGGGCACATGTGCTCATCAGAGAGATAAAGAGAGACAGAGAGAAAGCAAGAAATCACCCCCCAGGGGAGATGGCCATCCTACAAGCCTTTCTTCTCCATTCCTCTTGGGATTTTGGACATGGACACACATGTGCCCAGCATGAGTTTTAAGCTGCCAGGTCTGGTACTCAAACCATGGTCAACTACATGGGAGTCCAGTGATGTAACAATTATGCCATTTGCTGGTCCCATCTTAAGTGAATTTTCTCAGCTTAATTTCTATTGCTAAAAATAGTTAATCAATGGGCCACAGGTGGCATGGTGGTTAAGGTCCGGGACTTTCACATGACCAACCATGGTTTGAGTCCTGGACCTGGCAACTTGTTTTCTCACTCCCCCCCACCTGGTCTCTCTCTGGTCAAATTTTAAAATAATAATAATAAATAAAATAAAATAATTATTTTTAAAAAGTTAATCAAAGATAAATATGACACCTGTCTACCCATTGCAGTTATTAATAATTCCCAGAAGCCTGAAACTGTTCCCCAATTAACTGGTACAGTTATAATTTTACTGATTCCAGGTAGAACATCATAAACTAGGGACCAGCAGATGGCATAATGGTTACACCGATGGACTCCCACATAGTTGACTGTGGTTCAAGTCCCAGAGCAATCAAAGATAAATATGACACCTGTCTACCCATTGCAGTTATTAATAATTCCCAGAAGCCTGAAACTGTTCCCCAATTAACTGGTACAGTTATAATTTTACTGATTCCAGGTAGAACATCATAAACTAGGGACCAGCAGATGGCATAATGGTTACACCGATGGACTCCCACATAGTTGACTGTGGTTCAAGTCCCAGAGCTGGCAGTTTAAAACTCATACCCAGGCATGTGTGTATTCATATCCAAGATTCCAGAAGGAGAATGGAGAAGACATTGTGGCGTGACCATTCCCCCCAAGGGAGATAATTTCTTGCTTTCTGTCTTTCTGTCTCTCCAGTGACTGCACACTCCCTATAGCAAAAGTCTCTCTGAAAAAAAAGGAAAGAAAGAAAATCATAAACCATAACGGAAAACTTCAATGTGAAATAAATTAACAGGAAAGGGAAAACATTAGCCTTCTCCTGAGAGCTAGCTTACATTTGTCTCCATTTTGTTTATTCAAATACTTCATTCTAATCAAAGGGGAAGAGTCTACAGAGAAAAAATCATGAGTCAATATCTGTAAATGAAGAGCTCCCTCTCCAACGAAAGACAAATTTTATAGAGATAATATAAACCCTAGTCAAAACTAAATGAACTTAATTTTTTAGAGAGATTTTGCCATAGGGTTTGTGCACTCACCAGAGAGACATAGATAGAGAGTCATAAAATGAGAAATCACCCCCCAGGGTGGATGGCCATGACACAATCCCTTCTCCTCCATTCTCACTTGAGGATTTTTGATGTATATGCACACACACTGGACTCTGCATGAGTTTCAAGCCACCGGGTCCAGGACTTGAACAGTCGTCAGTCATGTGGGAGTCCACAACATAACCATTACACCATCTCCTGGTCCCATGAACTTGATTTTTAAAGAGTTAACATTTGTTACTTACGGATTTGCACAGTGACAAAAATGCATTCTCAATTCCTAGGACTTTCCCAAAGTAACTCAGAGTATTAAAAAATATCTAAATAATGTGGTAGAGGGATGTTTGTAAAAATTAAATACATGTGAGAATAAAAGAAATAGGCAACCCAACAAAAATAAGGACTTATCATATGAAGTGTGCAATTTAGGATCTCAAAAACCCACACTTTCCCCCCCAAAGAGTAGAAAAAGTTCTTTTTATTTGAGATGGTGATGACCCTTATCTCTGGTGAACTTAAATGTGCAACTTTGATATAAATACCTCTATTTGTAGACAACAAACTTAAGAGGGGAGTTTTATCATAGTAAATTATTTAATCTGAAAATGGAAGCAACAATTAATTGGACTGGTGCAGGAGCCTAGTGGATTGAGGGAGCATGATCCCACGTGGAGGAACACAGTTTCATGCTTGTCTCCATGGCAGAGAGATACACTGAGTGCACAGGCATGTATGTTTACATTCGGACAAGTAGGAGAAATAGAGAAGGGATTGCAACTTGACTATGTCCTATTGGTCAGTGCTTTCTCCCTTCCTCTCTCTCTCTCTCTCTCGCTCTCTCGCTCTCTCGCTCTCTCTTTCTCTCTCCCTCTCTCTCTCTCCCTCCCTCCCTCCCTCCCTCAATAAATAAAGTGTTGGGCTAGTTCCATGCTCTGTGCAGGGGACGGAGGATCCTACATGGACACATCAGTTCTAATCCCAATCGGGTGTTCCTGAGATACACCATGGACAAGTGCCCCAAACCAAACAGGCTGGAGGACTGGAGGAAGGGGATTGCAGTGTGTCCAGACTCTACTAAGGGATCACTCTTCCTCTCTCACTCACTCTTTCTCTCTCATGCAGGCACTAAATCATGAATAATTTAAAACTTAGATTAAAAACTAAAGCCTTTCTATAAAAAGATACCTTTTAAAAATTCTTAATGTAATGGAAAGAAGAAGAAATTGATTACCCCATTAGGAAAAAAGAAAGAACTCATATAAAAGGAAAATTTACTGAAAACCAGATTTAGTGCAAAGAGATTATTATCTACTACAAATTGGATATTTTTTTCAGAGAGATTTTTTGTTTATGTTTGTGTTTTTGCTATAGGGCATGTGCGCTCGCTAGAAAGACAGAGACAGAGAGAGAGACAGTGAGAAATCCCCCCTCAGGGGAGATGGCCACGTCACAATCCCTTCTCCTCCATTCTCCTCTCACGATCCTGGGCACACACACACATGCACCCAGCGTGAGTTTAAGCTACTGGGCCCTATACTTGAACCAGGGTCGACTACATAGGAGTCCAGCGACATAGCCATTATGCCAACTACTGGTCCCTACAAACTGGATTTTAAACGCAATTTTAAGTACATACATTAGTAATAAAATATTAACCTCTAAAGAGCTGTTACAGTAATTATGTATTGAGCCATAATTTTTTTTAAAAATGGAGGTCATA
This sequence comes from Tupaia belangeri chinensis, assembly GCF_000334495.1. Taxonomy (NCBI): domain Eukaryota; kingdom Metazoa; phylum Chordata; class Mammalia; order Scandentia; family Tupaiidae; genus Tupaia; species Tupaia belangeri. Next base: position 2,121,953 of record NW_006159996.1, on the reverse strand, counting down.
TGATTTTTTTAAACTCACGTTGTCTGCAGAAGTGGGACCATGAGGAAGGCTGGGGCTGAAGGCCATGAGGTCGGTCTTGGGAGGGCCCTCCCCAGAGCACACCCTCTGACTCCTCCTCTGCTGAGAGTAAGACCAGCTCCCCACCGCGCTGGAGCACACCAGCGTCGGCTTCCCAGGCCCGCAAGCGCCCTCTGGGGGCGGCGCCGAGCACCGCAGCGCCGTGTACAGCAGCAGCGTGAGCACCAGCAGGCTGGACACCGCGCAGATGGCGATGATCAGGTACACGTTCACGTCCACCAGGGTCGACTCGGGGCCAGCAGCGCCCACCATCGCCCGCGAAGAGGCCTTAGGCGCCTGGCCGCTGTCCACCAGAGACACCAGCACGGTGGATGTGGCCGTCCGCGCGGGCTGGCCCCGGGCATTTACCCA
>NW_006159996.1:2114577-2121077 GCF_000334495.1 Tupaia belangeri chinensis | reverse complement strand
CGGGTTGTCGTTCCCGTCGGCCACCTCCACCGACACGCTGGCGGTGGCCCAGAGCGAAGGCGAGCCCCCGTCCCGCGCTGTCACCACCACGGTGTAGTCAGAAATGCTCTCTCTGTCCAGGGCGCTGTCCAGCACCAGCGAGTAGTAATTCTTGTAGGTGGACACCAGTTTGAAGGGGACGTTTGGAGTCAGGGAGCAGGTCACCTGCCCGTTGGCCCCTGAGTCTCGGTCGGACACGCTAATCAGGGCGACGACGGTACCCAATGGAGCGTCCTCTTTGACAGGCAGAAAAAGAGAGTTTATGGTCATCGTTGGAGTATTATCATTCACATCCACGAGTTTCACTATTACTTTGCAGTGTCCTGTTAATGGGAATGTACTCCTATCCACAGCATCGATGCCAATTTCATATATGTTACGATCTTCGTAGTCAAGCTCTCCCTTAACTTTTATTTCACCATTATAAGAATTGAGTATAAACTTAGATTTTACATAGTCAAAAACAAGCTTACTAAAGAAATACGCTATTTCCTTATTGATGCCCTCATCTGCGTCTGAGGCGTTCAGTTTAATAACTAATGTCCCATTCGGTGTATTTTCCAACAATCTTACATTATAAATAGATTTATCAAATTCAGGGGCATTGTCATTCGCATCCAATACACGGATCAATAACTGAACTGTACCTGTTAGTTCCGGTTTTCCTCCATCAATTGCAGTTAGAAATAAAGAATGTTCTTGGGTGTCTTCTCTATCTAATGAGCTCTTCAAAACTAACTCTAAAAAGTTCGATTCTTCTTCATTCGTTTTAACATCTAAGTCAAAATACTCGTTAGGACTGAGCTTGTATCTCAGTTCTGCGTTTGCTCCGATATCCAAATCAGATGCGCCCTCTAGCGGAAACCGCGAGTCTGGCATTCTTGACTCTAAAATAAATAATCTCTGTTCTTGTCGGGAGAACACCGGCGGGTTGTCGTTAATGTCCTTCACCTCCACGTCCACATGGAAAACCTGCAGCGGCCGCTCCACGATCACCTCCAGGTGGATGCTACACTCCGCGCTCCTCCCGCACAGCTCCTCCCGGTCGATCCGAGAATTCACAAACAAAATGCCATTCTGCAGATTTACCTCCAGAAGGTCCGCGCGGCCCTTGGACGCCACCCGGAACAGGCGGGGCACCAGGTCCTCCAGCTCCAGCCCCAGGTCCTGCGCGATGCGGCCCACGAAGGTGCCGTGTTTGGCCTCCTCCAGGACCGAGTAGTGGAGCTGGCCGCCCCCCTCCTCCCAGGCTGCCAGGAGCAGAAGCCAGAACAGCAGACGCCGGATTCCCGGATTTCCTTTCTGGGAATATACCATCGCAATCTCGGTCCAGTTCTCAAACCTCTACTGCACACAACTGTTGGAAATTTAATTCCCAATTTACTATACACTTTTAAAATTATTATTTGCTCACCTTTTTGCTCTGTTGCAAAGCCAACAATGGAAGGTCCTTTTCCTGCTGTCTAAGGAAAATGTACTCATTGATGAGGAGGAAAAGGAACTTCACGGTGTCCAGCGACATCAAGTGGATGAAAGGGTAAGTGCTTTAGTTTGTTTTTCTTTTTTTTACCTTATCTTCATCAAAAATTTCCCAGTTTCAATGACGAACTTGACACGAATCTTTATATCCATGATCTCTAATCAAAATGTCATTTGAATCTAAATTAAAGATGCATCAGTATAAATACATCGTTAAAGTATCGCGGAATCAATACATCTGGATTCATGGCACCCCAGCCCTTACTAGGGTAATTTGTATTAATCCATTTTATTTAGCGAGGCATACATGTAGTACCAAACTAATGAAAATAATTTTAATTAAGTTTTCAAATTTCCCTTCTTCCTCTAATATATTTTATTAAAATTCTTGAGTTTTCCTACATTATTTTGATGGTGTGTTGGTATATTACCTCTGTTACACAATAGATTTTTATTCTAATTTGTTAATATTGACATTTTGTTGATGTTATTCTCAAAGTAACCGAAACTATTTGAATAACATCCATGCCTGAGTTCCTTTTTACAAGCCTAATTTTCAGATTGATGAGAATCTGTTTCTTAGATTTCTATATAATACCTATTTTGAGTTCTCAATAACTGTAATGTGGAGATTTCAATGTTGTAGAAGTCAAAATCATAATAAAATAACTTCGGTAAGTATCTTGACACTGTTTTTAAAATTACAGGAATCTGGATAACACTTCTTTGCATGCTATTATACGTGTATGAATTGTGAAATCACACGTCTTGTGTTTGTCCAGCAAGTCAAAATCCTAACCTTTTCTGTAAGATGTAGTTTCTCAAAATGTTTCACTTCCAGCAAAAATAATCATGTCAAAAACAATATCACTTTATTAAGTAGGCTACTTCTATATGGTTTTACTACTTTTTAATACCCTAGCTGTTTTGCTACATGGTATTCATTGGCCTTGACTTAATACAGTGGATTTCACTTAATAAATATGACCAAAAGAAGATGTCACAAAGTTTTCTACTGAAGAAATAGTTAACGCTCTGCTTACACATATACTCCATAGAATTCCTTAACTATTACAAAATCTCTCTGATCTTTGAAGACAAGAGGTGTCAAACGATCAATGATTCTATTACTGGATACACTTACAATTAAAACATAGCTTTAAATAGGTAAGAAATAACCAGAATATGCAAAGTCAACCGAAATACATTTGATTTCAAATATTTAAACTTGTAATATTCAAAAATAAGATATTGCCACATAATTTGTTTTTGATATAATTTTTGTAATTGTCAGAGGGTGCATGTGCTCACCAAGGAGAGACAGAGAAAAAGGGAGGAGAGGGAGAAAGCACCACCCAATGGGGCAAGGTCACATCTCAATTCATTCTCCTCCGTTTCTCCAACCTGTTGAGATTTCGGGCACACACATGTGCACCTGGTGTGCTTTTTTTCAAACTGACAGATCCAGGATCTCAACTACAGTTTGGCCACGTGGAATCTAGCTCCTTTAACCACCAAGTCATGAGGTCATCCTTATATAATCTTTTCTTTAAGGTTGCATAGGTTATATATATAGAGAGAGAGAGAAAGAGAGAGACAGAGAGAGAGAGAACTCTTTAAAAGAATTATTTATTTAATTAAGTGTGAAAAATTCACCAGAGAGAGACAGAGTGAGGGAAAGCGAGAAAGCAAGCCATCAGGTCTGGAACTTGAGCCACCATGTGCAAATCCAGTGCCTTCACCACACCAGTTAAATTCAGTTCTTACTATTTTTATTACTTTTTCCTAACATTTGGATCACTCAAAATCTAATCAATTTTCCAGACTACTTGCATAATAGTTATTCATAGTGGCTATTTAAATGTACAATGGTTATATTTTTTAAAAGAAAATACAGCATAAATGATGGCAGAAAGTCATACAAAAGCCATGTAGATATTCTTTGAAAACAGTAAATATTAAATATTTAAAACCTAAACTGACAGTATAAACAATGTATGCCCTGTAATTTATGAGCTACCTGGTTAATTTAGAATATTTAAAAAGATATACTCAATGGGGAAAGGTGATCAAGATCAATAGTGTCAGCTGACATGTTTCTCTCTCACTCTGGAAAAAAATACCTCTTGTAGCTACATAGACATTTCAGGGGAAAATAAGACTCTTGACATTTGTCTCATCTTCAGATCTGTTAAATAATATTTACTTTTAAAAAGAATTATTTATTTTATTTATTATTATAATTTTAAAAAATGTATCTGAGAGAGAGAGAAGGAAAGTGAGAAAGCAAGTTGCCAGGTCTGGAATCTCGGCCATGTGGGAGCCTAGCACCTTAACCACCACACCACCAGCCAGCCTCTATATTTACTTCGTAATTGCCACCGTATTTCTCTTTCAGTGATAATTCTTATTTTGAAGGTTGCTTTCTCAGTAATTACGTATTCTCTAATCTGAATACTACGGGAGACTCCACGGGAAGATAAATTTTCTTTAAATTTTCTTCCAAACCACTCTTTCAATGAAACATTACAAATTACCTTTTTGACTAATCTTGATTGAATAGTTAGTTATGCTCTTCTCTTTCAAAAATCAGTCATTTAAGCACCATTGTATAAAAAGAAGTCCTTATCTAAGAATGAATTTAGATTGAGAAAATCATGCAATGTTTTAAGGTGTCTCCACTTAATTTACTAAAAGCATTTAGTAATACACTAACAGAAGAAATTTTAATTGGCATAAGTGTATAGATTTTCTTTATTTCCAAGAAAAATTCATAGTGAAAAAAATTAAGACAGGTTTCTTCGCTATAAGGCATGCGTCCTCACCGGAGAGAGGGAGATAAAAAGCAAGAAACCACCTCCCCAGGGAAGTTGGCCATACCACAGTCCTTTCTCCTCCATTCTCCTCTCAGGATTTTTTTTTATTTATTTATTTTTTAAATTTGCTATAGGTCATGTGTGCATGAGAGAGAGAGAGAAAGAAAGAGAGAGAGAAATCAGGGCACCAGGTCCAGGACTCAAACCGCAGTCGGCCGGCCATGTGGGAGTCCAGAACCCTTAACCATGCCACTTGCCGGTTCCCCTCCTCTCAGGATTTTGGGCATGCACATGCACGTGCCCTGCAAGAGTTTCAAGCTACCACATCAGAACTTGAACCATGGTTGACTGTGGGAGTCCAGCAATGTAACCATTACACCATCTGCTGGTCCCCAGAATAAAATTTTAATAAGCTTTAGTTCTCTTTTCCTACCTGTAGAAAATCATATGTCTACTGGATTGCAGAGAAGTAAAAGGAAAGGATGTTGTACCTATTTTAAAAGTTTATGGGAGGGACCAGCGGGTGGCATGGTGGTTAAGGCACTGGACACTCCCACATGGTTTACCACAGTTCAAGTCCTGGACCTGGTGGCTTGCTTTCTCACTTCCTCTCTCTCTCTCTCTCTCTCTCTCTCTCTCTCTTTTTTTCTCTCTCTGTTTCTCTCTGGTCAAATTAAAATAAATGGATGAATAAATAAAATTAAATAAATCATTATTTTTAAAAAATCATGGGAGACCAGCACCATGACCGGCAGATGGCATAATGGTTATATCGTTGGAGTCCCACATAGGCAATTGCAGTTTGAGTCCCAACCCAGTGACTTTTAAAACTCACGCAGGACACGTGTACATGCACAGCCAAGATGTGTAGAGGAGAATGAAGGAGAAGAGATTGTGGTGTGGCCATCCACCCCCCAGAGTGATTTCTTGCTTTCTCTCTCTCTCTCTGTCTCTCTGGCGAGCACACATGCCCTACAGCAAAAATCTCTCACACACACAAAAAGTTCATGGAACATGCACATTATGAAAAAAGAAAAAAACCCTATGTATGGATTTCAATTTTTTGCACCAAAATAAATTCATAATTTAATTCCGTTTTTCTGTGCATCTTTGAAGTGCCATCATACTACTCAAGCACATTCAGAGCATTTGCCAGGATAGATCACATATTAGGTCACAAAATAAGCCTGAACAAATTTAAGATTAGGCATGTGTGCCTGAGCGCCCACACTCCTGACAAGAGAATGGAGGAGAGGGGATTGTGGCATGGCCTGGGGAGTGATACTTCACTTTCCCTCACTCTCTGTCTCTCTGTCTCCTCTCCAGCGAGTGCAAGTGCCCTATGGCAAGCTCCCCAAAAGAAAGCACTAGAAAAAGGAAAAACAGGGCCAAAACAGAGGGAGAGAAATAATAAAGACCACAGCAGAAATAAATGAAACAGAGAAGAGAAAAAAACATTAGAAAAAAACAGTGATAAGTAATTTTAAAGAGAATTCTGAAGAGTTGACTATCACTAATAATAAGATAGTGAAACCAAATTTATTAGAAACTACACTTAATAGATTACGCATTACATAATGAAGCATAAAAATGCTATGATTTCCTATAAATTACAAAATAGTCTGATAACAAGGGTATCGGGGAAAAAAGATATTTAAATCAAGGAAATGTGTTCTTGAATAATAAAATGATAAAGAAAGCATAGAGCAAAACAACATGAAATTTAGATTACATAAAATAATATTAAAAACTAACCTTCGGAAAGGAATCCCCAGTGGTCTGTCCTTGATCTTCTCTGTCTCGAGAGTCAGGTAAACTGGGGCTGAAGGCCATGAGGTCGGTCTTGGGAGGGCCCTCCCCAGAGCACACCCTCTGACTCCTCCTCTGCTGAGAGTAAGACCAGCTCCCCACCGCGCTGGAGCACACCAGCGTCGGCTTCCCAGGCCCGCAAGCGCCCTCTGGGGGCGGCGCCGAGCACCGCAGCGCCGTGTACAGCAGCAGCGTGAGCACCAGCAGGCTGGACACCGCGCAGATGGCGATGATCAGGTACACGTTCACGTCCACCAGGGTCGACTCGGGGCCAGCAGCGCCCACCATCGCCCGCGAAGAGGCCTTAGGCGCCTGGCCGCTGTCCACCAGAGACACCAGCACCGTGGGCGGGGCCGT
>NW_006159996.1:2106003-2114071 GCF_000334495.1 Tupaia belangeri chinensis | reverse complement strand
CGGGTTGTCGTTCCCGTCGGCCACCTCCACCGACACGCTGGCGGTGGCCCAGAGCGAAGGCGAACCCCCGTCCCGCGCTGTCACCACCACGGTGTAGTCAGAAATGCTCTCTCTGTCCAGGGCGCTGTCCAGCACCAGCGAGTAGTAATTCTTGAAGGTGGACACCAGCTTGAAGGGGACGTTTGGAGTCAGAGAGCAGGTCACCTGCCCGTTGATGCCGGAGTCACGGTCAGACACACTGATTAGAGCTATGACGCTGCCCAAAGGAGCATCCTCTCTGATTGGAAGTGAGAGAGACTTGAATTCCAAATCTGGGACATTATCGTTAGTGTCTTCTACTTCCACAATAACTCTACAATGTCCAGAGAGTGGTAGCTGTCCCTTGTCAATTCCCTCTATGAGGAGTTCATAGGATTTGCTTTCTTCAAAGTCGATAAATCCCTTTACCATTATTTGTCCAGTAATTGGATCTATGTGGAACTTGGATTTCACAGTCGGTGAAGTATCAGCTGATAATAAATACATAATGTCTGCATTCGATCCTTCATCTAAATCTGAAGCGTTAAGTTTCATTATTATTGTTCCATTAGGAATATTTTCTGGTATTGTCACCGTATAGAGTGCCCTGTCGAACACTGGGGCGTTGTCATTGGCATCCAGTACCGTGATGAATAGCTCGACGGTCCCAGTCAGCTCAGGTTTGCCTCCATCGGTGGCCGTGAGCAATAAAGTGAGCTCCGGAGCTTCTTCCCTGTCCAGAAGTTTCCGTAACACAAGTCCAAGGCCTTTTACCCGCTCGTGGTCTGATGGTTTTTCTAGAGAAAAATACTCACTGGGGCTCAGTCTGTAAGTCAGCACAGCATTGGCTCCGATATCTGCATCGGATGCGCCCTCTAGTGGAAAACGAGTGTCAAGAGGCCTGGATTCCGCTATGAACAGATTCTTTGGGGAAGCCTTGAACATTGGCGGGTTGTCGTTAATGTCCTTGACCTCCACCTCCACGTGGAAAACCTGCAGCGGCCGCTCCACGATCACCTCCAGGTGGATGCTACACTCCGCGCTCCGCCCGCACAGCTCCTCCCGGTCGATCCGAGAATTCACAAACAAAATGCCATTCTGCAGATTTACCTCCAGAAGGTCCGCGCGGCCCTTGGACGCCACCCGGAACAGGCGGGGCACCAGGTCCTCCAGCTCCAGCCCCAGGTCCTGCGCGATGCGGCCCACGAAGGTGCCGTGTTTAGCCTCCTCCGCAATAGAGTAGTGGAGCTGGCCGCTCCCAGCCTCCCAGGCTGCGAGAAACAGAAGCGAGAGCACCAGACGTCCGGATTCTTGCCTGCTTAACGAGGTAATTTCCATCTCTAATGCACAATCCTTTGTCCTGGTTAGGAATCTTTCTCAAAGTCCAGAGTAATTTTGTGATGGGTCAGTTCAATGCTGCTGCATCCTCCATTTTTCAGAATCCAGAGAGTGGATACAGCTTCTGTCTAGTAAGAATAGAAAGGATTTCCTTCCCTTTCTTTCTTCTGTCACATCTATTTTATGGTAAAGAGCGACATCATGTGGCTCCAAACGGTAAGTATGGGATCTGGAAATCCACACTGCTATAAACTGACAGGTCTTGTTTTTTGTTTGCTTGTTTGTTTTTCAGCCTGTCTGTATACTGTTCCCATTTTGGAGAACAGGATTACATTTTGTACCACTAATTCAATGTGATCCTTAGTTTTTCCACAGGGGCAAATTTCATTTCATTAAAAACCTTTTTTTAATACAGATTTTAAGTATTTACAGAAGTGTAACTGCAGATAATATAAACCTTTTAAACATATCATTTTAAAGTGTTGTTTAGGAAAATTCAAGACATGAGTCCTTGTGTTCCTGGGATTGCCAGAGGTTGTTATTGCTGATATCATCCTCTTTATCCTTGGATTTGTATTATTGGTGTTGAAGACTTTAGGGGGCTGGTTTCTAGGGAATCTCTGCTCTCGAGAATAAGTCGTTGAGAGATAAATTTGCAAATGTATTACAAAGGAATCAAAATCATCACCATTTAACTGAATGTCTTCATTGAGTCATGTAAGGGATGAAAGTGCAATAAGTCTTTAACAAAGTAGGATATTGTGGTTAAAGTATTCCAAATTTTACTCAGTGGAACTCACTTACCTCCCATGAGCAAGGTTGGTTGACTCTCAGGGTTTATATTTTGATGCATGTCTAAAATGCCTAAGTTTCCAATTTCTCCTGCAGTGTTTATATCTTCTGGTTGAACTGGATAATTTCCTGCTCCCCCCAATTTTTTTTTAAGTGAACATACTCATTTTGTCTCCTTCTTAAGTGGTACTCAGCATTTCCAAACTCTCCACAACCAACTTCCCCTATTTTATATGACTTACAACTTTCCTCACCAATGAAGGAATTCTTGATCAAATCAAACAGACGTCTTTTCTTTACATTTTAAACATTCACTCACTATACATCACTTTATCTTCTTTTATAAACTGTAGCATCCTGATCCAATCACTTCAGTCATTTGCTACACTTCTGTCTTGTAAGCATTTGGTATATATCCTTTTTTGAAATATAAACATAAAGAAAATAACTGTATCTTAATACACCAATAGTTCAAAGGTACTTGCCTACTACATATTTGCTGAATACTTTTTTTAAAGGATTATTTTATTGGGATCAGCAGTTGGCGTAATGGCTACATTGCTGAACTCCTATGTAGTTGACCACGGTTCGAGTCCCAGACCCAGGGGCTTAAACTCAGGCTGGGCAGATGTGAGTGCATGCCCAAGATCCCAAGAGGAGAATGGAGGAGAAGGAATTGCAATGTGGCCATCCCCCCAGGGGTTGATTTCTCACTTTCTGTCTCTCTGTCACTCTCTGGCTTTCTGGTGAGTGGATGCACCCTGTAGCAAAAACCTCTCCCCCCAAAAAAGAAGAATTATTTTATTTAGCTTTATTTATTTATTTCATTTGACCAGAGAGAAACAGAGTGAACAGGAGAGAGAGGGGCAAAGTGAGAAACCAAGCTGCCAGGTCCAGGACTTGACCATGGTTGGCCATGTGAGAGTCTAGTGCCCCTAACCACCATGCCACCTGTCGGCCCCAATATTTGCTGAATACTTGCCCTGTAGAAATGGTTTCATTTTCTTCAACTGTCTAATAAAGTACATTAATTTAAGGTAGTCACTTAGCAAGTCAAATAAATATTATGAGTCAGCAGTTTCTATAATTTTTAAAAAGAATTATTTATTGTAATTTTATTTATGCATTCATTTATTTAAATTTGACTAGAGAAAAACAGAGAGAGAGAGAGAGAACGTGAGAACATGAGAAAGCAAGCCACCATGTCCGGGACTTGAACTGTGGTCAGTCATGTGGGAGTGTCTAGCACTCTAACCACCACACCACCTGCTGGGCCCAGTTTCTATAATATTTTTGGAGACACAAAAAGATTTTCCTTGAGGCCAGCAGGTGGCATGGTGGTTAAGGTGCTGGATTCTCACTGCTCAACCACAGTTCAAGTCTTGGACCTAGCAACTCTCTCTCTCTCTCTATCTCTCTCTCTATCTCTCAGTGCACATGCTCTATAGCAATTTTTAAAAATAGTAATAATAAATAAAATTAAATAAATAAATAATTATATTTTTTAAAATTTCCTTAGATATTGCCCCAATTAGGACACATTTTAATTTCCATATTGGATACCTGGGTTTCAGCTTAATTTTCTTTCTAGTTCTTGGTAGTCATGAACTTTGAATCATCCTGGGGTTTAATAGGCAATGAAAACTTCTGAATAAATAGTACACAATACATTTTATTACACAAAGATACCTAAATAGAAGAACATAATGGTAGCCATTTTCAAAATGTTTTGCCTCTTATGTCTATGAACTTTTTTCTCCCGTGTTTGTCTAGATTTAAAAAAAGAAAAATCAATCTAGTGAAGTTAGCTTTAGGCTCCCTCTCTATGTAAAGTCACAAGTGCAAAAAAAATCAGAATCAACCCAGAAATCTGAGTATTTTCACTGTTTGGAGACCCAGACTACATATTTTTACAAAATAATTATATGTGTCAAGCACACCGGAACAAAATGAAAATAATTCCCTTTCCCTTCATTTTATTCTCCACAATATTTAAATGCATAGGTGAAGGATGCAACAGAACAAAAAGGAAATGTATTTGGGACCTATTCAGTGTTCACTTGGTATCGTATCAAAACATACCTAAGGACCAAAAAAATGTCTACAAAATGTCTTAGCCATGAGCCTTGTTAGTTGAGAATTTCAAGAAAAGAGCTGGATTTGAAGAACAACATTCCATATCCAGGTGGACAAGAACATTGGGTGACTCCACTATTTACACCAGAATGATAATAAATAAATAAATATTAAACTGAGATTAGACATTGCTGTGGCCAGTACTGTATGAACAAGGAAGAAGCAAAGGATGGTGCCAATAAAGAACATGGAAGTGGAAAAAGGGAGGAGTGAAGAAAAGTATCTATTGTTTAGTTATTTTTAAGATTTTTGCCATTGGGTATGTGTGTACTTGCCAGAGACAGACAGAGAGAGAAGAAAAATGAGCACTCACCCCTCAGTGGGGATGGCCATTCCACAATCCCTTCTCTTCCATTCTCTTCTCAGGATTTTGAGCATGCACACACACTCTCCCAGAATGTTTTGTTTTGTTTTTGTAGAGTTTTTGTCTTTGTTTTTGTTTTTGCTATAGGGCGTGTACGCTCGCCAGACAGACAGAAAGAGACAGAGAGATAGAAAGCGAGAAATCACCCCCCAGAGGGGATGGCCATGCTGCAATCCCTTCTCCTCCATTCTCCTCTCGGGATCTTGGGCATGCATGCACACGCACCTGGCATGAATTTAAGCCACCGGGTCCAGAGCTCGAACCACGATCGACTACTTGGGAGTCCAGCGACATAGCCATTGTCAGGTTTCACTTGGTGATTAATTCTCTCCAGTGGTAAGGGAATTTAACTAAGAGTCCAGCTATCTGCTAGGAGAAAGAACTAAATACACTGAGGTGAGGACTGGGAAATAGTCCCAGTTCAATTTTATTTAGTGCTACCTACTTGAAGTTTTCTATATACTGTATGGCACACGCACATTGATAGACAATGTGGTCTTTAGAGAAGTTTACCAGTAATGACATTGACTTGTCAAACTTGCTGGCATTACCCTCAGTAGGTTATATGCAAAAGAGGCTAATGAATGTGAAGTTGTGTTAGTAGAGGTAGTCTTAAAATTAAATACACAGGAGGCCAGCAGATGGTGTAGTAGTTAAGTCACTGGACTCACACATGGCCGACCAACGTTCAAGTCCCAGACCCAGCAGCTTGAAACTGATTCCAGGTGCATGTGTGTACGTGCCCAAAAGCTGGAGAGGACAATGGAGGAAAAGGGATTGCAGTGTGGCCATGGTCCCTGGGAGGTGATTTCTCACTTTCTTTCTCTTTGTCTCTCTCTGAGTCTCTCTCTCTGTCTCTGGCAAGCACACATACCCTACAGCAAAAACTCTCTCTAAAAAAAAAAACTAGATATACAGTATTATTTTCAAAAATTGTTTAGATTTTTAAATAATTCCTTTTTTAAAACTTTTTTACATTTTTATTTATTCATCATTTATTTTTAATTTGACAGAGAGAGACACAGAGAGAGAAAGAGGGGAAGTGAGAAAGCAAGCCACCAGGTCCAGGACTCGAACCATGGTCAGCCATGTGGGAGTCCAGTGCCCTATCCACCATGCCACCTGCTGGTCCCCTTATATAATTCTTAACAAAATTAAAATATCCTTTAAAATAATATTTAAATATACTACAAAATATTAGGCTCTTACTTTATATCACTTCAACTATTACTAACAAAAGTAGTGAGAAAATGGGATGGCAGGTGGTGTGGTGATTAAAGCATTGGATTCCTACATGGCTGACCTTAGTTCAAGTCCCAGATCTATTGACTTGAAAAAAATCACAAGAGGGAACCAGCAGTTAGCGTAATGGCTATGTTGCTGGACTCCAACGTAGACGACCGCGGTTTGCATCCCGGACCCAGTGGCTTAAAACTCACGCCGGGCGCGTGTGCGTGCGTGCCCAAGATCCTGAGAGGAGAATGGAGGAGAAGGGATTGCGGCGTGACCATCCCCCCAGGGGGTGATTTCTCGCTTTCTGTCTCTAATGTCTCTCTCTGTCTGTCTGGCGAGCGCACGCGCCCTATAGCGAAAATCTCTCCAAAAAAATCACAAGAAATAAATAGGTAATTTTTTAATAAAATAATTATTTTATTTTATTTATTATTATTTTAAATTTTTCTGTAGGACATGTGTGTTCACCAGAGAGAAATACAGAGAGGGAAAGTGAGAAAACAAGCCACCAGCTTCCAGACTTGAACCACGGTCGGCCATGTGGGAGTCCAGTGCCCCAACTGCCATACCACCATGCTGGCCCCAAGGGTGTTTTTTAAAATTTTTTTAAAAGTAGTGAGAAACTAAAGATGAGCCAAAAATATGATTTTAAGAAAACAATAACAATCATTATTCTAGTTCTCTGCCCAAATTGAGAAATCTAGAAACAACAAATATAGCGCCAAAGGAAAGTACAGGCCTAAAGTAAATCACACTCAAGTAGAGAGGAGAGATTGGAAATTCAAATAAGAGGACAAAAGAGATTTTAAAAAGATGACAAGTATAATAAACTAATATTTGAAACTGAAGATGTGAATAAAAAGAGGGAGTTGTGGGACATTTCTGGCAAATTCATAAGATGGGCCAGTGCCATTTGTACTAACTTCTAGTAGAAAATCCAAAGGAAAAGTGGCAAAAGATCTGGAAGCATTGGGCAGGGATTAGTCCACCACAAGCTGGATCCAAATTCTCTAAATTATGCAGATCATCCAAGAAAACATATTACATTTTTTTGGAGAGGTTTTTGCTATAGGGCGTGTGCGCCAATCAGACAGAGAGAGATAGAGAGACAGAAAGCGAGAAATCACGCCCCAGGAGGGATGGCCATGCCACAATCCCTTCTCCTCCATTCTCCTCTCAGGATCTTGGGCACACACGCACACACACCTGGCGTGAGTTTTAAGCCACCGGGTCCAGGACATGAACCGCGGTCAACTACGTGGGAATCCAGAGACGTAGCCATTACGCTAACTGCTGGTTCCCAAGAAAACATATTACATTTTGTACTTACACTTTTAGCAATAAAATACTATTACTGCATCTAAAAACAAACAAAACTACAAGTATAGATCTCACAACACTTTGCTGATTCTTTTCAAAAATTAGTCACAAGAAATTCTAATTTTTTAAAAGAACGATGTACTTTTATATGCTATTATTATTGTTATTCTTAATTTAACCAGAGAGAGAGAGAGAGAAAGGGAAAGTGAGAAAGCAAGCCACCAAGTCCAGGACTCAAACTGTAATCCGCCCTGTGGGAGTCCACCACCCTAACCACCACACCACCTGCTGGGCCCACTCACAAGAAATTCTAACATTTTAAGCCCAAAACCAGTAACTGGAAAATCCATTTACTAAAAAGAAAATGTAACATCATCAACTATTAACATTCAACTACAAGGAATAAAAATAAGAATATTTTAGAAAGAATAAAGAAAAATTACTCACTTTATCAGAAAGATCAACGTCCACAGCCAGTTGTTCCCTGGAATCCCCACTAACTGGACATGGCGGAAGGCTGGGACTGAAGGCCATGAGGTCGGTCTTGGGAGGGCCCTCCCCAGAGCACACCCTCTGACTCCTCCTCTGCTGAGAGTATGACCAGCTCCCCACCGCGCTGGAGCACACCAGCGTCGGCTTCCCAGGCCCGCAAGCGCCCTCTGGGGGCGGCGCCGAGCACCGCAGCGCCGTGTACAGCAGCAGCGTGAGCACCAGCAGGCTGGACACCGCGCAGATGGCGATGATCAGGTACACGTTCACGTCCACCAGGGTCGACTCGGGGCCAGCAGCGCCCACCATCGCCCGCGAAGAGGCCTTAGGCGCCTGGCCGCTGTCCACCAGAGACACCAGCACCGTGGGCGGGGCCGT
>NW_006159996.1:2098448-2105543 GCF_000334495.1 Tupaia belangeri chinensis | reverse complement strand
GCGCGTTGTCGTTCCCGTCAGCCACCTCCACCGACACGCTGGCGGTGGCCCAGAGCGAAGGCGAGCCCCCGTCCCGCGCTGTCACCACCACGGTGTAGTCAGAAATGCTCTCTCTGTCCAGAGCGCTGTCCAGCACCAGCGAGTAGTAATTCTTGAAGGTGGACACCAGCTTGAAGGGGCCGTAGGGCGTCAGGGAGCAGGTCACTTGTCCGTTCGCCCCTGAGTCTTGGTCTGATACGCTGATTAGGGCTATAACGGTTCCAACTGGAGAGTTTTCTAATACAGGTAGGGACAGTGATTTGATATATAACTCCGGTACATTATCATTGGTGTCCACAATTTCCACTAGAACCGTGCAATGATCTGCCATTGGGGGAGTTCCTTTATCTATCGCTTCTACTTGGATTTCATATGACTTAGTTTCTTCGAAATCTATTTTACCCTTTACACTGATGTATCCATTTACTGGGTCTAAGTGGAATTTCGACAGAATATCTGCAGATATGTCTGTATTGAAAGAATATTCAATGTCCTTATTTATTCCTTCATCCAAATCAGAGGCATTAACAATCACCACTAAGGTACCATTTGGTGCATTTTCGAATAATCTGACCTTGTAGACCGTCTTCTCAAACGTTGGGGCGTTGTCATTCACATCTAGAACGGTGACATTCAGTTGAGTTGTACCAGTGAGTTCTGGTTTCCCACCATCAATTGCCTTTATCAATAAATGATGATTAGGTATGTCCTCTCGATTTAAAAGTTTTTTCAACACCAGTCCAAGAGATTTAATTTCTTCATCATTTCTTTTAACGTCCAAAGTAAAATATTCACTGGAATCAAGGCTGTAAGTCAACAACGAATTTGCACCTATGTCTGCATCTGATGCGCCCTCTAGCGAAAATCTAGAGCCAGGCTGTCGGGATTCGTAAATAAACAGGTTTTTTACCGCCATTGGAAAAACCGGCGGATTGTCATTAATGTCTTTCACTTCCACCTCCACATGGAAAACCTGCAGCGGCCGCTCCACGATCACCTCCAGGTGGACGCTACACTCTGCGCTCCGCCCGCACAGCTCCTCCCGGTCGATCCGAGAATTCACAAACAAGATGCCATTCTGCAGATTTACCTCCAGAAGGTCCGCGCGGCCCTTGGACGCCACCCGGAACAGGCGGGGCACCAGGTCCTCCAGCTCCAGCCCCAGGTCCTGCGCGATGCGGCCCACGAAGGTGCCGTGTTTGGCCTCCTCCAGGACCGAGTAATGGAGCTGGCCGCTCCCCTCTTCCCAAATTGCGAGGAATAGAAGCGAGAGCAGCAGGCGTTGGGCTCCAGGATCTTCTCGCCAGGAAAATACCATTGCAAGCCTTTCCCAAATATTGTTCGCTCTTGGATCCAGAATTTTTAAAAGAATTTGGGTTCTTTGTTCTTAATTTGTATTCCTCGTTGTAACCGTACTTCCCAGCTGATACAGAAAAGCAGCATCTGAAAGTGTACAGCACTCTGTATTTCTTTTGTGGAGAAAGACCTTGTGGTGGACAGCGACACCATGTGGCTAAATAAGTATTAAGCAGTAAATGAGTGAGTCTTCTTTACGTATTATTTTAACTTCTCCAAAATTCCTATTTTCAGTTGTAGTTTCTTTTGAGCATTCCTCAAAGTCTTTACATTTTATTGAAATACATGCTTAGAACCTTTACACTAATTGTTTTCAGTTATGCCAGCTGATTACATGCAGTCAAACACCGTGATTACTGTTATGAGTGGATGTCTATTGGAAATGTTTCCCACAGTGATAGGCACTGTTCTATTTGTTTTAATGGTATCAGCTCGTTAAATTCTCACAACTCTCCAAGATAAGTATTAATATTATTTTTTTACAAATATTTAAAGGTTAATTTTTATTAACTGGCAGTGTTTGGATGGACTCTCAATATGATTTGAGATGCCATACCTTTATGTGATAGCCTCCCAGGCTACCTTTCATAGAAAAATCAGAGTCTTTGAAATTTGTAACTATCAACACATTAAAGTATTTCTAAAATGTGTGTTCACATACATAAATAAATATACTTTTATATTATGGCAATTGTCAATTTTAAAAATACATTCATTTACATTGATTAATTTGTAGAATACCAATAAATTACTCTTGTGTTCTTTATTCAAGGACTAATTTGTTAATTGCCTTAACTGTTATCTATATAAAGATGCCAGAAGTCAGTCTTTTGCAGAGAAGTTCTTTTGGACATTTGTTTCCTGTTGCAGGACAACACTATGTCATTTGGATATTTGCTACATTCAAATCACATCAAGTAAGAATATGTTTGTTTTAAAATATCCACATCATTTATGCACTTCAACGTACTTACATATCTAAACTAAACACAATGTGAAATAATTGTGTTAAGGATCTTCATTCTGGATGAATTTTGTAGTCCAGTTTTTTAAAAAAGCGGCACCAGCAGGTGGCCTGGTAGCTAAGGTGCTAAACACTCCCACATGACCAAACATGGTTTGAGTCCTGGACCTAGTGGCTTGCTTTCTCTCTCTCTCTCTCTCTCTCTCTCTCTGCATGTATCTCTCTGGTCAAATTAAAATAAATGAATGAATAAATAAAATTAAATAAATAATTCCTTTTTTAAAAGCTGTTACTGGAAATCATTGTGATTTAAATAATTATTGGAGAGAAAAAAGTAACTTTGGAATATGAGTTACTAGTCAACAATGAAATATTCTAAAATCTCTGTTACCTCACTGAGAGACATGAGATCTCTGAGCACCTAGAAGTTGAGCAGACAAAATTCATGGGAGGAAGTCAGAGAGGTAAGAGAATGTCCGGATTTTCACTACATCTAGAATGTTTTTAAATAAAATCAAGCATGTATGAGACCAACAGTTAGCATAATGGCTGTGTCGCTGAACTCCCCTGTAGTCGACTGCGGCTCAAGTCCTGGACACGGTGGCTTAAACTCACGCCAGGTGCATGTGCATGCATGCCCAAGTTCCCGAGAGGAGAATGGAGGAGAAGGCATTGCGGAGTGGCCATCCCCCCGGGGGGTGATTTCTCGCTTTCTTTCTCTCTGTCTCTCTTTCTGGCAAGCGTGCGCGCCTTATAGCAAAAACCTCTAAAAAATAATCAAGCATGTAATTTAAGAATTAGGAGAATTCCACCTTTTTTTCCTATCTACTCACTGAATGGAAGCCAAGATTGTAACTTACATATATTTTATCATTCATATTCAGAATAGAATAAATTATCAATTAATATTTTAGTGAAGAAATAGATTAATATTTTAACATTTTCAAGTAAGATAAGAAAAAGATAAGTTATAGTAATGGTAATTGTTAATATCAAACAACATAATTTATTAATGATTATATTGTGCTAGCTAATGAAGTATGTTTAAACAACGTTTTTTCTGAAAGGCATGAGTTTGAGAAATAATTATAAATATCAATTTTCCATTATTACTTTGGTTAATCTTGAAAGATGGTAACTATAATAGTTTGAAAATGAGAGACATTTTAAAACATCATGGATTCGGGGCTGGCAAGTGGCATGGTGGCTAAAGGCGCTGGACTCCCACATGGCCGACCACAGTTCAAGTCTCAGACCTGGTGGCTTGCTTTCTCACTTCCTCTCTCTCTCTGTCTCTCTCCGATCAAACTGGAAAACAATAATGATGATAATAATAAATAAAGTTAAATACAATAATTCTTTAAAAACAAAACCAAAAAATAATTATGGATTTCATTTTGAGATGCCATGGACAAATTATTGTAATACTACGCATTTCACTGTGTAAAAGTTATAGCAATTACAAAATAGAATGCCGTATGGAAATTTGTAACAGAATAGACCATGCTGATTATCAGGAGATGAACATGATACTGAAAGAACTATGAGTTTAAAACATTGAGTCAGTGTGTAGATAAGATATCAGTGAATAGTTTCTCCTATCGCATAGATACCTCCTTGGGCAACTTAATCAAGAAAAAATGCAATTAAGAATAAGAAATTATAGGGACCAGCAGTTAGTGTAATGGCTATGTTGCTGGATTCCCATGTAGTCGACCGTGGTTCATGTCCCGGATCCGGTGGCTAAAACTCACGCCGGGCGTGTGTGCGTGCACGCCCAAGATCCCCAGAGGAGAATGGAGGAGAAGGGATTGCAGCGTGCCCATCCCCTTGCGGGGTGATTTCTCGCTTTCTGCCTCTCTGTCTCTCTCTGTCTGGCTGGTGAGCGCATGTGCCCTATAGCAAAAACCACTTCAAAAAAAATAAAAAAGAATAAGAAATTATAGGGGCTGGCAGATGGCATAGTGGTTAAGGCACTGTACTCCCACATGGATGACCATGGTTCCACCCATAAGCTTTCTCTCTCTCTCTCTCTCTCTCTCTCTCTCTCTCTCTCTCTCTCTCTCTCTCTCTCTCTCTCTCCCTCCTTCCCTCCCTCCCTCCCTCCCTCTCTCTCTTTCTCTCATCAGTGTATGTGTTCTATAACACATTTTAAAATAATAACAAGTTAAATTAAATAAATTATTCTAAAAAGAAGAATAAATTATAGAACAATAGATTGTGACTCTGGGAGATCTGGACACAGCTATCTCTAACTTTAAAAGCTTATCATTTGACTATAGTTGAATATAGAAGCTAGACTTCCAGTAGGACAGATTCCAGCTGACCAGTCAAACATTTTGTATATAGGTTTCAAGGAGGTTGTGAGTAGCTACTAGGTAGTACTCTAGTCATCCTAATGATTCCTCCCAAGAAAGATCTCCATCCTCTTCGTTCAAGCCATTTGTTTTGTTCTGTAACCCTCAGATTAACTTTTCTGATTCGGAGGGAATATATATTCTCTACATGTTAAGTCTTATCAACTCTGAGGAGCTAATGTTTCCTTGAGCAATACACAGCCCTTAAATGGATTTCGCCACCAAACTCAACACCTTTAAAAGCAGACCCCAAGACTGGTTCCATGGCCTTGTGGCTAAGGCAGCTGAATCCCACATGGCCAATTGCATGGTTTGAATCCTGGTTCCAGGGCTTGAAATACATCCTGGCACATATGTGTGCAGTGCCCAAACAACTAACAGGGTGGAGAAATGGCAGAGAGAGGATTGTGGCATGACCATGCCTGGTTGGGAGGTGCTTTCTGCTTCTTCCTCTCTCTCTCCCTCTCTGGTGAGGACATAGATTCTCTGACAAAAAAAAAAAAACTCACATGGAAATTGATATTCTGGGGACCAGCAGTTAGCATAATGACTGTATCGCTGGACTCCCACGGAATTGACCGCGGTTCGAGTCCTGGACTTGGTGGTTTGCCTTTCTCTCTCTCTACCTCTCCCTTTCTTTCTCTCTCTCTCTCCCCCTCTCTGGTCAAGTTAAAATAAACAAAGTTAAAATAAGTCTTTTAAAAAGTTAAAATAAATTCATTCAGGCTGTTTTCAAATATGATGAAAGTTGAAAGTAACTATTAACTGTTGCATGAACAGATAAAGAAAAATACACCCTAGATCCAAAGAACAATCAAGGAAATATCCAGAATATATAATATGCTCTACTTTCAAACAGATTCTTACAGAATGAATAAATGGCATAAATTGAAAATATGTATTATATAATCAGATTCTTTTTTTTTTTTTTGGGGAGGTTTTTGCTATATTTTTTTTTTGGAGAGGTTTTTGCTATAGGGCACAAGTTCTCGCCAGAAAGACAGAGAGAGACAGAGAGACAGAAAATGAGAAATTACCCCCTGGGGGGTGGCCACGCCCCAATCCCTTCTCCTCCATTCTCCTCTTGGGATCTTGGGTACATGCACACATGTGCCCGGCATGAGTTTAAGTCACTGGGTCCGGGACTAGAACTGCGGTCAACATGGGAGTCCAACAACACAGGCATTACACTAACTGCTGGTCCCTATAATCAGATTCTTTAACTTTATGTAATTGTGATTTTCAGAGAAAAAATATTTACAGAAAATGTTAAGTTTGAAAATGTTACTGAAATGCTTTTTAATCCTATAAGATCATATTAACCCATGGATACATTTAGTTATAGAAAAGCCAAAATGAAGGCCAGCAGGAGCCATAGTAGTTAAGGCACTGGATTTCCACATGGAAATTTCAAGTTCCATACTTTGTGGCTTGCTTTCTCACTTCCTCTATTTCTGTCTGTCTCTGGTGAATTCAATAATAATAATAATAAATAAAATTAAACAAACAATTATTTCTTAAGAAAGAAAAGTGACATGTAAAAATAAAAAAAACTAATTGTTCAAAGGCAAAAATTTAATCTCTAATTCATACCCAACATTGCATTGTAAGGTGATGATATAAAATAATGACAGAGCAATGAATCTAAATAATTAACAGACCCCTAGCTTAGTGGTTAAAGGCGCTGGATCCCATGTGTTTGACTGTGTTTGGAATCCCAGCCCTGATGACTTGAAAAACACATAGGGCCTTGTGTATGTGTGCCCCAAATCCAACAGGATAAAGCGGAATAAATTGCAGCAGGATCATGCCCCATTGGTTGGTGCTTTCTCTGTGTCGTTATGTGTGAGTGGCGAGGGCAAGCTCATGTGCCATATGCCAAGTAAAAAATAATTAATAGATACTATAAAATATTATATGAAACACAGCAATTTTAGAATTGGTAAAAATTAGAAGTCTCACCTTCGCTATGTGTTCTGAATCTGAGAGCTGTTGTCTTTCCTCAGCGGAACCTGGACCCTGAGGTAGGCTGGGGCTGAAGGCCATGAGGTCGGTCTTGGGAGGGCCCTCCCCAGAGCACACCCTCTGACTCCTCCTCTGCTGAGAGTAAGACCAGCTCCCCACCGCGCTGGAGCACACCAGCGTCGGCTTCCCAGGCCCGCAAGCGCCCTCTGGGGGCGGCGCCGAGCACCGCAGCGCCGTGTACAGCAGCAGCGTGAGCACCAGCAGGCTGGACACCGCGCAGATGGCGATGATCAGGTACACGTTCACGTCCACCAGGGTCGACTCGGGGCCAGCAGCGCCCACCATCGCCCGCGAAGAGGCCTTAGGCGCCTGGCCGCTGTCCACCAGAGACACCAGCACCGTGGGCGGGGCCGT
>NW_006159996.1:2096815-2097877 GCF_000334495.1 Tupaia belangeri chinensis | reverse complement strand
GCGCCCACCTCCGCCGACACGCTGGCGGTGGCCCAGAGCGAAGGCGAGCCCCCGTCCCGCGCTGTCACCACCACGGTGTAGTCAGAAATGCTCTCTCTGTCCAGGGCGCTGTCCAGCACCAGCGAGTAGTAATTCTTGAAGGTGGACACCAGCTTGAAGGGGACATGGGGCATCAAGGAGCAAGTCACCTGCCCGTTGGTACCTGAGTCGCGGTCTGACACCGTGATGAGGGCGATTACAGTGCCCAGTGGAGCGTCCTCTTGGATGGGAAGCGAGAGGGACGTTATTGCGATTTCTGGTGTGTTATCATTGATGTCCACTAGCTTTACTGAAATTTTGCAGTGCCCTGACATCGATGGAGTTCCTTTATCGGAAGCAACGACCTGAATCTCATAGGATTTGTTTTCTTCGTAATCTAATTTCGCGTTAGTTCTGATTTCACCTGAGCTGGGGTCTATTTTGAACTTGGTCTGTGTGGTGGAGTATACGTCACTACTGAGCGAATACACAATCTCGCTGTTCGATCCTTCGTCTGCATCAGAAGCATTTAATTTAACCACTAAGGTTCCGTTTGGGGCGTTCTCTAGCAATTTCACTCTGTAAACTGGCTGGGCAAAAGAAGGTTCATTGTCATTCACATCCAATACCTGGATAAGTATTTGAAGGGTGCCGGTGAGCTCAGGTTTGCCCCCATCAGTAGCCACCAGTAATAAATTAACTTCAGCAGTTTCCTCTCTGTCCAGAGATTTCCCCAACACAAGAGACAAAGACTGGCTTAATTCATCATTTGTCTGTACGTCCAGAAAGAAAAATTCACTAGAGCTGAGCTTGTAAGAAAGAAGAGCGTTTACTCCGATGTCCGCATCAGATGCTCCCTCTAGAGGAAACCGCGAGTCAAGCAGCCTCGATTCGTGAAACCTGATAGTCTTCACTGCCATCGGAAATATGGGCGGGTTGTCGTTAATGTCCTTCACCTCCACATCCACGTAGAAAACCTGCAGCGGCCGGTCCACGATCACCTCCGGGTGGATGCTGCACTCCGCGCTCCGCCCGCCCCGCTCC
>NW_006159996.1:2088227-2096757 GCF_000334495.1 Tupaia belangeri chinensis | reverse complement strand
CTTTGGACGCGACCCGGAACAGGCGCGGCACGGGCTCCGCCAGCTCCAGCCCCAGGTCCTGCGCGATGCGGCCCACGAAGGTGCCGTGTTTGGCCTCCTCCAGGACCGAGTAGTGGAGCTGGCCGCTCCCCACTTCCCAGGTTGAGAGGAGCAGAAGCGAGAGCAGCAGGCACAGGGCCTCTCTGCCCCGTCTCATCGAAGACACCATTACCAGTATCCAGTGAGTTGAGCAAATTACATCATATTTTGTAAAAAAAATAAAATAAAAATAAAAATAAATATTCTAGTCCCAGCTCAAATCCTGCAGCTTCTCTAATTTTCCTCTTCTCTGGAGTTAACAAAGGGGCTCTGGGTATTTTCTTTCCTTGAGAACACTCTGTGGTAGACAGCGACATCATGTGGCTAGAATGTAGGATATGTAAAACGTATTCTATAGATTTAAAATTAGACTGTTGACTGTTCTGTTTGCTCATAGCTTTTCGTATTGGAAAAATAAGTATTTTAATTCCTGAAATGTACTATCATTTCCTCCCTTTCTTACTGTGGTAAAACACACATGCAAACACACACCATAAAATTTCCATACTTGCTATGTTTAAGTGTACAGTTCAATAGTGTTAAGTATGTTCATATTGTGGATATTTCTTCTTGTAAAATTGAAACTCTGTACCCATTAGACAGTAATTTTCCTTCCTACTTCCCCACAGTCTGTGGTAATCACCATTCTACTTTTCTCTCCCCTAAAATTTGACTACTTAGATATTTCATTTAAGTGGAATCCAAAGTATTTGTGCTTTTATGACTTGCTTATTGTACTCAAGACAATGTTTTTAAGGTTCATTTATAATGTGACATGAGACAGGATTTTCCCCCTGTATAAGGCAGAATGATATTCAGATTACTTCCTTCTCTTCCTTACTGTTCCCTAGTGAGAATAAGCTTCTATGAATGGGGGTAAATCACTCTTTGAGACCCACTTTTCATTATTTTAGATACAGTACCCTTTTTAAAAATACTCATCTATTTAATTTTATTTGCTATTATTACCTTTTTTTTTTTTAATTTGACCAGAGAGAGAGAAAGGAAAGCAAAAAAAGCAAGCCACCAGGTCTGGGTCTTGAACTGCTGTCAGTCATGTGGGAGTCTGGCATCAACCACCATGCCACCTGCAAGCCCCAACAATGTAATTTTTTTTACCACTTCTTCAAATAACATTTGAAGTTATCTTAATTAATTGAAGTATCTTAGTTAATTGAAAATCTATTTATATAGCCTGTTGTTTTGTTAATTAATTTTGATTTTTGAATTGTTTGTGGATGTTTGAAAATGAATAATTTTTGTTTCTCATTTGAATAATATTAATTTAGGAATAATATTTTCTATTACTTTTAAATTTTTATGCAAGAACAACACAATTCATCTTTTTCAGTGTCAATTGCTTAAGAATACTTTCTTTTATTCTTCACCAGTCTTTTCCCATGCAAAAATGTGAAAATAGAAAAAAGATTATGCAGATGAAAGAAAATGCATAATAAAAGGTCATTTTAGTTATTTTAAGCGTGCCACAAATTTTTTCAGCTTCCTAGAGCAAGGAGGAAAACACATTAATTGCAAAGTTTACAGTTTTAATAAAAGAAATGCATAATCTTTACTAAACAAAAGCTACCTGGAACCAAATAATTTTTTCTTGATTCCAATGTCTAAGATATTTTTTCACACAATCTATGGGAGTGTATATTAATATTCATCATACCCTGTACTCATCAAGCCCCTGGTAAAACTACTTGAGCAAACAAGCAGAATATCATTTATTGGTTAGTGGATGGAAGTGCATAATTATTTACTGGCTTCAGGCAGAGCTGGAGCCAGTGGAGCTACACACTTCAGTAATGCCATAGGAAAATATAACCATATTTACTATTTCTTTTCCTCTATTGACTTTCTTCCCAGATAGACTTTTCCCATTTGATGGCAAAATGATCAAAATATATTGTAGGCTACATATGACTAATTTAGTGACTGAACAGAAAATATCCTTTTCTTAATAGCCTTAGTAAAAATCGTAACTCTCATTTCCTCTGGTCCAGTTTGGATGATATATTTTTCCTTTAGTCAATAGTTAGGATGGGGACCAGCAGGTGTTGTAGCAATTAAGGTGCTGGACTCCCACACAGCCATCTGAGATTCAAGTTCCAGACCTGGCAGCTTTCTCTCGCTCGCTCTCTCTTTCTCTCTCTCTCATCTATCTAATTTGCCCTATAGCAAATTTTAAAAATAACAATAATAAATGAATTATTCTAAAAAAATTTTTAATAGTTATGATGGTTCTCAGTGTGAGCACTGGCCAGACATGGATCACTTATTTATGTGTGAAGCCAGGAGAAATCAGTTCTCCACCTAAAAGGGAAAGTTAGTTCTTGTGGAAGCTATGGCAGGTATCCAGTTCTCCTGGAGTTTAGACTGATCACATGTAGCTACAGATTGGCCTCTACAGTATTGCATAGCTGCAATGCAGCTGCATAGATATATCTAGTCATTTTTATAAAGTCAGTGACCAACAAATACCCCTGTTGTTACATTAAGGAGTTACTAGAATTCAGAAATTAGCTCTAAGAAACATGGCTTGCTTGAAGCAATTTTTGCAGGTATATAAGGTAATTATGTTGGTTTTTCAGAATAGTCTATCTGAGGGTATTAGAAGGCTCTTAAGTTTCTGAAGACCTAGACTCTCTCTCTCCCTCTCCCAGAGAGAGAAACATTGTCAGATATGCCAGTACATTTTCCCAATAGGGAAACAAGACTGAGAAGCATGTTCAGCAAATACCCACTGGCTTGACAGCACTTGGTATCTATAGTGGGTTAAATAGTGCCCCAAAGATACCTCTGCCCAGAACCTCAGAATGTGACCTTATTAAGAATAATCATCTTTGTAGATATAATTAAGGATCTCAATGTAAGATCATCCTAGATTAGAGTACGCCATAAAGACCATGACAGCTGTCCCTTATAAGAGACAGAAAGGAGAAAACAAACAGCAAACACAGGGGAGGAGGAAATGTGACAGAGGCAAAAACTGGAGTTATTTTGCCACAAGGCAAGAAATTCTGAGGGCCACCAGAAACCGAAACAAGTAAGGAAGAATTTTCTCCCTAAGTCTTTGGAAGGAACAGGACTCAGCCAACACACAGATTTTGGATTTCTGGCCTTTAAAACTTAAGGAGAATAATGGGACCAGCAGATGGCATAACAGTTACATCACTGGACTCCCATGTAGTCGACTACAGTTTGAGTCTCAGACCCAGCAGCTTAAAACTCACACCAGGCACCTGTGCGTGCATGCCCAAAAATCCCAAGAGAAGAATGGAGGAGAAGGGATTGCAGCATGGCCATCCTCCCTGGGGGGTGATTTCTCACTTCCTGTCTCTCTGACTCTCTGGTGAGCACACATGCCCTATAGCAAGAAATCTCTCTAAAAAATTTAAAATAAATAAATAAATAAATTTAAAGAAAAAAGAAAGAAAGAAAGAAAAGAAAAGAAAAAAGAACTTAAGGAGAATAAATTTCTACTGTTTCAAGTCAACAACTTTGTGATAATTTTTGCAGCAGTCCAAGGAAACTAATATAGTATCCATCGCTAAAACTGTACCTGTCTCGCCTATCAAAGCAAACTGTAAATTCCATGAAGTTTCATGCCCAAGCATTCATTCTTACAAATCTTTCACCCAGTCTTTCACAAAACTGCTATAAAACCACAGAAGGAAAAAACAAGAACAGGGAATGAGTGCTGAGAAAAATATGGGATATTGTTCCTATGACATTTCAAATACCAGTCTATTATTTTTTTCTACTATCTTTTACATATATAAGAAAAAGAAATCATAACGCAATGCTTTCCTCCATAGCTAAGTTATCTAATTGTTCGATGGTCAGTTTTGTTACTAAAAATATCAATAACCATGTTTTCTCGGTAGTAATACTTGTTATAAAGCCTTCCTCTTAACACCTAACACTATTCACATTAGCTTTTTTTTTTTTGAGAGAGAGATTTTTGCTATAGGGCGCGTGCACTCGCCAAAGAGATAGAAAGTGAGAAATCACCCCCCAGGGGGGAAGGCCATGCCGCAATCCCTTCTTCTCCATTCTCCTCTCGGGATCTTGGGCAAGCACACACACGCACCCGGCATGAGTTTAAGTCACCGGGTCCAGGCCTCGAACCACAGTCGACTACGGGGGAGTCCAGTGACATAGCCATTACGCTAACTGCTGGTCCCTTCACATTAGCTTTTGACAGTGGAATATGCAGCTGTGCATTGACTATTCCAGTTCTCCCTCTAAAATAAGCATGATTTTATTTCCTTTCCCCACACACACACAATTTTATTTCTTGCTCCTGCAAAGACCCCTATGGTTATGAGAGATTTCCTCTGACAACTTTTCTCCACATGTTGGCTCAGCATGCCATACTGCTTTGACCTTATGGCATCTCAATAACAACCTTTGTTGCTATAAATGCTACAATCGAAGTCATTGTAGATGAGTCTTGTACTGCCGGTTACATAATTCTGTGTGGAAATGGTACACATCATTCAAATTTCATTGGTCAAAGAAAATCACACACTCCTCTACCTCAAGGCAACAGGGAATTTAAATCCTCTAGTAGTCCCAGAAGAAGAGGAACAGAAATATTGGTAGTGGCTACCAAGATAAACTACTATTTTTCATTCTCCTTTATTTGTATTCCTGACTGACCACAAGTCTCAAAGGTGCCTCAAATAATAGCTCATTTTTCAAATTATTTATCTATTATGACATCGAAATACAGAATTATAATTCTAATTTTAAAAAGAAAGTTTTTGTGATTAGCAGATGGAGAAATGCTTGTCATTAGACTTCCATATTTGACTGAGGTTCAAGTACCAGAACCAGCAGCTTAAAATTCATGCTGGGCATGTGTGTGTACACGCGTGCCCAAGATTCCAAGAGGAAAATGGAGAAGGGATTGCAGTGTGGCCATCTCTCCCCCAGGGGTTGATTTCTCACTTTCTGTCTCTCTGGTGAGTGCATGGACCCTATAACAAAAATCGAAAGAAAGAAAGAAAGAAAGAAAGAAAGAAAGAAAGAAAGAAAGAAAGAAAGAAAGAAAGGAAGGAAGGAAGGAAGGAAGGAAGGAAGGAAGGAAGGAAGGAAGAAAAAGAAAGAGAAAGAGAAAAAGAAAGGAAGTTTTTTTGGCCAGCCAGTAGCCTAGTGAGTAAGGGAGCTAGATCTCACATAGCCCACTATAATTCAAACCCCAGCCTGCAGCTTGAAAAACACACTGGGCAGATTGCCCCAAATCCCAACATGATGAAGAAATGGAGGAGAAGGAATTGCAGCTTGATAACACTCCATGGGAGCAGGTGTGCTTTGTCCCTCTTTATCTCTATCTCTCTGGAGAGCACACATGTCCTCTGCTAATAAAAAAAAAAGAAAAGAAATAAACTCTTACCAAGATTTCTACCTTGTATTTCAGGCAATGCAAAAATAACATTTCCTAAATATTAAATTAAGATATCAATTTGAAAATAGAAGTATAATTTCCTGAAACCATAGTCATAAACCAAAACTAATTACTGAAGTTGAATAATTCAAAATTAATCATTCATGTTGGATCAAGATTTTGCTAAGAGGAATGATACTTTTTTTTTTTTAAGTTTTGCCAGAGCCAGCAGTTGGTGTAGTGGTTAAAGCACTGGATTACCACATGGCCAACCACAGTTTAAGTCCTGGACCCAGTGGCTTCAAAATCATGCTGAACATGTACCTAAAATCTCAGGAGGAAAATGGAGGAAAAGGGATTACAGCTAGGCCATCCTCCTTGGGAGGTGATTTCCCACATTCCCTCTCTCTGTCTCTCTCTCCAGTGAACACACACACCCTATTACAAAAACTAAAAAGAAAAAAGAAAAAATTGCCAGAGGGCAGGTTATTTGTTGGAGAGAGAGAGAGAGACAAAGCACACCCCATGGGGGATGGTTACACCACAATCTCTTCTCTATTTCTCCCTCCTTTTGGGATTTTCAGCAAACACGCACAGGAGCTCAGCATATTTTTCAAGCTACTGGGTCTACAACTCAACCACACAGCCACATGAGATCCAACCACTTCAACCACCATGCCACCAGCTGACCCAGCAACTATAATTTTTGTTTTTATTGGGCCATTTGAAAATTGGAGCCTAGACAGAAAAATACTAATATTCCCAATATGCACTACTTAATCACTTTTGTCTCATTTTTTCAGATAGACAACAAAGATGTGAAGCTCTAATGTTAATGGACAACTAACAACCAAAATTAATCCAATTCCACAAGAATGGTTATAATCTGATAATAAGATCTCAAATGAATAATATCACTTTTAAAGGATATGACCCCTATTCCCTATTTTAATGTCTAATTTAAATTGTAAACATAGAGCCCAGCAGATGGCAGAACAGTTATGCCACTGAACTCCCATGTGTTCAAACATGGTTCGAGTCTTGGACACAGGGGCTTCAAACTCATGCTGGGCACGTGTGTGTACATGCCCAAAATCCTGAGAGGAGAATGGAGGAGAAGGGATTGCATTGTGGCCATTCCCTCTAGGAGGTGATTTCTCACTTTCTATCTCTCTTTCTCTCAAAAAAAAATCAAATAAATACATGCATACATTATAAACATACCATGGTATTTTTCCCCTAATTCTTGCCAAAGACTGGGTATGATAATTAACATATGAAGGGTTACAGAATCAGGGTGCAGCCTATTTCTTAAAATGCTCTAAGAAGCAGATCTTTATCACATCAAATATCTGGAAACTTAACTATAAATTATATTAATTTCTCATAGAACGTTTTTACAACATGACTTTTCATGGGATTAGTTTGTATGTTTGAATATTTCCCAAGCAAAAATATGTTCATTTAATATGTGTGTAACTTCAGAATTAAACATAGGAAATAGAATTTAACATTATGTTCATGACTGAAGGACTAACAAATACAATGATGTCTATAATAAGTACATTTTAGTTGGTTTTACAAAACTGGTATAAAACACACTTATCAGTATGTTGATCTCCCTTACATAATGGTTCAGTAATCAAACCTCCCTTGGTTTTATAGCAGGAAGAGAGTATTTTTCCTCTCCTCCGTAATTGGTATAGAGGATTTCTCTCTCTCTCTTTTTTTTTTTTTTAAAGAATTTTTTTATTTGGGGCCAGCAGGCAGCATGGTGGTTAGGAGTGCTGGACTCCCACATGGCCAACCGAGGTTCAAGTCTGGGACGTGACAACTTGCTTTCTCACTTTTTTTTTCTCTCTCTCTTTCTCTCCCCCTCTCCCACTCTTGCTCTGTCCCTCTCTGGTCAAATTAAAATAAACAAATAAGTAAAATCCTTTATTCCCTCTCTGTCTCTTTGTCTCTTTCTCTGAAGAGCTCACCTGCCCTGTGGCAAAGAAATAAAAACTATCTGATTATTGATCTTATTATTGAAACTTAGCAACAAAAGGAAACATATATAGTGTTTGTAACTAGGCCTAGAATTATTTGTCCAGGATTTGACATTTCACTAGGAAACACATGGTAATAGTAAACCTGAAAGTGTCACTTTATTTGAACAAGGTGAGATTCTATGTTAAATATGATCAACTCTACTTAGCTTTGAAGTATTTTTTAAAGTGTCCTAAAATTAAAATGAAGAAATTCTCCCTACATATTTTTTGGTGCTATTGTTTCCTAGTTCCATTAACAATCCAGCTAAAAACAGGACCCACAGGTGGCTTGGTGGTTACAGATGCTGGATTCCCACAGGGCCGACCGCAGTTTGAGACCTGCACCTGGCAGCTTGCTTTCTGGCTTTCCCTTTCTCTGTGTGTGTCTCTGTCTAGTCAAATTTAAAAATAGTAACATGAAATTAAATAAATAATTATTTGAAAACAGATCAAGCTACAATTAATGAAATACCTACCCTAAATGATGTGTTATTTCAAAGTTAGTGAATACCTCAGACAATATTTCAAAAGTGACATTCGTAAAGATGGTTAAATAAGCCTAAATATGCATTTAAACTAAAAGTTTGAACGTTGGACTTACATTACTGGAGATATCTGAATTTGCTTCTGAATGTTCATTTCTTTCCGACGGATTCAGGCCTGGAGGTAGCCCGGGGCTGAAGGCCATGAGGTCAGTCTTGGGAGGGCCCTCCCCAGAGCACACCCTCTGACTCCTCCTCTGCTGAGAGTATGACCAGCTCCCCACCGCGCTGGAGCACACCAGCGTCGGCTTCCCAGGCCCGCAAGCGCCCTCTGGGGGCGGCGCCGAGCACCGCAGCGCCGTGTACAGCAGCAGCGTGAGCACCAGCAGGCTGGACACCGCGCAGATGGCGATGATCAGGTACACGTTCACGTCCACCAGGGTCGACTCGGGGCCAGCAGCGCCCACCATCGCCCGCGAAGAGGCCTTAGGCGCCTGGCCGCTGTCCACCAGAGACACCAGCACCGTGGGCGGGGCCGT
>NW_006159996.1:2060870-2087619 GCF_000334495.1 Tupaia belangeri chinensis | reverse complement strand
TCGTGCAGGTCAGCCACCGCCACCGACACGCTGGCGGTGGCCCAGAGCGAAGGCGAGCCCCCGTCCCGCGCTGTCACCACCACGGTGTAGTCAGAAATGCTCTCTCTGTCCAGGGCGCTGTCCAGCACCAGCGAGTAGTAATTCTTGAAGGTGGACACCAGCTTGAAGGGGACATGGGGCATCAAGGAGCAGGTCACCTGCCCGTTGGTACCTGAGTCGCGGTCTGACACCGTGATGAGGGCGATTACAGTGCCCAGTGGAGCGTCCTCTCTGATGGGCAAAGACAGAGAAGTGATCACCAGTTCCGGGGCATTATCATTTACATCCAGCATTTTCACCAAAACCTTGCAATGATTTGACATTGGAGGACTGCCTTTATCTACCGCCTTTATTCTTATCTCATACGATTTTGTTTCTTCATAATCCAGTGTACCGATTACTCTGATTTCTCCTGAGCTGGAATCAATTTTGAATTTTTGTTGAATGTTAAGAGAAACATCACTACCAAAGGAAAAGACAACTTCGCCATTTACACCTTCGTCAGCATCAGAAGCATTTAATGTGGCCACTAATGTTCCGTTTTCGGTAGTCTCTAATAAGTTAATTCTATACACTGCCTGATCAAACAGTGGGGCGTTATCATTAACATCTAGCACCGTGATCAGCAGCTGAACTGTACCTTCCAGTTCTGGTTTGCCCCCGTCAGTAGCTGTCAATAATAAATGAAGTTCTGGTGTTTCTTCTCTATCCAAAGATTTCTTCAGTTCAAGTGAAAGAGATTTACTGAATTCATCACTTGCCTGTACATCCAAAGAGAAATAATCACTGGGGCTGAGGGTGTATGTTAGAAGAGCGTTGGTACCAACGTCTGCATCAGAAGCGCCCTCTATCGGAAAATGTGAATCCAGCAGTCTAGATTCAGGAATAAATAGTCTTTGTTCTCTGTGTCTGAAAATCGGTGGATTATCATTAATGTCCTTCACCTTCACCTCCACGTGGAAAACCTGCAGCGGCCGGTCCACGATCACCTCCAGGTGGATGCTACACTCCGCGCTCCGCCCGCACAGCTCCTCCCGGTCGATCCGAGAATTCACAAACAAGATGCCATTCTGCAGATTTACCTCCAGAAGGTCCGCGCGGCCCTTGGACGCCACCCGGAACAGGCGGGGCACCAGGTCCTCCAGCTCCAGCCCCAGGTCCTGCGCGATGCGGCCCACGAAGGTGCCGTGTTTGGCTTCCTCGGAGACCGAGTAATGGAGCTGGCTGCTCCCAGTCTCGCAGAATTCGAGTAGAAAAAGCGAGAGCAGCAGACACCGGGCTCCCGGGCCTCCTCTTCTGGAAAATAGCATCGCAAAAACACTATACCTTTCGTGCTGCTCTCACCTTCCTTCGGAATAAAGCTTATTTACTTCATATTTTCAATCATTTATCTCCCTACCGCTTGTCTCTTCTCGGACGATAACAAAATGGAGCTTCCGCCTTCAATTTTGAGAGATCGGTATCTGATGTACATTGACATGACTTTGTGGTATACAGCGACATCCTGTGGTCAATGTAAAGTTTAGATCAATTCGTTGATCTTCCCAAAGATTATTCGTAATATTTTCAATTCCATCATTTTCAGTATTATTTCCTTTGAAGAACCAGGATATTTCAAATCTCATTTGAATGTAAGAAATTAAGTATCTTCCACTGACAAGATGGTGATGCTTCCATCACAAAGATGCTATGATTGGATTTAGGGACATTTAGGATCGCACACCTCCTCCCGGTCGATCCGAGAATTCACAAACAAGATGCCATTCTGCAGATTTACCTCCAGAAGGTCCGCGCGGCCCTTGGACGCCACCCGGAACAGGCGGGGCACCAGGTCCTCCAGCTCCAGCCCCAGGTCCTGCGCGATGCGGCCCACGAAGGTGCCGTGTTTGGCTTCCTCGGAGACCGAGTAATGGAGCTGGCTGCTCCCAGTCTCGCAGAATTCGAGTAGAAAAAGCGAGAGCAGCAGACACCGGGCTCCCGGGCCTCCTCTTCTGGAAAATAGCATCGCAAAAACACTATACCTTTCGTGCTGCTCTCACCTTCCTTCGGAATAAAGCTTATTTACTTCATATTTTCAATCATTTATCTCCCTACCGCTTGTCTCTTCTCGGACGATAACAAAATGGAGCTTCCGCCTTCAATTTTGAGAGATCGGTATCTGATGTACATTGACATGACTTTGTGGTATACAGCGACATCCTGTGGTCAATGTAAAGTTTAGATCAATTCGTTGATCTTCCCAAAGATTATTCGTAATATTTTCAATTCCATCATTTTCAGTATTATTTCCTTTGAAGAACCAGGATATTTCAAATCTCATTTGAATGTAAGAAATTAAGTATCTTCCACTGACAAGATGGTGATGCTTCCATCACAAAGATGCTATGATTGGATTTAGGGACATTTAGGATATGTTTAAATAACCTCTCATTACATCATTTTATTTAAGATGATTTATCAGCTCATTTTTAAATTAAATATTTGTAATTAAATGTTGGAGTTTTAAAATAAGGTTCTTTAGCTATTAAAGTTTACCTTACACTAGGAGAGTTTGTGTGTTTATTTTTAAAATGACTTTATTATACACACACATAGTTACTTACATATGATATTTTATAAATTTTCTAGAACATATTTAAAATTCCTTCAGTGTTCTGCGAAAACAATCATTTTTTTGAAAAACCTACAATGTTAAAATAAATATATTTGGGACACTTTCCTTTATTGCTTGTTATGTAACACAATGACCTAAATGTTGGACTTACATTTATTTCCAAAAGTCATCATTCCAAATTACCCATCAGATCTTTATTCCTATATCGAATTTTCAACCATACCTTTTTTCTTATTAAACCAAGAATTGTCGTATTCCAACTAAAAATTGGATATTGAATCCTTATCAAGTTCACATACTGGAAATCTTAGAATAGTTTATATTTGAATTGAAAAATTAAATCTAATGCAAAGAGTACCTTTTTAGAGGGAATAATTTGAGAATAACCTACTAGTAAACCCCTGAACTTCAGTCCAATTTATAACTAAGACTTTATAAGCTACATATAAAAGTTTGACTGAGAAATGTGGTCAGAATAAAGTAGAAGCTCTTTTTAAAAAACAGTCTTGGAAACCAGTGGATGGCATAATGGTTATGTCACTGGACTCCCATGTAGTCAACCATGGTTTGAGTTCGGACCCAGCGACCTAAAACACACTGGGCACATGTGTGAGCCTGCCCAAGATGTCGAGAGGAGAATGAAGGAGAAGGGATTGTGGTGTGGCCATCCTGTCCAGGGTGTGATTTCTTCTGCCCTTCTGTCTCTCTGTCTTTCTGGTGAGATCACAGGCACTATAGCACAAACCTCTCATAAGGAAAAAAAAAAAAAAGAGTGATCTTGTGCCATCAGGTGGCATGGTGGTTAATGTACTGTACTCCATGTTTGACCATAGTCCAAGTCCCAGCCTGGCGGCTTGCTCTTTCTCTCTCTCTCTCTCTCTCTCTCTCTCTTCTGGTCAAATTAAATAATAAAATTTTAAATAAAATAATTATTTAAAAAATAATTATCTCAGGACCAGTGAATGGCATGCTGGAGTCCCACATAGTCGACTGCATTACTTGTACCGGACCAGTGGCTTAAAAGTCAGACCAGGTGGGACCAGCAGTTAGCGTAATGGCTATGTCACTGGACTCCCGTAGTCAAACATGGTTCAAGTCCCAGACCTGGTGGCTTGAACTCACGCCGGGCGCATGTGCGTGCGTGCCCAAGATCCTAAAAGGAGAATGGAGGAGAAGGGATTGTGGCGTAACCATCCCCCCTGGGGGGTGATTTCTCGCTTTCTCTCTCTGTCTCTCTCTGTCTGTCTGGCGAGCACACGCACCCTATAGCAAAAAGCTCTCCCCCCAAAAAAAAAAAAATTCAGGCCAGGCATGTGTGTGTGCATGCATGCCCAAAATCCCAAGAGGCGAACTAAGGAGAAGAGATTGCAGTGTGGCCATCCTCTCTGGGAGATGAGTTCTCGCTGTCTCTCTGTCTTTCCAGCATACATCCTGTAGCAAAAATCTCTCTCTTAAAAAAAAAGTCAAGGCTGGCCCCATAGCCTAATGGTTAAAGGATTCAGATTGCACATGGCTGACCATAGTTCAAATCCTGCTTTACAGTTTGAAAAAACACCTCAGATGCAAGTGCCTGTGTGCCCTAAATTCCAAAAGGATGGAGAAATGGAGGAGAAGAGATTGTGGCATAACCACACACCCTGGAGGGAGGGGTGCTCTCTCTGTGACTCTCTCTAGCGAGTGCACATACCCTCTTGCAATTAAAATAAAATGGTTTACACATTTTAATGGTAGTTCAATGTGGTAATTCATTTATTACAAAAGGTACAATAGAGGCAGGGCCATCAGGTAATTAAGGCACTGGGTCCCACATGGCCAACTCCCTTGTTCAAGTCCTGGATCCAGAGTCCTGAAAAACATGCCAAGCATGTGTGCAAGCATGCCCAAATCGTGATAGGAGAATGGAGAGGAAGGGATTGTGGAGCGGTCATCTCTCCAGGAAGTGATTTCTAACTTTCCCTCTTTCTCTGATGAGCACATGCACCCTATGGGGGGGGGGGCGGGTATGACAGCATAAGATACACGAATATCCTCCTATTAAAAACATTAAGCAAACTCAGAACTTGGAACCTTTCAAAATGTGAGGAGATTTGGACAACACTGTCAAGATTTATCTGTGCAAAGTACTTTAATGTGTTATGATTTTTGATAGCTGAAGAATGACACAGTGATGAGCTTCCTGGATTTTCTTTTTGCCTTATACATTCCAGACTTGGAGCTGAAGAAGCCAACAACCTCAAAACATAATTGGATAGATTGAAAAAAGCTAAACAACAACAATGCTCTCGGGCCAGCCCATGGCCTGGTGGTTAAGGCAACTTGATCCCATGGATCTGGAGGCCTCAAAACATGCTGGGTACACATGCTACAGACCCAAAACCAAAACAGGAAGGGAAAATGAAAGAAAAGGGATTGTGGCATGACCACGCCCCATGGATGGATGCTTTCTCCCTTTCTCCTTTCTTTCTTTTTTCTTTTTTCTTTTTTGGAGAGGTTTTTGCTATAGGGCACATGAGCGCACCAAAAAGACAGAGAGAGACAGAGAGACAGCGAGAAATCACCGCCCAGGAGGGATAGCCATGCCACAATCCCTTCTCCTCCGTTCTCCTCTTGGGATCTTGGGCACACACACACACGCGCGCCCAGCATAAGCACCAGGTCCAGGATGCGAACTGTGGTAGATTACGTGGAAGTCCAGTGACATAGCCATTACGCTAACTGCTGGTCCCCTCCTCTTTCTCTTTTCTTTCCCTCTGTCTATGGTGAGTGAATACATCCTCTGGTGATTGGGAATAAAAAAAATTATATGTTTCTGTTGACAAGAATTTCACTTTAAATATAGTGATATAGGGAGGTTAAAATCAAAGATTCAAGGGTAAAACAGAGGCAGCAGGGGAAGGCCATGCTCCACAGCAGGGGTGGACTATGAAGCAACTTCACAAGTTGCAGCTGCCCCAAAAGGAAGTTACCAAGTTTCTGCAGGAACACAGTTCAGATTTGCTTTGTAACGAACATAAATTACTGGGAAACATTAAAAACGTGGCCAAGACAGCTGACAAGGATCATTTTGTTAGAGCCTATAACCATCTTTTTGAAAGTAAGTGTATCATGGGTACTGAAAATGTAAGTAATGTGTCCAAGCAAGTGAAAAATGTGAAGTTTAATGAAGATGAACCCAAAGAAATCAAATCCAAAGAAACTTAGGATGAGGTTCTACCAAAATACACAAAGTCTGGCAGGCACATGGCATGGTGGTAGCCTTCCACGTGACCAACCACACTTTGAGTCCCAGAGCTAGCAGCTTGCTTCCTCTCTCCCTTCCCCTCCCTCTCTCTCTGGTCAAACTGAATAATAATGAAAAATAAAATTAAATAAAGAATTATTTTTAAAAAATACACAACATGTGTTCTTTAAAAAGCCAACTTTCCCAAAAAGGGAGATGTTGTTTATTGCTGATATACACAGGAACACTGTAGGGTGGGACTGTTTTTGATACTAATATTCAAATAAGTTCAAAAAGGAAAAAAAGTGCCAAGTCTTTAAGACTTGTTTGCTTAAGATAGTTTGCCATAGGGCACATGCACTCACTGGAGATAGAGAGACAGAGACAGAGAGAGAAATTGAGAAATCACCTCCCAGGGAGGATGGCCATGCCACAATCCCTTCTCCTCCATTCTCCTCCTGGGATTTTAGGCACACATGTACATGCACCCAGGATAATTTTCAAGTCACCAGGTTCAGGACTTGAACCATGGTCAACTATGTGGGAGTCTAGCACCTCAACCTGTCTGCTGGCCTCCAAACCTACTATTTTTTAGAGAGATTTTTGCTATAGGACATAGGCACTCACCAGAGAGAGAGAGACAGAAAGCGAGAAATCACCCCCCAGGGGAGATGACCATGCCAAAATCTCAAGGCTCAATTTCACTAGAATTCTATTTAGTATTTACAGAGTAAATTACAACAATTCTACACATCTTTCCCAGAGAATATAAAAGGAGGTAATACTGGGGTCAGCAGGTGGCATAGAGGTTAAGGCTCTGGACTCCCATGTGGTTGACTGTGGTTCAAGCCCCAGACCCATAGTTGAAACATGGCAGGTGCATGTGCCTGTGCGCCTAAAATCCCAAGAGGAGAATGGAGAAGAGATTATGGCATGACTGTCCCTCTGAGGGTGACTTCTTGCTTTCTGTCTCCCTGTCTCTCTGGCAAACACATGTGCCCTATAGGAAAAAAAAATCTCTCAAAAAGAAAGAAAGAAAAGGGAGTAATGCTTTCCAATATATGCTATAAAGCTAGTATCACCCTGATGCCAAAAGCAGATAGACAGTACAGAAGAAAAAATAAAACGCAGAACAATATCTCCCATGAATACAGGTTCAAAAATCCCCTACAATATATTAGCAAATAAAATTCTATAATAAAATTATAAACTATGACAAACTGGGACTTATTCTAGGTATGCAAGAGTGATTCATTATTTGGAAATCAATCATTGTAATTCACCATATCAATTAACTAAAAAAGAAAAGTAATATGATTACAGTAATCAATGCATTAAAAATATTTGACAAAATTCAATATTAATTCATGGTGAAAACTTTAGCAAAAATAGCAATAGAGGAACCAGCAGGTAGTGTAATGGTTATGTCGCTGGATTCCCAGATGGCTGACTATGGTTCAAGTCCCAGACCCAGCAGCCTGAAACTCATGCCAGATGCATGTGTACGCATGCCCAAAATCCTGAGAGGAGAATCAAGGAGAAGGAATTGAGGCATGGGTTTCCCCTGCCTGAGCCCTGGGAGGTAATTTCTTGCTTTTTGTTTCTCTGTCTCTCCAGTGAGCACATGTACCCTATAGCAAAAATTTCTCTGAAAAAATCAATAGCAATAGAAGGTAACTTTCTCAACTTGATAAAAGCATCTATGGAAAAACCTTTAGACAACATTATACTTAATTGTGAAGAATTGAATGCTTTCACATGAAGATCTGGAAGAAGGCAAAAATAATTGAAAACTCTTATTCAACATAGTATTGGAAGTTCCACTCTGTGCAATGAGTAAAAAAATGAAGAGCCATACAGATAAGAAAAAAAGAAATTAAATTGTCTCTATTTGTAGATGACACAATCATGCACATTAAAATTCCAAGAAGTGGACAAAAATGCTCCTAGAATAAGTGAGTTCAGCAAGGTTATAGGAAATAAAATAAACATATAAATATCAACTGCACCAGGGCCAGCAGGTGGTGTGGTAGTTAAGGTGCTGGACTCCCACATGGCCGACCATGGTTCAAGTTTTGAACCAGGTGGCTTTCTCTCTCTCTCTCTCTCTCTCTCTCTCTCTCTCTCTCTCTCTTTCTCTTTCTCCTCTCTGTCTCTGATTAGTGCATTTGTCCCATAGCAAAATAATTTTTTAAATAATAAATAAGATTAAATAATTCATTTTAAGAGATATTTTTGCTACAGAGTGTATACACTTGCCAGACAGACAAAGAGAGACAATGAGACAGAAAGTGAGAAATTACCTCCCGGGGGGATGGCCATGCTACAATCCTTTCTCCTCCATTCCCTTCTCAGGATCTTGGGTACGCATGCGCATGTGCTCGGCATGAGTTTTAAGTTGCCAAGGCCAGGACTCGAACTGCCATCAACTACATGGGAGTCCAGCAACATAATCATTATGCCATGTACTGGTCCCAAATAAATATATTTTTTAAAAATACAAGATTGCATCTCCATATGCTAACAATGAACAAATGGATACCAAAATTTAAATACAATGCCATTTACATTAACTTTTTAAGAAGATATTATATTTAGATGTAAATGTAACAAAACATGTACTTGACTTGTTTTCTGAAAACTGATGAAAGAAATTATAAAAATCTATATAAATAAATATATTGTGTTCATGAACTGTAAGACTCAACAAGTCATGGAGAGATGTCAATATTCCTTAACTCAATATGCGGATTTAACACAATTCCTATCAAAATCCCACCAAGATTTTCTGTAGCTTTTGATAAGATTATTCTAAAAACTTATGTGGAATAGCAAAGAAATTAGAACACCTAAAATAATTCTTTTTTAAAAAAAATAATAGAAATAATGTACCTTAGGATAAGATTGTATTAAGTACAATAACTGAGACTATATGTTACTAAAAATGTAATAGGCATGTGAATCAATGGAACAAAAGAATCTAAAAATAGATCCATGCAAATGTCCCCTGAATTTTGGCAAAGGTGCAAAAGAAACTAACCACAGAAAAGATAGCCTCTCCAGAAATGGTGACTTTTTTTTATAGTCACTTTTTTTTCCAATTTCTTTTACACATTCAATCATGTATTTAGTTTGCAGAGTGAATATTCCAACATGAACAGATTGAAAAACTGTGGCACATATACTTTATGAAATGGTGCCTTTTGAAGCAAAACAAAACAAAACAAATTTGGGGGGAGGGCATCAGGTGGCATGGTGGTTAAAGGTGCTGGACTCCCACATGGCCGACTACGGTTCAAGTACTGGATCTGGTGACTTGCTTTCTCACTTTCCCTCTCTCTCTCTCTCTCACTGTG
Source organism: Tupaia belangeri chinensis (assembly GCF_000334495.1). NCBI lineage: Eukaryota > Metazoa > Chordata > Mammalia > Scandentia > Tupaiidae > Tupaia > Tupaia belangeri. Next base: position 2,078,390 of record NW_006159996.1, on the reverse strand, counting down.
TCCCTCTCTGGTCAAATTAAAATTATCTAAATAAATAAAGTTAAATAAAACAATTTTTTAAAAAGACTTGGGGACCAGCAGATGGTGTAATGCTATGTCACTAGACTCCCACGTAGTCAACTACACTTTGTTCCAGACCAGCAGCTTGAAACTCATGACTGGGACATGTGCATGTATCCCCAGAATCCTGAGAGGAGAATGGAAGAGATGAGATTGTGACATGGCTATCCCCCCTGGGGGGGGTTAATTTCTCACTCTCTATCTCTCTGTCTCTCTCTGTTTCTCTAGTGAGCACATGTGCCCTATAGCAAAATATCTCTCTCAAAAAAAGTTCAATGCATATCTCACATCTTGACTAAAATTCATTCAAAATGTATCATGAACTAAAAAGTAACACATAAAACTCCGAAATTTTTATAAATTTAGAAAATCTTCGGGATCTAAGACTAGGCAAAGTGTTTTTAGACTTGACATCAGAATCACAGTCTATAAAATGATAAATTCATAAATTGAACTTCGTAAAAACATTAAAACTTCTGTTATTTAAAAAAAATGTTAAGATTTTTAAAATAAAATAAAATGACCCAACCTTTGTGATGTAGTCAGTAGTGTACCATATTGGAGAGCTGGAAATTTCTGCCTACCGTAGTTGGAGTATCTCACCTGATCAAAACTGCTAGGTGCACATATAGGCCCAGGATCCTAGCAAGCTGGAGGACTGGACGAGGGGGATTATGACATGGCCAGGTCCTGTGAAGGTACTACTCCTTCATGTCCACAGACATGTTGTATCATAAACTGTGACAAAAAGAAAAAAAAAAGAGGATGAAAAGAAAAGCTAAAATTTTGGAGAAAATGTTCTCAAGTACAAATCTGACAAAAGGTTTGTATCTAAACCTACAAAGAATACTCAGAACTCAAAAGAAAAAAAATTAGAATCTAGACAAAAGATATCTCATGAAAGAAAATATGCAGATAGAAATTAAACTCATGAAACATTTGTTTTGTTTTGTTTTGTCTTGTTTTGTTTTAAGAGAGATTTTTGCTATAGGGCACATGTGCTTGCCAGAGAGAGACAGAGAGAGAAAAAGTGAGAAATCATCCCTCGTGGGGGATGGCCACGCTGTGATCTCTTCTCCATTTCTTCAGGATTTTGGGCACACATGCACACACCTGGTGTATTTCAAGCCTCCAGGTCCAGGACTAAACCGCAGTTGGCAATGTGGGAGTCCGGTGACATAACCATTATGCCATCTGCTGGTTCCCTCATGAAAACGTTTCTAATTCCAGTAGATACAGAGGATGCAAAATTTTAAAAATAATTATTTGTTTAATTTTATTTATTCATTCATTTATTTTAATTCGACTAGAGAGAGACAGAGAGGGAGAAAGCTAGAAAGCAAGCCACAGGTTCAGGACCCAAACTGTGGTTGCCCATGTGGGAGGATCCAGCACCTTAACCACCAAGCCACCTGCTGGCCCCAGAGGATGCAAATTAAAACCAAAGTAAGGACCAGCCACATAGCACAGTAGTTAATCACTGTACAGAGGAAGCCAGATCTCACATGGTTGACAAAGGTTTGAGTTCTAAACCTGGTGACTTGAAAAACATACCAGGCATACATGTCCAGGATTCTGAAGAGATAGAAAACTGAAGGAAAAATAATTGTGACACAATCAGGCCTCACTGTGGGCATGCCTTCTCCTCTCTCTCTCTCTCTCTCTCTCTCTCTCTCTCTCTCTCTCTGTGTGTATGTGTGTGTGTGTGTGTGTGTGTGTCTCTCTCTCTCTTTCACTCTCTCTCATGTATGAATTTGTACCCTCCAGTATAAAAAAGTTAAAGCTACAGTGAGATATCACTGCATACCTATCAGAATAACTGAAGTAAAATATTATAAAAACACCAAATGTTGACAAAAATTTGGAGAAACAAACTTGCTTAAACATTGCTGGTGAGAATTTAAAATACTATAGCCACTCTGGAAAATAGTATTTCAGTTAAAAAGGAGGAAGAGGGGCCTGCAGGTGGCATGGTGTTTAAAGACACTGGACTTCCTCATGGCCAACCATGGTTCAAGTCCCAGACCTTGCAGCTTGCTTTCTTGCTTTCCTCTCTCTCTCTCTGTCTCTCTCTGGTCACATTGTAAATAAATAAGGTTAAATAAAATAATTCTTTAGGAAAAAAAGGAAGTAAAATGGAAGGCAGAAAGGAAAGGAGAGAAGGTGGGGGAGTGGGGAAGGAGGGAGAGAAGAGAAGATGAGGAGAGAAGGGAGGGGAGGGGAGGAGAGGGAAGGAGAGGAGAGAAGAGAAAAGCTAAACATGGACTTCCCATATGACCTAGTCATTTCATTGCTGGGCATTTATCCCAGAGGAATTAAAACTTAGGTTCACACAAAACTTTTAGACACATATTGATATAACCTTATTCTTAATATCCCAAAATTGAAAAAAATCTAAGACACCTTTAATGGGTGAATGATTAAAAAAAAAAAAACAGTGTACCATTCATGTCATAGAAATCTATTTAGTAAGGGGCCAGCTGGTGGCATGGTGGTTAAAAGGGCTGGACCACGGTTCGAGTCCCATTCCTGGGGCTTTCTCTCTCTCTCTCTCTCTCTCTCTCTCTCTCTCTCTCTCTCTCTCTCTCTCTCTCTCTCTCTCTCCTTCTATCTGATGAGTGCATGTGTCCTATAACAAATTTTAAAATAATGATAATGACAAAGTTAAATAAATCATTCTTTTTAAAAAAAAAATAATTCTATTTAGTGGGCCAGCAGGTGACATGGTTGTTAAGGCACCGGATTCCCAAATGATTAACTACAGTTTGAGTCCCAGACTCAGCAGCTTGAAAAGCATCCTGGACGAGCATGTGCATGTGTGCCCAAAATTCTCAGAGGAGAGTGGAGAAGGGAATATAGCATAGCCATCCCCCCAGTGGGGGCTGGGGGAAATTTCTCATTTTCTTTCTCTCTGTCTCTCTCCAGCAAGTGTACATACCTTATAGGAAAATAATTCTATTTAGTAATAAAAAAGGAACAAACAATCTGGATGAATTTCGAGAGAATTATGCTGAATGGAAAAAAGTCTCAAAATGTTACATACTGTTTGATTCCATTAATAGATCATTCTTGGGGGTTGGCAGATGGAATGGTGATTAAGGAGCGCGACTTCCACATGACCAACTGCAGTTTAAATCCCAGATCTGACAGCTTCCTTTTTCACTTTCCCTCTCTCTCTCCAGTCAAATTAAAATTAATAATGATAAATAAATAAGCAAAATGAAATGAATAATTAGTTTTAAAATACATCATCCTTTTTTATTTAAAAATTATCTTTATTTAACTTTATTTTAATTTGACCAGAGAGGGACAGAGCAAGAGAGAGAGGGAGAGAGAGAGAGAGAAAGCAAGTTGCCAGGTCCAGGACTTGAACTGCGATTAGCTATGTGGGAGTTCAGCACCTAACCATCATGCCACCTGCTGGTCTCTATCATCCTTTTTCTGAGAGAGAGATTTTTGCTATAGGGTACATGTATTCACCACTAAGACAGAGACAGAAAACAAGAAATCATCCTCCAGGGGGGATGGTCACACCACAATCCCTTCTCCATTCTCCTCTCAGGATTTTGGGCACGCATGCACACATGCCCAGCATGAATTTTAAGCTGTGGGGTCCATAGTTGAACTGTGCTGGACTACATGGGAGTTCAGCAACATAACCATTATGTCATCTGCTGGTCCCCATAAAAATACATCAATCTAGAAAATGACATTTTGAAAACGACAACAGGGACCAGTAGATGGCATAATAGTTACATCGTTGTACTCCCACATAGTCGACTACAGTTCAAATCCTGGACCTGGCAGCTTAAAACTCATGTAGGGTACATGTGTATGTTTGCCCAAAATCCTGAGAGGACAATGACGGAGAAGGGATTGCAGTGTGGCCATCTCCCCTGGGGGATGAGATGATTTTTCACTTTCTGTCTCTGGCAAACACATGTGCCATGTAGCAAAAATATTTCTTAAAAAAAAAAAAGAAAGAAAAGACAAGAAATGACAAAAAAAAATTAGTCATTTCAGAGATTAAGGAAAAGGTAAGCCTGAGAAGGAAGTGAAATTTGGGTGTAAAAGAGCAATATGAGAGATACTTGTGCTGATGGAAATATTCTGTATCTTGATTGCATCATTAAGGGAGGACCAGAAAAAGGTACAGGAGATTATTATTTCTTATAACTGCATGTGAATCTACAATAAGCTAAAAAGTTTGATTATAAAATTAAGAATGTCAGCAAAATGATGGACTAGAAGGCTCTAAGCTCATTCTCCCGCAAATACGTGCAAAGAGACAAAACAGAAACAGCATGAACCAACTTTGCAGGAGCGCTAGAAAACAGTGTAAGGCTTACAGTCAAATAAATGTAAACAAGAAAAGAATATTCAAAATCAGAATATTGCAGTGCCAGAGGTGCCATGATGGTTAGGGCACTGGACTCCCACACGGCCAAACAGTTTGAGACCCAGACCTGGCAGCTTAAAAATCACACAAGGCACATGCATGTGCATGTCCAAAATCCTCAGAATAGAAGGGAAGAGAAGGGATTACAGCATGGCCATCGCCCTGGGTGGGGTGATTTCTCACCGTCCTTCTTTCTTTGTTTTTGTTTTGTTTTGTTTTGTTTGTTTGGTTTTTTTTGGTTTTTTTTTTTTTTTTTTTTGAGAGGTTTTTGCTATAGGGCGCGTGCGCTTGCCAGAAAGACAGAGAGAAACATAGAGACAGACACAAGAAATCACCCCCCAGGGGGGATGGCCACGCCGCAATCCCTTCTCCTCCCTTCTCCTCTGGGGATCTTGGGCACACACACCCGCCCCTGACGTGAGTTTAAGCCACTGGGTCCGGGACTCAAACCGCGGTCGACTATGTGGGAATCCAGCAACATAGCCATTATGCTAACTGCTGGTCCCTCACCTTCCTTCTTTTTGTCTCTCTCTAGCGAGTATACACAGCCTACAGCAAAAATGTGGAGTAAATATTTCTGGTATTTTTATTCATCTTTGTTCAATTTCCTTCCCTGTCATGGCATCAAACTTGGTCTTGAACAAGTGGCAATTTGGTTTGTAGTTCCCACCTTTGAACCAAAGGGAGAAGACTAGATCTTATTTTCACATTTTCAGACTATATTTGGCTTGTTTGTCCTAACTTTTTTCTTTTTCTTCTTTTTTTTATTTCTGTAAACGAAACTTTAATCCAAGGATTCTCACAAAATATATTACAAGTGATAGCATGAAAAAAAATAAAAACTTGTATAGTAACTCAAAGTTCAGCTCTGCAATGTACCCTTAAGCCAGCAGTACATTGGTATTTTGAAAATTCAAATTCCAGTAAAGAATGTTACAGCTATGTGTTCATATCTATCATTTAAAGAGCTAAAGATAAACTTTCTTGAAACAGATTCTGTATCAACCTCTGCCCAGGGTGAAGACGAGTTGAAATTTTTCAAAAATCTTTTGTTTAATGACGCATCTCATATTTTTTTACTGGCTTGTGTTCACAGCAACTTGACAAGATTGCCTGCTCAACTACAGCCCAATTATAAGAAAAATGTGTATCTCAGTTCATTTTCTGCCAGTTGGTTCTGTATTAAAATACCACACTTTAATTGCGTAGGATTTAAAGGTTTATTATCTGTCTATACAAGACTAAAGTTCACGAGACCAGCAGTTAGCGTAATGACTATGTCGCTGAACTCCCATGTAGCTGACAGCAGTTCGAGTCCCAGACCCAGTGGCTTAAACTCACACCAGGCACATGTGCGTGCGTGCCCAAGATCCCGAGAGGAGAATAGAGGAGAAGGGATTGTAGCATGGCCATCCCCCCTAGGGAGTGATTTCTCGCTTTCTGCCTCTCTGTCTCTCTCTGTCTTTCTGGCTAGTGCACACACCCTATAGCAAAAACCTCTCAAAAAAAAAAAAAAAAGGACTAAAGTTCAAAACAAATGCAATTATGCTTAAGCGAATATTGTAAAGTAACAATTCTTGGTATTACATGACTCATATGATCCATTTCAAACTATAGAGAATGACGTCTTTATGTGTGTCATTGCTTAAAGAGACAAACAAATGTGAACAGCTGAACATCTCCTGTCAAATGAAGTTATTTCCTGTACAGCACTTCTCTTGCAAAATGGTCTTCTATTTCCTTTCATTTGACCTAGATCGGCTACGAGACCTAGAGAAAGATCAGGACAGCTCGTGATTTCTTTCCCGAAACAATGATCTCTCTCTCCTCCTATTTCTGGCTACGAGAGAAGCTTCTCCTTCTTGGAGATCTGCGGCGTGGTAGAGGACTCCTTCTCCAGGAATCATCCCGAGGGCAACGACCCCAAGAGGGAGGTGGGCCATGACTTTGACTTCTTTTTTCACCATTCAACAGTTCCACTCTCACACGCCAGCCACACAATGTTCTTCCACCTAACTCTCAGACAGCAGCATCTGCATCTCGGGGATCTTCTGGTTCAACAAAAGCAAAGCCAGGAGGATTTCTAGCAATGCACACACTTCGGAGCAGTCCGTGATAGTCGACAGCACATTCTAATTCAGTCTTGTTGCCATTGTTTCCAAGATTATCCACATAAGCCTTACAGTCCAATGGACAGGAATCATGATGCATTTAGAAATCTTCAGTGCAAAATGCAGAGGTTCAAATCCACAAGCTCCGATAGGATGGCCTGCTCCCTTTGCCCACCTCCCACAGATGCTCTCACTTGCCCGACGTCCACAAAATGGCCTGCCCTAACTTTTCTATGGTTTTCCATAGGAAGGACAGAAACAAGTATTTGTTTGTATAACTTGACATGCAAGTGCAAGAAATGATAAGCAGTGCCCATAAAAAGCTCTAAGGTAACAACAAACTCAGACAATTGGAGCAAGAGATTATGTGTAGAGATATACAACAGACCATATTAAGTCCTGGATGATAAGCTAGGATGAGATACTTTGCAAAATTAGTACATTCATACGTAGTCATGTGTATGAGGGAATTTAGAAAACCATATGCATGCCCAGTTAAGACACATGTTCAGAAATGTCCTCGGTAGCTTTCTTCCTGGATGGAACTCTAGGCTTGGAATAAGCCCATCTATGGTTAAGAAGTACTCCACCACAGAACCATGCTGCAAAAACCAGGAGAGGTAGCTGTTCCCACCCCCACCATCCACTCCTCAGTTCTCTCCTTTTTTTTTTTATCTGTGTCTCTCTTTCTATGTCTCTCCCATCCTCTTTCAATTTTGGTTTGTTTGGTTTTGTTTTGGTTTGTTCTCATTCCTGGCATTCAAGGAAATCTGTCAGAGCATTAACAAAACATGAGCTAAAGAAACAGAGACTTCAGTGATCATACTCAACAAAGAAAACAACCTTTTCAAAGCACATTTAGGGGGCCGGCAAGTGGCATGGTGGTTGAAGGCGCTGGACTCCCACATGGCCGACCACGGTTCAAGTCTTGGACCTGGTGACTTGCTTTCTCACTTCCTCTCTCTCTCTGTCTCTCTCTGATCAAACTGGAAAATAATAATGATAATAATAAATAAAAAGTTAAAACAAAATAATTCTTTTAAAAAAAAAAAGCACATTTAGGAGACCAGTAGATGGCATAGTGGTTACATCACTGGACTCCCACATGGCCAACTCCAGTTCGAATCCCAGACCCAGTAACTTTAAAATCACGCCAGGCACATGTGTGTGCATGTCCAAGATCCAGGGAGGAGAATGGAAGAAAAGGGATTGCATTGTGGCTATCCCCCCGCCAGGGGGGCGATTTCTTACTTTACCTCTCATTGTCTCTGTCTCTGTCTGTCTGTCTGCCTCTCTCTCTCTGTGAGCACACACACACACTAATGCCAAAATCTCTTAAAAAACAAAAACAAAACTTCAAAATATATTTGGAAAAGTCATTTTATAAAAACTTCTATAAACTTCAGCAATGAAAATACCAAACTCTAAGAGACAATTTGATTTCCATAATTACCACATAATAGCCAATGTCCAATTTTCAAGGGGAAAAAAAAACACAAAGAAACAGGAAAACATTACTTCTGCAAAGGAACAAAACATGTGGACAGAAATTATTCCTCAGGAGGCCCAGAACCTGGACTCAAGGCACAAATACTTTTAAACAATTGTCTTAAATGTGAAACATGAAGAAGTAAAGAAAAATGCTGTGTTTTGAATGTTCACTCCAAAATTTGTGGTGAAATTTACTATTGTAATATTGTTGATAGGCAGGACCTTTAGAAAATAATTAGGTCATGAGGATTCTTCTGTCATAAACGGATTATGTCATTATTGCAGTTGCAGTTTCTTGATTTAAAAAATAAAGATATTTAGTCCTTACCTTTTCTCTACCTCATATACACTCATACCTTTCTATTGTCCTCTGTGGGAAGATGTAACAAGATGGCCCTCACCAAATAGCCAAGCAGACGCCACCACCATGCCCTTGGACTTCCCAATCTCTATAAGCTTCTCCTTATAAATTGCCCAGTCTGCAGTATTTTGTTATAACAACAGAAAATAGACTAAGATAGAAAATTAGTACCAAGAAGTGGGGTGTCACTATAACAAATACCTGAACATGTGGAATGGGTAATGGGCAGAAGTTGAAACAGTTTGGAGGAGCGGGATATAAAAATCTATATTCCTTTGAATGGAGATTAAGGGTGATTCTTTTGGTGGAATCAGAAGAAAAGTAGGCCATCCACTGGTGTGGTGGTGCTTAAGGTAGCAGGATCTCACACAGATGACTGCACAGTTTGAGTCCTGGACACAGCAGCTTCAAAAACATGCCACATACATGTGCATGCATGCCCCAAATCCTGAGAGGAGAATAGAGGAGGATTGTGATATGCCCGTCTCCCCTAGGGGGTGCTTCTCACTTCTGCCTTTTCTCTCTGACTCTTTCCAGTGAGAGTATGTGCCCTGTAGCAAACTAAAATAGAGGAGGTGGAAGAAGAAGAAGACAAAGATGAGGAGAAAGAGGAGAAAGAGAAAGAGAGAGAAAGAGAAAAAGAGAAAGAGAAGTTAAGTGTCTAGGACCAGAACGTTTGTAGAAATATGGACAATAAAAGCATTTTGCTAAAGTCTCACATGGAAATGAGGAACACTATGCTGTGGCATAGCAGTTAACACACTGGACTCCCACATGGCCAACTTCAGTTCTAGTCCCGGACTCAGCAGCTTCAAACTCATGCCAGGTGTATATGCATGCATGCCCCAAATCCTCAGAGGAGAATGGAGGAGAAGATATTGCAGGATGACCATCCCCCTGGGGGATGATCTCTCACTTTCTCTCTGTTCTTCTCTGTCTCTCTGGCAAACACATGTGCCCTATAGCAAAAATCTATAAAAAAATTTTTTTTCACTGTCTGATCATGTAAAGAGGGAAAAAGTATGTTCAGGAGTGAATACTAAGGGTGTAGCTAAGCAGTCATTTGCCAAAGAGATTAATATGGATAGAAGGTAGTCAGGTGCTATTCCTCAAGACTGTAGGATAAAAAAACCCAAAGACATTTTTGAGACCTTCAGTGCTGACCCTCCTATCATAAGCCCAGAGCTCTAGGGGGGAAGAATGGTTTCAAAGGATGGGCCCAGAGAACCTTCCACAGAATCACTAGATGTATAGGCCCACCTCAGGACTTTGCTCCCCACATTCTAGTACCCCCAGTCACATCACCCATAGTTTAAGTAGGTAGCCTAAGCCACCGCTCTGGAAGGTACAAGCTATAAATTTTAGCAGAGTGTACATGATGTTAATTCTGCAGGTATGTAGAATGCAAGAGCTATGGGTGCATGGCTACATCCACCTAGACTTCAAAGATGTCACAGACAGCTTAGGAACTCAGGCAGAAAACTGACTCAGGGATGGAACTACCACTGGGAGTCCCCAACTAGGCCAATGCCTAGTGAAGTCATCGGAGCAAGGCCATCTCAGATTCCAGTACTGGAGGGATGCCAGCATTCAACTCTAACCTAGGGAAGCTATAAGCATGAGACTCTAAACGGTGAAAGCTGCTGAGTAAGCTGGGCACAGAAAAGCCATAGAAACAGGGCTGTGCAAGGCCTTGCAGGTCCAATTTCTGCTCCAGTGTCCCCAAGACACAGAACATGGAGTCAAGAGAAATTTTTCTGAAGTCTTATATTTTAATGATGTTTACCATGTTGGTTTTGGGATTCCTTGGAACCAATTCCTCTTTTCTGATCTATTTCACCCTTTGGAATGAGAATGTCTATCCTACGCCTGTCTAATCATTGTATTTCAGAAGTAGATAACTTGGTTCAGTTTTACAGGTATAAAGCTGGAGGGAATTTGCCTCTCAAGAACCATGCCTTGAGTCTCACCAATGTCTAATTTAGGTGAGACTCTGGACTTTTTAAAAAAGAGTTATTTAATTTTACTAATTATTTGTATTATTTATTTATTTTTTATTATAAATTTTCTCCAGGTCATGTGCATTCACCAGAGAGAGAGAAAACAAGCCACCCAGTCTGGGACTCAAACTACAGTCAGTCATGTGGGAGCCATGCCACCTGCTAGCCTCTGGACTTTGGGATTTTTAATTGATGCTGGAACAAGTTAAGACATTTGAGATTATTAAGATGTAATGAATGCATTCTGTATATGAGAAGGATATCAGCTGGGGAGTGAGGAGGAAAGGATGCTATGGTTTGAATATCTACTCAAACTCTTGCTGAAATTAAATTGCCTAGTAACAGTGTTGAAAGACTAAGGTTTATGAAGGCTTTATCCTCATGAATGGATTAATATTGATAGCAAAAAATGGGTTTTCTAACAAAAGGATACTTTAAACTTCACCATTTCTCTATCTCACACACACTTACTTCCTTGCCTTTTTACCTTCAGCCATAGGATCATGCAACAAGGAAGTCCTCATCAGATTGCCAAGTAGATGACAGAACTATGTCCTTGGATTTCCCAGTCTCCAGAACCATGACCCAATATACTTTTTTTCTTTATAAATTACCCACTCTTCTGTTCTCTTATAGTGGCAGAAAATGGATTAAGACAGAAATCAAGAGAATAGTATATAAAGAAAACAAAAATATCAACAGAATTTTTTAATTATGGAAAAAAGTAATAATTCTAGAACTGAAAAATACAATTACTGAAATAAAAAAGTTACTAGAGTTCAACAGCAGATTGAGTAAACAGAAGAAAGATTCAGAAAACATAAATATAGGACAAAATTATACTGAGAAGCAGAAAAGACAATGAATAAAAGTGAACAGAAATGCCATTAAGGATACAAATTGGGAAAATATGTATATGTATATCTTATAAAAAGAAGCAAAAGAGAAAGAAATGAGAAGAAAGAATATTTGAAAACATAATATCCAAGGGCCAGCAAATGGTGTAGTGATTACATCACCAGACTCCCACATGGCCAACTGCAGTTCAAGTCTTGGACCCAGTAGCTTAAAACTCACTTCAGAAAAAAAGAAAAAGAAAAACTCATGCTAGGTGTTTGTGCATGTGTACCCATGATCCCAGGAAGAGAGGGGATTACAGTGTGGTCATCCCCCTTGGGTGGGTGGGGGATTTCTCACTTTACTTTTCACTGTCTCTGTCTCTTTCTGTCTCTCTCCCTGGCAAGTGCACGTGCCCTAGGTCAAAAACCTCTTTTTTAAAAAAGAAAGAAAACATAATGTCAAAAAACTTCACAAATCTGGAAAGCAGCAGTACCAGATCCAAGATGGCGGCCAGCAGGAGGCTGATGAAGGAGCTTAAAGAAATCCGCAAATGTTGAATGAAAAACTTACATAACATCCAGGTTGATGAAGCTAATTTATTGACTTGGCAAGGGCTTATTGTTCCTGACAACCCTCCATATGACAAGGGGGCCTTCAGAATCGAAATTAACTTTCCAGCAGAGTACCCATTCAAACCACCGAAGATCACATTTAAAACAAAGATCTATCACCTGAACTTCGATAAAAAGGGGCAGGTCTGTCTGCCAGTAATTAGTGCTGAAAACTGGAAGCCAGCCACCAAAACCGACCAAGTCATCCAGTCCCTCATAGCACTGGTGAACGACCCCCAGCCTGAGCACCCCACAGCTGACCTAGCTGAAGAATGCTCTAAGGACCATAAAAAATTCTGTAAGAACGCTGAAGAGTTTACAAAGAAATATGGGGAAAAGCGACCTGTGGACTAAAATCTGCCACGATTGATCCCAGCAAGTATGAGCAGAGACCCCGAGCAGTTCATCAGACACCCCGCAAAGCAGGACTCTGTGGAAAATTGACACGGGCCACCGCCTGGCGTTCGCTTGTGGCAGTTACTAACTTTCTACAGTTTTCTTAATCAAAAGTGGTCTAGGTAACCTGTAAAGAAAGGATTAAAAATTTAAGATGTTCTAAAACAAACAAACAAACAAACTTCACAAATCTGATGAAAGACATGAATCTACAAATCCAAGGAACTCAATGAATTCTATGAAGAAAAAAAAAAAGAAATCCACACCAAAACATACTATAACCAAACTTTCAAAATATAAAGATGAGAAAATCTAAAAGCACCAAGAAAAAAGCAACTCATCATGTACGAGGGGTGCTCAATAAAATCAACCATTTTCTTATCAGAAACCTTGGAGGCCTGGGACCAGCAGGTGGCGTGGTGGTTAAGGTACTGGATACTCCCCCATGGCCGACCACAGTTCGAGTACCAGACCTGGCGGCTTGCTTTCTCACTTTCCCTCTCTCTCTCTCTGTGTATCTCTCTCTGGTCAAATTAAAATAAATGAGTGGATAAATAAAATTAAATAAATAATTATAAGAAAAAGAAATCTTGGAGGCCCAGAGGCAGTAGTATAATACATGTAAAGTATTAAAAAAAAAAAACTGTCAAGAATTCAATAGAAAAACTGTCCTTCAAAAATGAGGGAGAAACTAAGACATGAAAACATTGCCAGCTAAAGATGAAATAATTAATTACCACTAGACTTGGCCTATAAAAAAATGCTAAAATAAATCCTTCAGGTTGAAATGAAAGAATGCTAGACAGTAATCCAAACACAAGTGAAGATATAAAGATCTCCAGTAAAGGTAAGTACATAGACATAAAAATATTTGCATATAAAATAAAATATTATTGTAATTTTTGTTTGTAATCTACTTTCTATTTCCTGAAGGATTTAAACTCAAATGCATAAAAATAATTATAGGTCTATGTGTCTCTTTCATCAGGCACACAATGTATAAAGATGTAAAATATGGGACATTAGTAATATAAAGGGAAAATAGAACTGTATAGGAATAGTTTTTGAATGTGATTATAGTTGGTATCAATTCAGATTAGATGCTTCTAACTTTAGAATGTTATATAGAACTCTCATTGTAATCATAAAAATACTATCTATAGAATATACAGCCCCGCAAAAATGAAAAGGGGTTCAAAATTTGTGACTTCAAAAAATCAAATGAGGGACCAGCAGGTAGCAAACTCGTTAAGGTGCTAAACTCCCATGTGATAAACTGCAGGTTAAGTCCCAGACCCAGTGTCTTGAAATTCACACTGGGCATGTGTTCACGCGTGTCCAAAATCCCAAGAGGAGAACAGAGGAGAAGGGACTGTGGCATGGCCATTCCCCCTGGGGGATGATTTCTCGCCTCCTATATCTCTGTCTTTCTGGGGAGAGCAAATGCCCCATAGCAAAAAAAAATCTTGAAAGAGAAAGAAAGAAAGAAAGAAAGAAAGAAAGAAAGAAAGAAAGAAAGAAAGAGAAAGAAAGAGAGAAAGGAAGGAAAGAAGGAAGGGAGGGAGGGAGGGAGGGAGGGAAGGGAAGGGAAGGAGGGAGGGAGAGAAAGGAAAAGAAAGAAAGAGAAAAAGAAAAAGAAATAAACTGAATGGCCAGCAGGTGGCATGGTGGTTAAGGTGGTGGACTCCCACATGGCTGACTGTGGTCTGAGTTCCAAACCTGATGGCTTACTTTCTCATTTTTCCACTCTCTTTCTTTCTGTCTCTTTCTCATGAGTGGTAACATTATAGCAAACTTAATATTAAATAAATAAATAATTTTTTTAAAAAAACTCAATTGAACACAAAATAAAGTGATACTAGAGTAAAAGATGGACAAAAGTCTATGACATAGGGGAATCCGCAGATGGCATAATGGTTAGATCTCTGGACTCCCATGTAGTTGACTGTGGTTCAAGTCCCAGACCTGGCAGCTTAAAACTCATGCCAGACATGTGTGTGTGCGTGCCCAAAATCTCAAGAGGAGAATGGAGAAGGGGTTGTGGCATGACCATGCCCCCTGAATGGTTATTTCTTGCTTTCTGTCTCTCTTCTTCATCAATAATTACTCTAAATATAAATGAATTAAGCTCTCCATTCAAAATGCAGAGATTGGCATAATGGATTTTTTTAGAGGGATTTTTGGTACAGGGCATGCATGCTCACCAGAGAGACAGAAAGCAGAATGTCACCCCCCAGACAGGATGGCCATACTGCAATCCCATCTCCTCATTATCCTCTCAGGATTTAGGTCATGCATGTACATGCACCAGCATGAGTTTTAAGCTGCCAAGTCCAGAACTCAAACCACAGTCAACTATGGGGGAGTTCAGTGACATAGTCATTATGCCATCTGCTGGTCCCTGGCATAATAATTTTAAAAAACAATCCAACTATATGATGCTTATAGGAGACAATTCAGATTCAAAAATAGAAGTAGACTGAAAATAGGGCCAAGCAGGTGGTGTAGTGGTTACATCATTGGACTCCCACATAGTTGATTGTGGTTCTAGTCCCAGACCCAACAACTTAAAACACACCAGGCATGTATACATGCATGCCCAAAATACCAAGAGGAGAATGGAGAAGAAGGGACTATGAGATGACCATACCCCCCTGGAGGGTGATTTCTCACCTTCTATCACCCTGTCTCTCTGGAGAGAGCAGATATGCCCTATAGCAAAAATCTCTCTTAAAAAAAAAAAAGGAGAAGACTGAAAATAACTGGTTAGCAGAAGATACATAATGTAAACAGCAGCCATATGAAAGCTGAAGTAACTACACTGAAACAAAATAAACTTTAAAATGGAAATATGGCTAGAATTAAAGATTGGTATGTTATATTGATAAATGATTCACTCTATCTCAAAGTTATGAAAATTACACACATACATGTATGAACAATTTGTGAAGTCTGACAGAATCGAAGAAGAAAATAGACAGTTGAACAATAAAAGTTGAAACTTCAGTATCCTTTGTCAGTACTAGTAGAACTAAGCAGATCATCAAGAAAACTGGATATTAGAATGACAGTATAAACGAACCATGCCTATCATATATATATATACACATATATATAAATTCCATCCAACAACAGCAAATGCATCTTCTTCTCAAGGGTGCATGGAACATTCTCCAATTTATGCTATATTTTAGACCATAACACAAGTTTCAATAAATGTAAAAGTATTGAATTCATAAAAATATATTTTCTAAACACAATAGAAATTGAAAAACAGTAAGAGAAATAAATAGTATTAAAACATACAGAGATCGGGACCAGCAGTTAGTGTAATGGCTATGTTGCTGGACTCCCATGTAGGTGACTGCAGTTTGAGTCCCAGACCCAGTGGCTTAAACTCACTCCAGGCATGTGTGTGTGCATGCCCAAGATCCCGAGAGGAGAATGGAGGAGAAGGGATTGCAGCATGGCCATCCCCCCGGGGGTGATTTCTTATTTTCTGTCTCTCTGCCTCTCTCTGTCTTTCTGGTGAGCGCATGCGCCCTATAGCAAAAACCTCTCCAAAAAATACACACACACACACACACACACACACACACACATATATATATATATATATAGAGAGAGAGAGAGAGAAATTAAATGACATACTATTAAATAAGCACTGAGTAAAAGAAGAAATCTCAAGGGAAATCAGAAAATAGATTCACAGCGCTAGCAGGTGGTGGTGGTGGATAAATGCACTGGATTCCCACATGGCCAACCATGGTTCAAGTTCCAGACCTGGTGACTTGCTTTCTTGCTTTCCCTTCCTCTCTCTCTCTGCCTCTAGTCAAATTAAAAAATAACAAATGGAATTAAATAAATAAATAATCTTTATTAAAAAAGAAAATAGTTTCAGGTAAATGCAAATGTAGTACAACATACCAAAACTAATGGGAGTCAACTAAAGCAATACTTAGAGGAAAATTTATAGCCATAAACGTCTACATTCAAAACCAATAAAGGTCTCAAATCAGTAAGTTAAGCTTCCATGTTAAGACACTGGGGACAAAAAAAAAACTAAACCCAAACCCATCAAAAGATAGGAATACATGAGGATTAGAGTGGATATTGAAAGGGGACCAGCAGTTAGCATAATGGCTATGTCGCTGGACTCCCATGTAGTCGACCACGGTTCGAGTCCTGGACCCAGTGACTTAAACTCATGCCAGGCACATGTGCATATGTGCCCAAGATCCCAAGAGAATGGAGGAGAAGGGACTGCAGCATGGCCATCCCCCCAGGAGGTGATTTCTCGCTTTCTGTCTCTCTGTCTCTCTCTTTCTGGAGAGCACATGCGTCCTATGGCAAAAAACTTCTCAAAAAAAAAAAAGAGAGAGAGAGTTTTGCTATAGGGTGCATGTACTCACTAGAGAGACAAAAAGACAGAAAGAGAAAAATCACTCACCAAGGGGGATGGTCACGCCACAATCCCTTCTCCTCTATTCTCCACTATGGATTTTGGGCATGCATGTATACACACATGGTGTGAGATTTAAGTGCCGGACCTGGCACTCAAACAGTGATCGACTCAGTGGGAGTCGAGCAATGTAACCATTACACCATCTGCTGATCTTCAGAAATAATTTTAAAGAATCATGTCCAGGGACCATGTGTGTGCGCATGCCAAGGATCCTGAGAGGAGATTGGAGTAGAAGGAATTGTGGTGTGGCCCCTGGGGGAGTGGGGGGATTTTTCATTTTCTTTCTCTCTAACTCTCTGGTGAGTGCATGTGCCCATAACAAAAATCTCTCTTAATAAAATAAATAAGTAGAGGGAACCAGCAGTTAGCGTAATGGCTAAGTCACTGGACTCCCACATAGTCGACCGTGATTCGCGTCCCGGACCTGGTGGCTTAAAACTCACGCCGGGCGCTTGTGCATGCGTGCCCAAGATCCCGAGAGGAGAATGGAGGAGAAGGGATTGTGGCGTGTCCATCCCCCCTGGGCGGTGATTTCTCGCTTTCTGTCTCTCTGTCTCTCTTTGTCTGACTGGCGAGCACACGCACCCTATAGTGAAAACCTCTCAAAAAATAAATAAATAAATAAATAAATAAATAATAAATAAGTAGAGAAGAGGATTCCTCATGGCTCCTGCTAACTAGTCATTGCAGGAGACAGGAAAAATGAAGATTTTCTACCGATAATTCAGCCTCCAGCAAACAAAGCTAGCATGGCAGGGGAGGTGAGGCCTTCACAAGAGGATTTCT
>NW_006159996.1:2041449-2057726 GCF_000334495.1 Tupaia belangeri chinensis | reverse complement strand
ATGTAAATTAAGTTACAAAAAAGAGAAAAGTTTCAGAAAAAATAAAATCCATTCGATGACTGCAGTTATGATATATAGCCCCAGCTAGGTGATACTTTATAGGATGCCTAAAGTTAGACTTGTGTTCATGGAAATGTATTTATCAGCTGTGTTTGCTATGAAAATATTTAGATTAATTAAGATCTTTAGTAATTCAATAAAAAATGGGAGGAAACAGTACAGAAAGTACACATAGAGACAGTGTGGGAAGAGAGTGGGAGATGGCTGAGGGTAAGAGATAGGGAATCAAGGATGGGGGGGAAGCGAAACATACAGGAAACAAGAAATGGAAAATTACTTGTTGACAATAACATGTATGTTGATGTGCTTGATTAAGACAATATACAGTATATTCTGGGAAAAAATAAATAAATGAAAAATAAATAAATAAATAAAATAAGTAAATAAAAAAGAATCATGTCCAAGGGTGATTTTTCCTGGGAATGCAATTTTTAATACCTTTTTAAGAATAATTCTATTTATTTATTTATTTTTAATTTGCTATCAGGCACATGTACTCACCAGAAAGAGACAGGGAGCAAGAGAAAGAAAGTGAGAAAGCAAGCCACCAGGAACTCAAACTCCAGTTGGTAACATGGGAGTCCAGCACACCACCAACCATGCCACCTGCTGGCCTCACAATGTTGTTTTAATATGTAAAAATATTGGGACCAGCAGTCAGCCTAATGGCTATATCGCTGGACTCCCATATAGTCAACTGTGGTTTGAGTCCCAGACCCAGTGGCTTAAACTCATGCTGGGTGCGTGTGCATGCGTGCCCAAGATCCCAAGAGGAGAATGGAGGAGAATGGATTGTGGTGTGGCCATCCCCCCGGGGCATAATTTCTTGTTTTCTATCTCTCTGTCTCTCTCTGTCTTTCTGGCGAATGCACACACCCTATAGCAAAAACCTCTCCAAAAAAATCATTTAATGTAATACTTAATATAAATAAAAAAACAAAACCTCCACAATCATCTCAATATACATTTCATTTTGACATTGACAATGGCACAGAAATCTAAACATAAATATATATTTATCACATTGAAATTTTTTAATTAAAAAATTTTATTTATTATTACTATTAATTTGTTATAGGACACATGTGCTAACCAGGAAGAAACATGGGGTGGGAGGAAGGTGAGAAAAAAAGCTACCAGGTGTAGAACTTGAACCATGGTTGTCATGTGGGAGTCTACTATCTTAACCACCATGCCACCTGCTAGCCCCCAGACTGGAATATTGATATATTTTTTAAGATGTTGAAGCCATTTTCTTTTATTTAATTTTATTTATTTATTGTTATCTTCAGTTATATTGGAGAGAGAGAGAGAGAAAGGGAGAATGAGAAAGCAAGCTGCCAGGTTTGTGACTAAAACCTTGGTCAGCCAGGTGGGAGTCCAGTGCTCTAACCACCATGCCACCTGCCAGCCCCATGGAATATTAATTTTAAGACATATGGGAAAGGCTCAAATCGTGTCACAGAGTAAAACAAAATACTCTGTGAGGAAATTCCACATGAGAAGGCTCCCAGGTAAAGCCCAGAAACCTCTGCAAGTATGCTGAGCATGCATGTACCAATGATCTGCAACTGGTTGAAAGCTGGAATAGAGTACAGTGTGAGGATCTTGTTGTGAGTGCTCTTTTTTTTTTTGTTTAGCTGTCTGTGTCTCTCTAATTCAAGGAAGAACAAAAAATCCCAACAGAATGGAGAAATGGAGACAGAACTGCAGTACGACCATGTTTCATTGGGGGTGTTTTCTCCCTCTTTTCCTCTCTCTATGTGTCACTCTCCAGTGAGTATCCACACTCTCTTAAAGAAAAAGAAAATTCAATAGACTGGTCACAATGGTACAAGCAGAAAGGTGCCTCTCCACGATGGATGATATTGCATGAGAATTCTGGGTTCAGTTCTTTGTTAAGCCTAAGCAGGTTGGGCATGGTGGTGCATGACTGTGCTACTAGCTAACTGAAAGTCTGGAACTGGAAATGTCATGATGAGGGATGATCCTGTCAAAATATTTATCTCTGTTTTTCTCTCTTGATTTCTTTCTCTCTCTCTCTCTCTCTCTCTCTCTCTCTCTCTCTCTCTCTCTCTCTCGTACATACACACACACACACACACACACACACACACACACACACACAAGGGTAAGGAATCAATTTAAACAAGATTCTGGAAAAGGAGGATGAATAAAGGAAGTGTAGGAGAGAGCAAGGAGTGTAATGTGTTTTCAGTGCCTCAGAAATAAGACAATTCTGGGGCCAGCAGGTGCCATAGTGGTTAAGGGTGTTGGACTCCCACATGCCTGATCGCATTTCAAGTCCTGGACATGGTGGTTTGCTCTCACTTTCCCTCTCACTCTCTCTCTCTGTCCCACTCTGGTCAAAATTTTAAAAAGTAAATAAATAATTTAAAAAAATAAATAAGACAGTTCTAAGCATCTCATATTTTTCATTACCTTTTCCTAAGGAAACATTTAATAAGTGAACTTTAAAGTTCAAATTCTAGTTGGAAAACCCCTAATATCAATTTTTTAAAAACACACCATTAAAGGAGTAGAAATCTTATTTCCTTTTGCTTCCAACATGCCTATAAATGTATAATGTAGTCTATATTAAATTTTCTCCAAAGTGACCAGTATAATTCCATGACCTGGTGAAATTGTGTAAATTAGAGATATATTAGCTAAAGGTAGTATGTAGAGTTTCTACATTATCCAAGTATTCTTCTAATATAGGTATTCTGATATTCTTCAAATAGGTATAAAAATCTAATGCTTCGGCCAGCCAGTAGTGTGATGATTAAAGGAAGCTGAATGCTACATGGCTGACCATATGTTCAAGTCCTGGGCCCAGTAACTTGAAAAAAATTGGGGCATGTTCACATGTGTGCCCAAAGCCCCAAAAGTAGAGAGAAAGAAAGGAGAAGGAATTGTGATGGTACTTCTTCAATTCCTCCCTTTGCCCTAGTTTTTATGTAAACCCTATGGCAAATTTTTTAAAAAGCTAATGCGCTGGGGGTTTTGGGGGTTGTTTGTTTGTTTGTTTGTTTGTTTGAGAGAGAGATTTTTGTTATAGGATGCATGTGCTTAACCAGCAGTTAGCATAATGGCTATGTCGCTGGACTCCCACGTAGTTGACCGCAGTTTGCGTCCCGGACCCGGTGGCTTAAAACTCACGCCGGGCATGTGTGCGTGCGTGCCCAAGATCCTGAGAGGAGAATGGAGGAGAAGGGATTGCGGCGTGACCATCCTCCCTGGGGGGTGATTTCTCGCTTTCTGTCTCTATGTCTTTCTCTGTCTGTCTGGCGAGCGCACGCGCCCTATAGTGGAAAAAAAAAAACTCTCAAAAAAAAAACAGAGACAGAGAAACAGAAAGTGATGAATCACTCCCTGGGGGGATGGCCATGCTGCAATCCCCTCTCCTCCATTGTCTTCTCAGGATTTGAGGCATGCATGCACATGTGCCCAGTGTGAGTTTAAGCTGCTAGGTCTGGGACTTGAACAATTGACTATGTGGGAATCCAGTGACATAACCATTATGCCATCTGCTGGTCCCAAAAAAGCTAATGAATCCTTAGTTAAGTTAAAATATACCATGAATTATCTCATGTTGAGAAGTATGGAAATGTTGCCTAAAGGCCTTCCTAGGTACTTTATGTTTATATTCATTGTATCATAATTACTAGATGAAAAAACTAAGATCTCTAACATGGAAGAGGGACTTCCCACATATTTTGCATTCATTCATATGGTTTCTCACCTGTATGAATTCTCTCATGTTGACCAATTTGTTAGACATTAATTAAAGACTCTCCACAGATTTTATGTTTATAGGTTTTTTTCATCAGTATGAATTCTCTTTTGCACTTTGGAATTTTCTCTTTGATTAAAGGCTTTCTCACGTTCCTTATATTTTTAATAATGTGCCCCAGTACAGATTCACTGACAAGTAGTAAAGTTTCAATTATATATAAATGTTTTTCCACATTCTTGCCATTCAAAGAGGCTTTCACCAATATGTATGATCTGATCTCAAGTAACTTGTCTGTGCTTACTGATGACTTTACCACCTTTTCCTTTTTTTTTTTTTGAGAGATTTTCACTATAGGGTGCGTGCGCTCGCCAGACAGACAGAGAGAGACATTAGAGACAGAAAGCGAGAAATCACCCCCCAGGGGGGATGGTCACGCCGCAATCCCTTCTCCTCCATTCTCCTCTCGGGATCTTGGGCATGCACGCACACGCGCCCAGCGTGAATTTTAAGCCACCGGGTCCAGGACGCGAACCACGGTCGACTACGTGGGAGTCCAGCGACATAGCCATTACGCTAACTGCTGGTTCCCCCACCTTTTCCTTTTTACATTCATAGTATTTTCTACAATCAAATATAAATGTTCTGATATTGAGTAAATGATCCAAATATAGTAAAGACTTTATTTCATTTCTTATATTAATAGAGATTCTCACTAGTATGAGTTCTCTATTATAAATGAAGTACAGAATTAAGTTGAAACATCTTCTTACATTACTTACATTCATCCAATTTCTCACCAGTATCACTTCTCTGATATTGAGAAACTTGCTCATGCAAAATAAAGGCTTTCCCACATTTCTTATATTTATAAAGTTTATCACAGCTATGAACAATCCGATTCTCAAAAGAACTTCATTTTGTTTGTAAAATTTTTAAATTTGGGGCTGACAGGGGGCATGTTGGTTAAGGCTCTGGTCTCCCACATGGTTGACCATGGTTTGAGTCCCAGACTTAGTGGTTGGCTTTCTCACTTTTTCTATCTAGTCAAATTGAAAAATAACAGTAATAAAATAATTATTTTTAAAATTATTTAATTCCTTGAATTCATGGAATAATTGCCTATATAAGTGCTCTGATGTGAACTTAGTTGTCCACATACAATGAAGGGATTTTTTTTTGCATTTCATATATTCATAAAGCTTCTCATCAGTATGAATTCTCTAAAATATACTAAAGATTGAATTGAAATATCCACATTTCTTACATTAATGAAATTTATCTCAGTATGAATTCTCTTATGTTTAATAACTAATCCACACACAATAAAACTTACTCATATTTCTAATAAACTATTAGAAGTTTATAACCAGTATGAGTTCTTGGATTTGCAGAACAAACTCAGTTATAAAGACCTTCCCACTTTTTTTTTAATTCATGAGGTTTATTACCAGCATGAATTCTCTGATATTAACTAAATTGCACATACAAATAACAGCTTTTCTACATTCTTAACATTCATATAGCTTCTCATCAGTGTAAAAAAAAATACTACAATGTTGTAAGGATCAAATTAAATTGAAACATTTTCATACATTCCTTACATTCGTTGTGGTTTTCACCAGTATGAGTTCTCTGATGTTGAGCATCAGGTCATCCCACATTCTTTTTTTTTTTTTTAAGAGAGATTTCTGTTATATGCCCTGTTTGCTTGCCAGTGAGACAGAGAGAGACACAGAAAGTGAGAAGTCACCCCCTAGAGGGGATGGCCACACTGCAATCCCTTCTCTTCCATTCTCCTCTTGGGATTTAAACCACTGGGTTCAGGACTCAAACCATGGTTGACTGCTTGGGAGTCCAGCAACATAATCATATCACTACCTGCTGGCCCCCATCCCACATTCTTTATGTCCATACTGTTTCTGATCAGAACACATTTTCTCTCAATTTGAAAAGGCTTTGATTAATGATATTACTTATACGCTTTCTATGATAAATAATGTGATAAAAATAAGTGACTGTCTATTAGAGAGCACTAATGTATATAATAACTTAAGTAAAATACTTCTCTGTATTCTGTCACACTTTTATTTCTAAAAACAGAGATGTCAAGGACAAGTGTATTACTTATTTTTTAAATTAATTAATTAATTTTCTATTATTATTTCTTTTTAATTTGACCATTGAGAGACAGAGAGAGAGAAAGAGAAAGTGAGAAAGCAAACCACAGTAGGCCATATGGGAATCCAGCATGTATCCACCATGCTGCCTGCCAACCCCAAGTGTGTTATTTTTTAATCTGATTCCATAGTTCCTGGGTCATACATTTAGTGTTCATTCTCAAAAATTGTGATATCTTTTCTTTTTTCTTTTTCAGATATTTTTGCTATAGGATTTTGCTATAGGAGCTTGTGCTCACCAGAGAGACAAAAAGTGAGAAATCACCCCCCCATGAGGAATGGCCACACTGCAATCCCTTCTCTTCCATTCTCTGTTGGGATCTTGGACATGCATGCACACACGTCCAGCATGAGTTTCAAGCCATTAGGTCTGGGACTCAAACTGCAGTCGATTACATGATAGTACAGCCATGTAACCATTACACCATCTGTTGGTCTCCCCCCCTTTTCTTTAAGAATTATTTATTTATTTTATTTTATTTGTTCTTCTTCTTATTATTATTATTAATTTAACCTCAGCAAGACAGAAAGAGAAAGAGAAAGTGAGAATGCAAACTGCCAGGTTCAGGACTCAAACCATGGTCAAATTGTGGGAATCCAGTACCTTAACCACTATGCCACCTGCTGGACCCTAAAACTGTGATTTTAAAGCCTACTGTGATTTTGAGAGAAGGTCCAGAATTAAACCAGTTTTTCTAATGGCAGTCTCAGAGAGCATTGTTTTACTACTAAGCTAGGTTTTGAAGCTTACTACCTAAATCTCTCCATAAGTGTAATCACAAAATTATCTGTATGAAACTCTTTCCAATTAAAAATACTTGCAATTGTTTGATTCTGGCACTGAACATTGAGATTAAATATGTAAATAAACTAAATGATCTAAATCAAATAATTCAGAAAAGTATTTTTGTTAATGTATTAAAGTTGCTATAACAAATTACCACAAATGTGGTGGCTTAATACAGAAAATGTATTCTCTCCGTTGCAGAGGCTAGATGCCTGAGATTGAAGTGTTAGTAGGATTATACTTCTTCCAAAAACTCTACAGCAGAATCTGTTTCTTACTTGTTCAAGAATTATTTTTATTTAACTGTATTTTATTTATTTAATTTTAACTTGACCAGAGAAGGACAGAGTGAAAGAGAGGGAAAATGAGAAAGTAAGCCACCAGGCCCAGGACTTGAATTGTAGTCACCCATGTGGGAGTCCAGTGCCCTTAACCACCACATCACCCGCCAGCCAATAGCTGTTGGCATTCTTTGTGTCTGCGTCACACCAATCTGTGGATCCTCTTTATATGACTCTCTCCTCTTTTGTGTCTTTTCACTTTTTAAGTAACATTTCTAGTTTTGTTTTGTTGGTTTTGTTTCCATTTTGTTATAGGGTACCTGTGTTCATCAGAGAGGCAGAGAAAAAGGGAAACCGAGAAATCATACCCAGAGAAGAGGACCCTACCACAATCCTTTCTCCTCCATACTCCTTTTAGAATTGGGGTATGCATGCACACACGTCCAGTGTGGTTTTCAAGCTACCAGGTGTGGGGCTTGAGCCACATATTTGGCCATGTGGGATCCAGTACCTTAACCTTCACATCAACTGATGGACCCCAAAATTTTAAAGTTAAGCTCTTGTTGTTTTGTCTGTCTACTTTTTATGCTACAGGGCACATGATTTTGTATGGGAAAAAGAGAGAGAGAGAGTATGAAATCATACTCCAGCAGGGCCTATTTATGCTGTAATGCTCTTTCCTCAAATTCTTCACACCATAATGATCCTGGGCACGTGTACATGTACCCAGCATGAAACCAATGGGGCCAGGACTTGAATCTTGGTCAGCCACGTGGGATCCAGCTTCCTCTGCACAGTGCCTAACCACTTTGCTACAGGGCTGGAATCTTTGTGTCTTTTCTGTCTCTTAGAAGGACACTTGCCATGTATTTAACACTCACCCTGGTAACCCAAGATAATCTTTTTTTAAAAATAATCAACTTAATTACATCCATGAAGACTTTTTTCCAAATAAGGTAACAGTAATAGAATCCAGATATTAGAATATGGACATACCAATTTCAAACAAATACAGCATTCAATAAGGTTCAATACATTAGTCTGAATAAAGAAATTGTTACAAAATATTCTATTTGAGGGACCCAAAGATGGCATAATAGTTATGTTGCTTGACTCCCTTGTAGTTGACCGCAGTTCGAGTCTCAGACCCAGTGGCTTAAACTCATGCCAGGCGCGTGTGCGTGCGTGCCCAAGATCCCGAGAGGAGAATGGAGGAGAAGGGATTGGTCTGTGGCCAGCCCTTCTGGGGGTGATTTATCACTGTCTGTCTATCTCTCAGTAAATTCACACACCATGCAGCAAACATCTCTCAAAGCAATATTTCACTTGGTAAAATTGTATATTAAAAATCCCTAAGGGAGCCAGCAAATGACATAGTGGTTACATCGCTGGATTCCCACATGGCTGACCACAGTTCAAGTCCCAGATCTGGTGGCCTGAAAAGCCGTGTGCACCCAACATCCCAGGAGGAGAATGGAGAAGGGATTACAGCATGGCCATCTCCCCTTGGGATGATTTCTCACTTTCCCTTTCACTGCTTCTCTCTCTCTGGTAAGGGCACATGCTCTAAGGCAAAAACCTCTGAAAAAAAGATCTATTAGAGGGGGACAGCAGGTGGCATGGTGGTTAAAAGCTGGACTTCCACATGACTGACTGTGCTTTGAGTATTATAATATTGTTTATTTATTCATTTTAGAGAGATTTTTGCTACAGGGCACATGCACTCACTGGAGAAACAGAGAGATAGACAGCAAGAAATCACCCCTGGGGGGATGACTACGCTGCAATCCCTTATCCTCCAGTCTTCTCCTGGGATTTTGTACATACACACACACACACCCAGTATGAGTTTCAAGCTGCCAGTTCCATCTCTCGAGCTGCAGTTGGCCATGTGGAAGTCCGGCAATGTAACCATTACACCATCTGCTGGACCCAATATTATTATTTTTTTAAGTTGTTACAGGACACATGCATCCACCAGAGAGAGAGTAAGAGAGAAAGTGAGAAAGCAAGCCTCCAGGTCCAGGACTCGAACTGCACTCAGCCATGTGAGAGTCCGGTGACTCAACTATGCCACCTGCTGGAACCTCTACTGTTTAACATAGTGCTGTAGGTTCTGATTCCAATACTAAAGGAAAACAAAAGAAAAAAAAAGAGAGAGATTAAGCTATTATCATTTGCAATATCTTGTGTAGAAAACCCAACAATAACAATTGACAAATTTTATAGCTGATATCATATAGTTATATAATATATAATATCATGAAATGATATATATAATATCATCAAGTTTGCTGGAAACAAGATAAACTTTAAAATATAATCGTATTGGAGCCAGCAGGTGGCATGTTGGTTAAGGTGTTGGACTCCTACATGGTTGACCACAGTTCAAGTCTCAGAACTGGCAGTTTGAAAATCATGCCAGGCATGTGTGCATGCCCAAAATCCCAGGAAGAGACTGAATGAGAAGAGATGCAGTGTGGCCATTATCCTGGTGAGTGATTTTTCACTTTCCCTCTCACACCCTGTCTCTCTTCGGTGACTACATATGCCCATGACAAAAACCTTTTAAAAATTTTAAAAATATATATTAACAATTCACTACAATATCAATAGTCAAGTATAAAACATAAACAAAATATACCATTCACAATAATAAGAAAAGTACAAAGCATTTAGGAAGAAACTAAGAACGCACATAATCTCACTCAAAAACATAAAATTGTTTATGTACAAAGAAAATTAAAGGGACTAGTAGGTGGTGTAATAGTTACATTGCTGGATTCCCACATGGCTGACCTAAGTTCGAGTCCCAGACCGGTGGCTTGAAACACGCCAGGTGCATGTGTGCTCATGCCTAAAGTCCCAAGAAGAGAATGGAGAAGAAGGGGTTGTGGTGTGGCCTCACTTTCTGTATCTCTGTTTCTCCAGTGAGCACACATGCCTATAGCAAAAATCTCTCAAAAAGAAATTAAAGAGAAACTTTCTATATGCCATTTTGATTCATCAGTCAAGTGCAATTAATGAATATAAAACACAGTCCCTCCAAACTAATGCATAAATTAAAAATTACTGACAAAAATTCTAGTTGGAGGAGACAGGAGATTAAGATACTGGACTCCCAGGACCAGCAGTTAGCATAATGGCTATGTTGCTGGACTCCCATGTAACCAACTGCGGTTCGAGTCCCAGACCCAGTGGCTTAAACTCATGCCAGGTGTGTGTGCATGCATGCCCAACATCCCGAGGAAAATGGAGGAGAAGGGATTGTGGCGTGGTCATCTCCCCTGGGGGGAGGGGTGATTTCTCGCTTTCTGTCTGTCTGTCTCTCTGTCTTTCTGGTGAGTGCATGCACGCTACAGTGAAAACCTCTTCAAAAAAAAAGATACTGGACTCCCATACAGCCAACCATAGTTTGAGTCCTGGACCCATCCGTTTGAAACAAGCTGGGCACATGTGCATGCCCAAAATCCCAAGGGAAAATGGAGGAGAAGGGATTGTGAGGTGGCTATCTCTCTTGGTGAGTGATTTCTCACTTTCCCTTTCTTTCTCTCTCTCTCTCTCTCTCTCTCTGTCTCTCTGTCTCTCTGGTGAGCACACATGCCCTATAGCAAAAATCTCTCCAAAAAAAAAAAGGAAGGACTTTAAAATGAAACTTCAAATGTAAGGCCAAAGAATACAGAAATTTTCCTTACAAAAAATGCTAAAATTATTCAAGTTATAATAATAGAATGCTGAGGACAATTGATGTCACACTGCTAAAATGTGACACTCTGCAAAGCAATCCCACGTAAGTGGGTTCCCAGTTGAAGCTCAGAGTCTTCCTTGAGTACACCAGGTATACACATGTCCATGACTCTGGGCTGACTGGAGGGTGAGGGTAAATTGCAGTACTTTCTTACCTCAGTGAATTATGCAACTTTTTGACAGCAGCTGTTTTAATCTCTTCAGTATTTCTTGTACTCATGCAGAAGACCACATGCAGTCTAAAAATTGGGCTATCCCTTTCCATATTAATATGGTGAGTCATTCTGGAATTTCCCTCACTGAGGCTTAGTTTCCCTTTCCCATATTTTGTTTCTCGGGCTCCTCTGGCTGGTGTGTCAATTGATCTGCAATGATGACATATATCTATATTTAAAAAAAAAAGACTTATAATCCCAAAGGACCCAGAGACCAAGAAATGAGACAGATTAAGCTTATTGGCTATGATTTTATAAAGGGGGCCAGCCCCATGATTTGGTGGTTAAGAGGGTCAGATCCCACATGGCTACTTGTGTATTTTGAATATTAGCTCTGGTGGTTTGAAAATTATGCCGGAGGACCAGCAGCAGTGTAATGGCTACATCTCTGGACTCCCATGTAGTCAACTGTGGTTCAAGTCCTGGACCCAGTGGCTTAAGCTCACGCTGGATGCATATGTGTGCATGCCCAAGATCCCAAGAGTAGAATGGAGAAGAAGGGATTGCAGCATGGCCATCGCCCCATGGAGGGTAATGTCTCGCTTTCTGTCTCCCTCTGTCTGTCTTTCTGGCAAGTGCATGTGCCCTATAGCAAAAACCTCTCAAAAAAAAAAAATGCCAGGCTGGGGACCAGCAGATGGCATAATGGCTACATCGCTGGACTCCCATGTAGTTGACCATGGTTCAAGTTCTGGACCCAGTGGCTTAAATTCACGCCAGGTGCATGTGCATGCATGCCTAAGAGGAGAATGGAGGAGAAGGGATTGTGGCGGGGCCATCCCCCTTGGGGGGTGATTTCTCACTTTCTGTCTCTCTGTCTTTCTAGTGAACACAAATGCCCTATAGCAAAAACCTCTCCATAAAAAGAAAATTATGCCAGACATACGTGTATGCATGCCCTAAAGCCCAAGGGCTGATGAAATGGAGGAGAAGAGGTTGCACTGTGACCACACCCCATTGAAGTGCAGAGATTTCTCTCCCTATCTCTGTCTCTCTCTGGTGAGTACATGTACCCTCTAGCAAAAAATATTTAAAATATTTTATAGGTCCTGGCAGGTGGCATAGTGGTTAAGGGTGCTGGACTCCCACATGGCCAACTGCAGTTTGAGTCCCAGACCTGGAGGCTTGCTTTCTTACTTTCTCTCTCTCTTTCT
This sequence comes from Tupaia belangeri chinensis, assembly GCF_000334495.1. Classification (NCBI taxonomy): domain Eukaryota; kingdom Metazoa; phylum Chordata; class Mammalia; order Scandentia; family Tupaiidae; genus Tupaia; species Tupaia belangeri. Next base: position 2,045,566 of record NW_006159996.1, on the reverse strand, counting down.
CTCCCTCTCTCTCTCTCTGTCCCACTCTGGTCAAATTAACATAAAAACTAATTAAATAAAGTTAAATAAAAACTAATTATTTAAAAAAGAGAAATTATAGACAGAAACTTATCTTAGATGGGCACTAATTATTTAAAAAATTTTATAAAGGGAAATTATAGACAGAAACTTATCTTAGATGGGCACAAAGTGAGTATATTTCTGTGCCCTTCACCCCAAAGGCATATGCTTATATACAAGTGATGTGGAGGTTAGGGCGTTGGACTCCCACATGGTCTACTGCAGTTCGAGACCTCCCAGACCTGCAGGCTTGCTTTTCTACTTTCCCTTTCTCTCTTTGGTCAAATTAAACAAATAATAATGATGATAATAAATGAAATAAAACAATTCCTATAAACACATAAAATGGGCAAAGGATCTAAAGAGACATTTCTCAAAAGAAGACATACAATGGCTAACAGGTATATGAAAAATATCCACCAGGGCCAGCAGGTGGCATGGTGGTTAATGTGCTGGACCCTCATATAGCCAATTGCAGTTTGAGTCCTGGATCTGGTGGGTTTCTGATTTCTGGTAAACTTGAATAATAATAATGATAATAATAATAATAAATAAATAATATTTTTCTTTCTTTCTTTCTTTCTCTTTTTTTTTTTTGGAGAGGTTTTTGCCACAGGGAACATGCGCTCAACAGACAGACGGAGATAGAGAGCCAGAAAGCAAGAAATCACCCCCCGGGGGGCATGGCCACGCCGCAATCCCTTCTCCATTCTCCTCGGGATCTTGGGCATGCCCACACACACGCACCCGGTATGAGTTTTAAGCCACCGGGTCCGGGAGTCCAGCGACATAGCCATTATGCTAACTGCTGATCCCATTATAAATAATACTTTTTTAAAATGCCCACCAATGTTAACCACGGAGTATACACAAATGAAAAACAAAATAAGGTATCACCTTGCACCTGTTAGAATAGTTATCAATAAACCAAAAGAGGTAATGTCATCAAAACTGTGGCACAGAACTATCCAGCTTTGTGCTCTTCCAAAGGAAAATATAAACAATCCAGTGTGGGGAGAAGGGAAGAGCATCCAGAATATCTCAGAGTTCAAAAAAGGCTGCAGTGATCTCCGGGACTGCATAGTGAAAGTCCACGAGCAAATGGTAAGAGAAATAAACTTGTCTAACCAGAAAGTCAGGTACCACGTGAATAAATCCCCTGCACTGGCAGTATACACTGTGGGGCAGAAAAGTGAGGTCAGGGCATATAGCTTTCCTTCCACCCTGGGTTTTTATAAGGGAAGATTATTCATGCCTCAACCCATGAGAAATATTGCAAGTATTTGTAGGTTTCTGAAACCAGCTGGAGACAAAGAGAATAGATGAAGGTAGTAAAGTGGAGCAAAAGTCAAAATGGCTCTCCATTTTGACCAAAACAAGGAGGCTCTTCTTTTTTTTTTTTAATTTTTTTTTTAGAGGTTTTTGCTATAGGGCGTGTGCGCTCGCCAGACAGACAGAGAGAGACATAGAGACAGAAAGCGAGAAATCACCCCCCAGGGGGGATGGTCACGCCGCAATCCCTTCTCCTCCATTCTCCTCTCGGGATCTTGGGCACACACGCACACGCGCCCGGCGTGAGTTTTAAGCCACCGGGTCTGGGACGCGAACCGCGGTCGACTACGTGGGAGTCCAGTGACACAGCCATTACACTAACTGCTGGTTCCCATTTTTTTTTTTTTTTTTGAGAAATGTTTTTTGTTTTTGTTTTTGTTTTTTGCTACAGGGCGCATGCACTCACCAGAAAGACAGAGAGAGACAGAAAGCAAGAAATCACCTCCATTCTCCTCTCAGGATCTTGGGCACGCACGCACACATGCCCAGTGTGAGTTTACACCACCAGGTCTGGGACTTGAGCCGCAGTTGACTACATGAAAGTCCAGAGACATAGCCATTATGTCAACTGCTGGTTCCAAAATCAAGGAGGCTCTTCTGCTATACTACAATGAAGGAGGTACCCTTAATAGGTCACTTGGGCATAAAACACTAGTCCTCTCCACACATATACTGGGTATTTCCTTTGGTGTCCCCTCCCCACCCAGTTCATGGAACCAAGCTCTGACCCTTTGCAAGACCAGCAACAAACCTGGGCTTAAAGTACTGTTTATTGCAGGACCAGCAGCTGGTATGGTGGTTAAGGACACCAGTTCCCACATGGCCAACCGTGGTTCAAGTCCCAGACTTGGAAGCTTGCTTTCTCACTTTCTCTCGCTCTCTCTCACTCTGTCCCTCTCCGGTAGAATTAAAATAAATAAATAAATAAATAAATAAATAAATAAAGTTAAGTAAAATAATTCTTAATAATAAAAAAAAAGAAATGAAATGACCAATAAACTAAGGCTCTACTCCATTATATTCAGGGAAATTAAATTATTTTTTTAAAAAGCACTATTTATTGCCAGAAAGGAGGCAGAAATCTCAGGCTAAGGAAACTTAACAATCAAGGCCAGCAGGTGGCATGTTGGTTGAGGCACTGGATTCCCACATGGCCAAACACGGTTCAAGTCCTGGACCTGGCAATTTGCCTTCTCACTCTCCCTTTCTCTCTGTCTGTCTGTCTCTGATCAAAATTGAAGAATAATGATAGTAAATAAAAATTAAAAAGAAAAAAAGAAAAGAAAACTCAACAATGGAGCCAGCATAAGGCATAATGATTATGTTGCCAGACTCCCATGTAGTTGACCATAGTATAAGTCCTGGATATGGCAGATTAAAACTCATGCTGGGTGTGTGTGTGTACATGCCCAAAATTCCAAGAGAACAGTGGTGGAAAAGGGACTGTGGTGTGGCCACACTCCCAGAGGGTGATTTCTCACTTTCTGTCTCTCTCTACAACAAGAGCACAGGCTCTATAGCAAAAATCTCTCTTAAAAAAAAAGAAAGAAAGAAAGAAAACTCAACAATCTACATAGAACCTTTGGACAGGAATACTTTAGAGAAAATGAACCCAATCCAAGGTAGACACCAAAGACTGGTATAAATACCTAATTCTTCCATGTGAAGAAAAAGTCCACAAGAAACAAGAAAAAAAAGGAACTATGATCTCATCAAATGGACAAATAAGCTGTTAATAGTTAACCCTACTAAGATGATCAGTAATTTCTCAAAAGAAGGCGTGGTGGTGCCCGCCCTATGGCAAAAACCTATGGAGGCTGGAGGATTGCGGCATCGAGTAATTTCTCAAAAGATTCAAAATAGCAGTTTTTAGGAAACTCAGTGAACCCTAAGAAAATATAGAAAAACAGAGACCAGCAGATGGCATAATAGTTACATTGCTGGATTTCACATAGTCGATCATGGTTGGAGTCCTGGACCCAGCAGCTAGAAACTCACACTAGGCACATGTGTGCGTGTGCCCAAGATTTCAAGACGAGAATGGAGGAGAAGGGATTGTGACATGGCCATCCCCCCTGGGAGGTCATTTCTGGTTTGCTGTGTCTCTGTCTCTGTCTCTCTGGCAAGCACATGCACCCTATAGCAAAAATTTCTCTTAAAAAAAAAAAACAGAAAAACAATTCAGACGTTTTTATTGCCAAAGGGTGTATGCACTTACGAGACAGAGAGAGAGAGAGAGAGTAAGCCCCTCAGTGAAGTGAGGTCATGCCATAATCCCTTTTCTCCATCTCATCAAGATTTTGGGCACAAGCATGTGCACACACACACATATACATACATATGCCTGGTATATATTTCAAGCCACTTGAGTTGAGACCCAATTTGTGGTTGGACATGTGGGATCCAACTCCCTACACACAGCACATAAGCACTGTACTGGGGGACCTGGCTCAATAATTCGGCTCTTGACTGATCCAAAGGTAATGAGTTATCTCAAATGAGTGTTCAAAGTCAGTTACAAGTCGAACTCCTTGTTCTACTACCTCCCCTCTTTTCACAACTGCACTTGACTGGTCTAAAAACAAAGCAAAACAAAAAAAATTCAGATCTTTATTGGATTCATATTAAAGATAGACTAAATAATAATAAAAATAAAACATAAGGGGCCACTGGGTGGCTTGGTGGTTAAGGTACTGGACTCCCACATGGCTGACTAAAATTCGAG
>NW_006159996.1:2038958-2041411 GCF_000334495.1 Tupaia belangeri chinensis | reverse complement strand
AGCAAGTTAACAACAACAATAATAATAATAAATAAAATTAAATAAAAAATTCTTTAAAAAATACAAAACATAGATCCTGGAACTGAAAAACACAATAAATGAATGTAAAAATGCAATAGAGAGGGAAGAGGTCAGCTGCTTCCAGATGAAGCTGAATATCTTCTTCCCAGCCACGGGCTGCTAGAAACGGAGGGAAGAGGTCAGCTGCTTCCAGATGAAGCCGAATATCTCCTTCCCAGCCACGGGCTGCTAGAAACTCATTGAAGTGGACGATGAATGCAAACTTCGTACTTTTTATGAGAAGCGTATGGCCACAGAAGTTGCTACTGACGCTTTGAGTGAAGAATGGAAGGATTATATAGTTCAAATCAGGGGTGGAAATGACAAACAAGGTTTCCCCATGAAGCAGGGTGTCTTGACCCACGGCCGTGTCAGCCTACTACTGAGTAAGGGAGATTCCTGTTACAGACCAAGGAGAACTGGAGAAAGAAAGTGAAACTCTGTTCGGGGTAGCATTGTGTAATTGTATATACCAATCTGAGCGTTCTCAACTTGATTATTGTAAAAAAAAAAAAGGAGAGAAAGATATTCCAGGACTGACTGATGCTACTGTGCCTCGTTGCCTAGGGCCTAAGAGAGCTAGCAGAATCTGAAAACTTTCCAATCTCTCTAAAGAAGGCAATGTCTGCCGATATGTTGTAAGAAAGCCCTTAAATAAAGAAGGTAAGAAACCCAGGACCAAAGCGCCTAAGATTCAGCGTCTTGTGACTCCCCGTGTCCTGCAACACAAACGCCAGCATATGGCTCTCAAGAAACAACGTACTGCGGGAACCAGCAGTTAGCGTAATGGCTCTGTCGCTGGACTCCCACGTAGTCCACCGCGGTTTGCGTCCCGGACCCAGTGGCTTAAAACTCACGCCGGGCGCGTGTGCGTGCGTGCCCAAGATCCCAAGAGGAGAATAGAGGAGAAGGGATTGCGGCATGACCATCCCCCCTGGGGGGTGATTTCTTGCTTTCTGTCTCTATGTCTCTCTCTGTCTGGCGAGCGCACGCGACCTATAGCGAAAAAAAAACTCTCAAAAAAAAAAAAAAAAAAAAAAGAAACAACGTACTAAGAAAAATGAGGAAGAGGCAGCTGAATATGCTCAACTTTTGGCCAAGAGAATGAAGGAGGTTAAAGAAAAACGCCAACAATAAATTGCGAAGAGACGCAGGCTGTCCTCTCTGAGAAGCTTCTACTTCTAAGTCTGAATTCAGTCAAAAGTAAGATTTTTATAGGAGAAAGAAATAAATAAGATCAGATCTCAAAAAAAAATTCAATAGAGAGTCTCAACATCAGAACTGATCATAGGAAAGAATCAATGAGTTCAATGACAGGCCAGTTTGAAATCACAAAGGAGAAAAAAATATATTAAAAGAAATGAGAGACAGCAGGTGGCATAGTGGTTGAGGCACTGTACTCCCATGTGACTGACTGTCGTTCAAGTCCCAGATGCCGGGCATGTTGCGCGCCTGCCCAAAATCCTGAGAGGAGAATAGAGAAGATGGGATTACAACATGGCCATTCCTCCTGAGGGGTAATTTCTCACTTTCTCTCTCTCTGTCCCTCTAGCAAGTGCACATGCCCCATAGCAGAAATCACTCTCGAAAAAGAAAGAAGGGCAGCTGACTTCAGCGTGGCCCAGGAATCCTGAAGCCATGGACCACCCATGTATGGTTTGGGAGACACTTTTGAGTTTTATTCTGGAAGCCCTGAAACTACTCTAAAAATTGATGTATTCTAGAACAGACCTATGGTGAAGCAACTTCCAGTCATTTGGAAAGGATGGGATGAAAAGGAACTTTGGCGATAATTTTGATGCCTACAAGATTTAGTACCAGTGTAATGGCATTAGTGGTAACACCTTCACTGCAGAAAAAGCCACCTGGCACTGTAACTGGCAGCAACTGAGAACTAATCCTTTCCCAACTCTTGGATGTCATTCATGAAGCTCAAAGCAATTTCTGCCCTGCTGACTGCGATTAATTTTATAAACAACAACAACCAAAAAAAAAAAAAAAAAAAAACAGGCGAAATGGTGGCAGAGTCTACACAGAACTATGCTTCATGGTGTTCTGGAAAAAAACTTTCGACTTGTCAGCTATACCGTTGAGTATGGCTGTATAGCTCACTGTGCTTTCAAGTATGTTGGTAGTGTTGTCATGTGTTCAATGGAGCCTACAATTCAAAATTCAGATATTGTCTTTGCAGAAAATCTTAGTCAACATTTTTATGGTATCCAAAGAGGTGACATTGGGATTGCAAAAAGCCTGAGTGACTCAAAATCAAACATTTGCAAGAGTCATTGGTTTGGAAGGAGACAAAATTCACACCACTAGCTCATCAAATTTCTTTAAAAGCCATGATTATGTGCCCAAAGGTCCTGTTTGGTTAGAAGGAAATAATCTACAGA
>NW_006159996.1:2028958-2033958 GCF_000334495.1 Tupaia belangeri chinensis | reverse complement strand
AGATCTAAAAGACTCAACCTCACTACTTCTTGTGACACTGCCCTACCTACTCTTACTCTATCTCACAAGCATTTTCTCTTAAAACTGACTTAGGAGATTGTTTTGAAATCCTTTTGCATGTGTATGTGTGTGCATTTATACATGTAATGTGTCATGTTACATACTTTATGTTGTATGTCTATGTGATAAAAGGCCTTAAGGAATTCCATTCCATTTGATTTATAAAAAGAGCACTCATACAAATTAATTTAAATGCTTCTCAACTTCATGTGACTTAAGTCAATAAGCCAGCTTCAAACATGGTGGAAAAGGGGAAAGCAGCAGCACCAGATCCAAGATGGCAGCCAGCAGGAGGCTGATGAAGGAGCTTGAAGAAATCTGCAAATGTGAGATGAAAAACTTCTGTAACATCCAGGTTGATAAAGCTAATTTATTGACTTGGCAAGGGCTTATTGTTCCTGACAACCCTCCATATGACAAGGGGGCCTTCAGAATCGAAATCAACTTTCCAGCAGAGTACCCATTGAAACCATCCAAGATCACATTTAAAACAAAGATCTATCACCCGAACATCGATGAAAAGGGGCAGGTCTGTCTGCCAGTAATTAGTGCTGAAAACTGGAAGCCAGCTACGAACCAAGTAATCCAGTCCCTCATAGCACTGGTGTCCAACCCCTAGTCCAAGCACTCCCTCTGGGCTGACCTAGCTGAAGAATACTCTAAGGACCGTAAGAAATTCTGTAAGAACGCTGAAGAGTTTACAAAGAAACATGGATAAAAGCGACCTGTGGACTAAAATCTGCCACAATTGATTCCAGCAAGTGTGAGCAGAGACTCTGAGCAGTGTATTAGACACCCTGCAAAGCAGGACTCTGGAAAATTGACATGTGCCACTGCCTGGCATTCGCTTGTGGCAGTTACTAACTTTGTACAGTTTTCTTAATCAACAGTGGTATAGGTAACCTGAAAGAAGTATTAAAAATGTAAGATGTCCTAAATATATACATATATATGTATGTATATGTGTGTGTATGTGTGTGTGTGTATATATATATATATATATATATATAGTGGGAAAAAAAGTTAATAAGTGCAAATCTTCAGTTTCTAATATAGAGCTTGTCCAGGGTTTTATTGATCAGGCAATATCATGCTTATTTAAACATGGTTAGTTTAATGAAACAACTGGTAGTTGTGTGTCATATTTTACATGATGAATATCCAACAGGGAAATTGATTCATGACTAGCTTTTTCTGGCTTTAGTTTTGGTGCCAATGAACACTGGGTTGACCTTTTTTTATTCCTGAGGTGCTTGGTACATCTAAATATCATTTTCTACTGACAATTAAGTCAAATATTTAAGGTTTTTGCTGTCTTTGACAATATTTCTCAAAAATTAAATTCTAAATTAAGTTTTTTTATCTCAAAATAACTTTTGGATGTTTACAGAGAGCCCATGAAATATCCAAAAGAGAAGTGTTAAACCAATCAGGCTTATTCTTATATGTTAAGTAACAATGGGGAGCATTATCAAATTGAATAATTTAAATTTTCTTTGCATTCTATTTGAATATGTATAAATATGTTATGTGTATGTAAGTTCATATTTATATATGCATTATGTTCCAGAATGGTGTGAAATTTCCAGGAATCTATGGTAGGACACTTATCAGTCATATTATAGGTTATTATATTAAACTGGTATATGTCACAGATATAGACAAATATCTTTGTCAGTTGTAAATTCTTGTCAGAGCATTGACTATATTTCAAGTCTTATTGTCCATGGGTAATTACTTTGTTTGCATTTCTAAAAGCTTTTTGCAAATGGCTATAATCCTAATGTGTTATGTCTTCAAGAAAATTCATAAAGAGGATGGAAAGAGGATATACTCTTACAAGTACAGGTTTTTAATAATCTAAACATTTAACTGGGTAAAAATGTCCATAGGAAAATTGTTGGTTTTTGTTTGTTTGTTTGTTTGTTTTTTTTAAAATAGGGCACGTGTGCTCACCAGAAAGAAAGAGAAAGACAGAGAGACAGAAAGCGAGAAATCACCCCCCAGTGGGGATGGCCACGCTGCAATCCCTTCTCCTCCATTCTCCTCTCAGGACCTTGGGCATGCACGCACGCACATGTGTCCGGCATGAGTTTATGCCACCGAGTCCAGGGTTTAAACCACGATCGACTACATGGGAGTCCAGCAACATAGCCATTACACTAACTGCTGGTCCCAAAAACTTACTGGTTTTCTGATTTGCTAAGTCAACCATTAAGTAGAACCAGAATTAACCAAAAGCAAGGAAATGGTTGATAAAATTAAGCATGCTAAGTAGTCAATATCAAAATTAGTGTAAAAGGATGTAAACCCAACTTTAAACATGGGCTCATGGAGAGCATGGCCACCTGATTCTTTCTGAGTCCTTCTTATAGCTCTCATTATTAAGTTAATATGCTTTAATTATTCCTAGTGTCCATCTTTTAGATTTTATAGGAATGGGGAACCAGCAATTAGTATAATGGCTATGTCGCTGGACTCCCACGTAGTCGACTGTGATTCGAGTCCCGGACCCGGTGGCCTAAAACTCCTGCCGGGTGCGTGTGCTTGCATGCCCAAGATCCCAAGAGGAGAGTGGAGGAGAAGGGATTGCGGCATGACCATCCCCCCTGAGGGGTGATTTCTCGCTTTCTGTCTCTATGTCTCTCTCTGTTTGTCTGGCAAGCGCACGCACCCTATAGCGAAAACCTCTCCCAAAAAAAAGAAACTTAAGAAAGAGAGAAAGAAAAAAAAATTCCTATTATAATAGCTACAAAAAGGGGCTAGCAGGTGAGTGGTATGGTTAAAAGCACTGGACTCCCACATGACCCACAGCAATTCGAGTCCCAGGCCTGGCAGCTTGCTCTCAATTTCTCTCCCTGTCTGTCTGTCTCTGGTCAAAATTGAAAAATAATAAGAAGAAATAAATAATTCTTTTTTAAAAAATAGCTACAAAAATAAAATAAAATACCTAAGAATAAATTTAGCTGAAGAGGTGAAAGATCTCTACAATAAAAATTATAAAACACTGATGAAAGAAATTGACGATATGTGTACAATAATAAAAAGACAACCCATGTTTATGAATTGCAAAAATCAATGCTGTTAAAATGTGCATACTACCCAAAATGACTGACAGGTTCAATATAGTTTCTACCAAAATACTAATGACATTTTTCACAAAATCGAAAAATAATAATAAAATTCATTAGGAACCACAAAAGATCCCATATATCCAAAGCAATCCTGAACAAAAGGGACAAAGTTGGAAGCATCACATTATTGAACTTCAGAATAAGTTATTACAATGAGCACAGCATGGTACTGTCATAAAAACAGGCACATAGATAAATGGAACAGAACAGAGAACCAAGAAATGTGCATGTATATAGCCAACTGATTTTCAACAAAGGCACTTAAAGCATTCACTAGGGAAAGGACACTCTTCAGCACATGGTGCTAGGAAGATTGAATATCTGTATGGAGATAAATGAAATTAGACCCCTATCTCTCACTACACACAAAAATCAACTCAAAATGAATCAAGATCTAAACATAAAACTCCCAAACTATGAAAATACTGGGTAAAGTCATAGGAAAAACACTTCAAGACATTGGTCTGGGCAAAGATTTTTTTAAACAAGACCTCAAAAGCACAGGCAAAAAGCAAAAATAAACAAGGGGAATTACATCAAGCTGAAAACTTCTGCATAGTAAGAAAACAATCAGCAGACTGAAGACACGACCTACAAAGTGAAAATATATATATATATATGTGCAAACTATTAATCTGACAAGTGATCCATTAGTATGATTTTTCTAAAAAGCAGAAAACAGGGGCTGGCAGGTGGCATGGTGGTTAAGGGCGCTGGACTCTCATATGGCTGACCACAGTTCAAGTCCCAGGCCTGGCAGCTTTCTCTCTCTCTTTCTCTCTCTGTCTCTCTCCCCATCTCTGGTCAAATATAAATAAGTTAAATAAGAATAATTCTTAAAAAAAAAAAAAAAAGGGCAGAAAACAGGGGCCAGTAGGCAGTGTGGTGGTTGAGATGTTGTACTCCCACATGACTGACCATGGTTTGAGTCCTAGAACTGGCTTGCTTTCTCATTTTCCATTCTCTCTGTCTTTCTTTCTTAGTTTTTTAAAATTATACTTTTTTAATTTAAAAAATTAAGAAATTACAATAAATAAAATTAAGTAATTCTTTTTTAAAAAGCAGATGGTACCAGTAGATATATAGAGATAAATGAAATTAGACCCCTATCTGTCACTACACACACTACACACTACCAGTAGATGGCATAATGGCTACGTCGCTGGACGTGTAGTTGACCAGGGTTCAAGTCCCAGATCTGGTGGCTTAAACTAAAGCCAGGCGCATGTCCGTGCTTGCCCAAGATCCCAAGAGGAGAACGGAGGAGAAGGGATTGTGATGTGGCCATCCCCTCCACCACAGGGAGTGATATCTCACTTTCTGCCTCTCTGTCTCTCTCTGTCTTTCTGGCAAGTACACGCACCCTATATCAAAAACCTCTCCAAAAAAATAGTCTCTCCAGAGGGGGAAAAATTAAAAAGTAAAAGCAGAAAATAAAATGTTGGTGAGGGTGTGGAGAACTGGAATCCTTGGATATTTTTGGCGAAAATATAAAATGATGCAGCTTCTGTGGAAAATACTAGAATGGTTCCTCAAAAAACTGAAAATAGGGTGACCAGCAGTTAGTGTAATGGCTATGTCGCTGGACTCCCACATAGCCAACTGTGGTTTGCATTCCGAACCCGGTGGCTTAAAACTCACACCAGGTGCGTGTGCGTGCATGCCCAAGATCCTGAGAGGAGAATGGAGAAGGGATTGCGGCGTGGCCATCCCCCCTGGGGGGGGTGATTTTTCACTTTCTGTCTCTCTGTCTCTCTCTGTCTGCCTGGCGAGCACACGCGCCCTATAGCAAAAACCTCTCAAAAA
>NW_006159996.1:2016395-2028938 GCF_000334495.1 Tupaia belangeri chinensis | reverse complement strand
TCGGGATCTTGGGCACGCACGCACACGCGCCCGGCGTGAGTTTGAAGCCACCGGGTCCGGGACACGAACCGCGGTCGACTACGTGGGAATCCAGCGACATAGCCATTACGCTAACTGCTGGTTCCCAAATAATTCTTTTTTTAAAACGCTGAAAATAGAACCACCATATGATCCAGCAATTAATTCCACTTCTGAATATACCCAAAGGCACCGAAAGCAGAATCTCAAAGAGGTATTTACTCCCCATATTTATAACAGTATTACAATAGCCAAAAAGTGGAAACAGCCCAAGTGTCCATTTACAGAAAAATGAATAAAGAAAATGTGGCCTAAACCTAGCCTTGGTTGCTCAGACCATAGTGTGCTGAATAGCAGAGCTAGAAGACACATGACTGATGGCAATGTTTGGATCCCCAGTTGACCTAAAAACACATCATGTGTGAGTGTTCAAGATTCTGATGAGTTGGGTTGCTGTGAGAAGGGGTCCATGACATGACAAAACCCTATCAAAGGTCTCTTTCTCCCATACATTCATTCTCTCTCATGAATAACTTTTTTAAGAGAGATTTTTGCTATAGGGTGCATGCACTCACCAGAGAGGCAGAAAGCAAGAAATCCTCCAGGGGATGGCCAGGCTACAGTTCCTTCTCCATTCTCCTTTCAGGATCTTGGGCAGACATTCACATGCATCTGGTGTGAGTTTTAAGTCGCCAGGTCTGGGATTCAGACTGTGGTTGACCACATGAGAGTCCAGCAGGGAAACCATTATGCCATTTGCTGATCCTAAATAAAATTTTTAAAAAATATTTTAGATTTTAAAAATACATTTATTTATTTTTTTATTTATTACTTTAATTTGCTCTAGGGCACATGTGCTCACCAGAAGAGAAAGAGAACAAGTTCAGGACTCGAACCACTGTCACCCACATGGGAGTCCAGCACCTTAACCACACCACCCACTGACCCCCTAAATAAAATTTTATTATTTTTTTAAGAGAGTTTTTGTTTGTTTGTTTGTTTTTGCTATACGTGTATTTGCCAGAGACAAAGAGAGACAGAGAAACATAAAGTAAGAAGTCACCCCTCCAGGGGAGATGGCCACACAGCAATCCCTTCTCCTCCATTCTCCTCATAGGATCTTGGGCAAGCACACACACACACACACCTGGAGGGCGTTTTAAGCCACCGTGTCTGGGACTCAAACTGTGGTCAACTACATGGGAGTCCAGTGATATAACCACTACTCCATCTGCTGATGCTCCAATAAAATTTTTAAGAAATTTAAAATGTGTTATATAAAGGCCAGCAGGGGGCATGGTGGTTAAGGTGCTGGATTTTCCCATGGTTCAAGTCCTGGACCCAGCAGCTTGAATATCATGCTGGGCATATGTGTGCACATGCCCAAAATCCTGAAAGGAGAATGGATTGCAGTATGGCCATCACCCTGGAGGGGTAATTTCTCATTTTTCCTCTGTCTCTGTTTCTCTCCAATGAGCACATGTGCCCTATGGCAAAAATAAAAGAATATTATTCTGCCTTTAAAAAGAAAAAAAATCTGCTACATGCTATAACATGGATGAACCTTGAGGACTTTAAGTCAAAAATGTCAAACACAGAAAAGATAAATACTATATGATTCCACTGATATGAGGTACTTAGAATGGTCAAACTCATAGCAATGGAAAATAAAATGAGGGTTGCCAGGGTAAAGTTAGTGGGTACAGTTTCATTTTGCAAGAAGAAAAGAGTTTTAGAGATTGGTTGCTCAAGAATATTAAAGTAATAGGGATCCAGCAGTTAGCGTAATGGCTGTGTCACTGAACTCCCACGTAGTCGACCGCAGTTTGCGTCCCGGACCCGGTGGCTTCAAATTCATGCCAGGCGCATGTGCGTGCGTGCCCAAGATCCTGAGAGGAGAATGGAGGAGAAGGGATTGTGGCGTGACCATCCCCCCTGGGGGGTGATTTCTCGCTTTCTGTCTCTAGGTCTCTCTCTGTCTGTCTGGCGAGCACATGCGCCCTATAGCAAAAACCTCTCCAAAAAAAAGAATATTAATATAATTAACACTATTGAACTGTACACTTAAAAATGGTTAAGATGGGTGGGCAGCAGGTGGCATGGTGGTTAAGAGCGCTGGACTCCCACGTGGCCGACCACAGTTCAAGTCCCAGACCTGGTGACTTGCTTTCTCTCTCTCTCTCTCTCTCACTGTGTCTCTCTCTGGTCAAATTAAAATACGTAAATAAATAAAGTTAAATTTTAAAACTTCAAAAAAATGGTTAAGATGGTAACTTTCATGTTATTGGTTTTTACTACAGTTTTAAAACATCATTCACAAACTACGTGAACAAAGGGAAAAAATGTCAGGAGAGATTGTTTTAGATAAGAGGAGACACAATAACCAAATATAATGCATGACCTTTATCGATGCCTAGATTTTTACTTTTTTTTTAATTGCCAGAAGGTATGTATGCCAGCCAGAGAGAGCAAGAGAGAGGGAGGGGAAGAAAGCATCTCCCAATAGGATGTGGTCATGCTACTATCCCTTCTCTTTCTCTAACCTGTCAGAATTTTGGACATGTACACACACACAGCCATATGTTTCAAGCCAGGGCTGGGATCTGAACCACAATCAGCTATGTGTCTAACTTCCTTAACCACTAGACTACAGGGCCAGCTCAGTGCCTGAACTAAAAAAAAAAAAAAAAGTGAATGTGTATATGTGTGTGCATCCAAATGTCCAACCAAGCAATAAATGTCAGACTCCATTTCTTATAGGCCCTTACATTCTCCACAAAAGAAAGAGATTATGTGGGGACTGACTGGTGGTATATTGGTTAAGGGCACTAGATTCCCATATGGCCCACCACGGTTCAAGTACCAGACCTGGCAGCTTGCTTTCTCACTTCCTCTCTCCCTCTCTTTCTGTCCCTCTCTGGTCAAATTAAAAATAAAATAACATTTTTTTTTAAAAAAAAAGAGAGCTTATGGATCTTCCCTCATGACATGGCTCCTGGAGGAGCCGAGAAAGGTCTCAAACTGTGACAACCTTCTACCAATCCACTGCCAAGAATTCCGACAGCTTTCACATCCCCTAGTTTGCTTAAACAAAGTGGAGGTAGGGAGGAGGTAAGGGGTTGATAATAGTTACTAGTTATCAGAAAGCTTTGGTGGTTTACCCATCAACTCTTGGCAGTCTGTTAGAAACTACTTTTAGAATTCTTTGTTTCAGCATAGCAAAATTCTGGGACAAAAGGAAACTTCTGCTTATTATGCTTTTTCTTGTTGCGGTTATTTCTTCCTCCTCCTTGTTTTGCTTGTTTTGCCTTTTCAAGCTGGTCAAAAATTTGTTCACTGGCTTTCCTCTGTATGCAAGGAATGGCTCTACCATGCAACTCTGCCAACCTTGCCTGTATCCATGTAGGCCACATAGGCCTAACCACAGTTAATCTAAATCTTGGCAGAACATCCTGTGATCCTCCTGGAACATGTGGATGAGGGGAGTTCTTAAAGAATTGCTACAAGGTCATTTCCCACTTACCTCATCTTCCTGGGGGATTGTTACAGGGATTTCTCACCACTTCCTAGGTTCTGAGATAGGAGGCTTTCTTCCACACCTCCTTAGACTTGTAAGCTACAAAAGAGGGTCTCTTTACTCATGTTGCAGTCATTCCCTCTAGCATTGGTGCTATCATGCGGGGCAAAGGATGCAGGAAGCTGATAACTTTGCTCATCTTCCTTTTGAGTCTATGTAAGTAAAAAACTGTCTGAATCAAACAAGGGCTGCTGTTTCTTTACCAGGCAAAGCTGTAAGGATTTCTTTGAGAATGGGATCTTATGTTTTCTTGACATTGTTTTACATTTATGTACTTCATTTATTTCTAAAAACAAAACAGAACTTCAAAAAAGTAGCAGCCCATGTTTGATTCAGGTTGGCTGGAGGACTGGAGAAGGGAATCACAGCAGGACCAGATCCTTTGGAGGGTGTGGCTCTTGTTCTCTTTCTCTTTCACTTTCACATGTGCATGCACAAGCTTTAACATGAATAGAAGTAAATAACAATAATAGCACCATAGCATAAAAAGGAACCAAACAGGGGACCAGCAGGTGGTCTAGTGGTTAAGGTGCTGGACTCCCACGCGGTCAACCACTGTTTCAGTCCCAGACCCAGTGGCTTGAAACTCATACCAAGCACAGGTGTGTGCAACCCCAAAATCTTGAAAGGAGAATGGAGAAGGGATTGCAGCATAGCAAATCACTCTGAGGAGTGATTTCTGTCTTTTCATCACTCTCTGTCTCTCCTGTAACAAAAATATCTCAAGAAAAAAAAAAATCAGAACTCTGGAAATAACAACCAAAATTTAAAAACCAAAGAAGAGCCAGAATTTCATCCAAACATCTACTTTCTAGTAAACTCTCTCACCTGAGCTGATGAGTTTGGAAATTTAGACTCTTCTCTTTTATTAGCTTTTAACCATTTATTTATTTATTTTTACATTTTCCCACATTTACTTTACATATCGAAAAAAATTTTGCTCATACTCCATACTTCTCGACAGTTAATAAACGACTTTCAAAATTTCAAAAAACTGAGTTTTAAAGATAATGTTCAAAATATTTGTTATAATTTTGTTTGAGACTCTATAACAACAGACAGTATGGTTTTAATTTTTTTTTCTTTTTTTCTTTTTTGTTTTGTTTTGTTTTGTTTTGGAGAGGTTTTTGCTATAGGGCACGTGCACTCGCCAGATAGAGAGAGACAGAGAGACAGAAAGCGAGAAATCACCCCCCCAGGGGGGATGGCCACACTGCAATCCCTTCTCCATTCTCCTCTCGTGATCTTGGGCATGCACGCACACGCGCCCAGCATGAGTTTAAGCCACCAGGTCCGGGACGTGAAACACAGTCGACTACGTGGGAGTCCAGCGACATAGCCATTACGCCAACTGCTGGTCCCTGGTTTTAAATATTTTTGAGAAAATATTTACATGTCAACTACTCAAACTGTTGAAAAGCAAAAGCCCAGCACACAAGTCACATATCAACCTTCTCAATTCATCCCTGCCTACCAAATATTCTGTGATATACCATCTACTATCAAAGACCAGTCTCTTTTCTCCAAACACCATGCCACCTGCTGGCCCCTGTCATAGGAATTTTAAACTCCTTACATGTACACATTATGAAGACCCTGTTCCCTGGCAATAAAAGGAGCTCCTTGATTATTCTCAATTCTGTTCTCCAGGAGAAACTTCCTTTCCACTTTTCTTCACTTTTCAGGAGGCTCTTTCTTACTCTCTCTCCTCTAAGGTGGTGTCCAAAGCTTTAGCCAGCATCAGAATCAACTGGAGATCTCGTTTCAACACAGATTGCTGGGCCTTACACCTAGAAATTGGTTCAATAATCCTGGGTAATTTTCATTTCCGAGTTTCCTGGTTGATCCTGATGCTGCTGCTTTGGGGGCCATACTGTGAGAGAACCATTGCCTAAGTCTCCATCTGAAACAGACTTTTTTCCTTATTTTCTAGAGTTTTTTTTTTTTTTTCTTTGCCTTACAGCATGTATGCTCACTGAAGAGAGAGAGACAGACACAGAGAAAGGGAAGTGAGAAATTGCCCCTCCCCCCAGGGGGAATGACTATGCCGCAATCCCTTCTCCTCTATTGTCCTCCTGGGATCTTGGGCACGCACACACACACAACCGGCGTGAGTTTTAAGCCACCGGGTCTGGGATGCAAACTGCGGTCGACTACATGGGGGTCCAGCGACATAGCCATTACACTAACTGCTGGTCCCTCTGAAACATTTTTTAATTAATTAATTTACATTCATTCCCTAAGCATCGTCACAGCATACAAAATGTGATTTCTCATCAAGAATATACTGCATAGCGGCTTAATCATGCATGTTATCATCAATAATTTTCCATTTCTAGTTTCATATGTATGTGTGTGTGTGTATATATATATATACATATATATTTTATCCCTATTTCTGACCCTCTGCCCTTTTCCACCTTCCTCCCACACTATCTCTGGTGTCTATAGTTGTTTTCCATCCCTTCCCCCTAACCACCATGTTTCCATTTAAAGAAACAAACAAGAAGAAAAAACATTTTACCATATTGCTGAACCTATCAATAGCTCAAAAGAAAGCAAAATCCTTAAATTGGGAAAACGAAGCACAGTTTTAAAAAATCAGTAATGTTATACTCAAAAGTTATACAATTTTACTTCACCAGTTCAGTCTTATGTTCAATCTCTCTGCTGTTGAATCTGCAGTGTTACTGTCGTCCGATCGTTCCGTTTAAATCCTGGAAGTTAATATTCAACATTATTATTAATATTTCTTGTCCCTAGCATTAAGTTGGTCATTTTCTTGGTTATTTTTTGTTCTCTTATTTCTGTGTGTGTGTCTTTAGTTTTCCTGGTAGAGCACTCCTTTCAGAATTTCTTGAAGAGTGGGTCTGGTATTGACAAATTCTTTCATGTCTTCTTTATCTGAAAATGTTTTGGGACCAGCAGTTAGCGTAATGGCTAGGTTGCTGAACTCCCAAGTAGTCAACCGCAGTTCAAGTCCCGGACCCAGTGGCTTAAACTCTCACTAGGCACGTGTGTGTGCATGCCCAAGATCCCGAGAGGAGAATGTGCCCAAGATCCAGAGAGGAGAATGGAGGAGAAGGGATTGCGGCATGGCCATCCCCCCGGGGGGTGATTTCTCCCTTTCTATCTCTCTGTCTCTCTCTGTCTTTCTGGCGAGCACATGCACCCTATAGCAAAAACTTCTCCAAAAAAAAAAAAAGAATGTTTTTCTCCTTTCTTTCCATATGCAGGATAATCTTGCTGGGTGTAGTATTCTCGGTTGTAACTGTTTTTCACTTAACATTTTGAATATATTTTCTCATTCTTTCCTTGCTCATATTGTATCTCATGGGAGGTCTGATGTTAGCCTGATGGGATAACCTTTATAAGTAACCTGATGTTTCTCTCTTGCCAATTTTAGTATCTTTGTGGATTTTGCCAGTCTGGCTACGATATGGCTTGGAGAAGATCTTCTCGGGTTGATTCTATTAAGGGTCCTTTGTATTTCTTGGTTCAGGATAACTGAATGAACAAATTTTACTTGCTCTGGTGATTTGTTATATAATTCTCACTACTTTATAAAGTAGTTCTGAGAGGACTTCAAAAATTCATGGAGAATAGAATTAAAGTTTGAGATTATTTTGGTGCAAAAAAAATTTAAATCTGTGCATAATTTTTTCAATTAGCAATAATCGCGCCTCGGATAAACCTCATTGGCTACAATACTGCCACTGCGCAAAGCTGTGCATAATTTTTTCACAATGCATTTCCATAAACTTTTTGAAGACCCTCCCTTGCATTTTTATGGCGGAGGAAACAAATACAGTGTCATTAACTTGTATTGGTACATACACTGAATGGTAGAAGCTGAGTTGTCTCTCTGTATAGGTAAATTTAAATAGAGAGTAGTTTTAAAATTGAACTATTGGAGCCAGGTGGCAAGGTGGTTAAGGTGCTGAACTTCTACATAGCTGACTACAGGGTTTAAGTCCTGGACCCGGCAGCTTAAAAATCATACCAGGAATATGTATGTGCATGCTCAAAATTCTAAAAAGAGAATTGAGTAAAGAGATTACACATGGCCATCGCCCTTGGTCACTTTCCCTCTCCCTGTCTCTGTCTCTCTCTGGTGAGCACATGCACCCTATGGCAAAAATCTAAAAAAAAAAAATTATTTTTAATTGAACAACCATAGGCCAGTTGGTGGTGTGATGGTTAAAGTGGCTGGATCCCATATGGCAGACTGTGCAGTTTGAGTTCCGAACACCATGGCTTAAAAAAACACACCAAGCACATGTGCATGCATGCCCAAAATTCCAAGAAGAGAAGAGAAGTAAATGGAGGAAAAGGGATCGCACCATGGCCATTCCCCCTAGGGGGTGATTTCTCACTTTCCTTTTCACTGTCTCTCTCTGTCTCCAGTGAATGCACATGCCCTATGACAAAAACCTAAAAGAAAAATGAAAAAAAAAACAGTATTTTTTCCTATTTTACAATTTATTTACACTTAAATCTTATATATCTTTGTCAGGTATAAGTATGATTTTTCTAAGCATGCATGGTGGCAATGTCTTCTTTAAAGATAGCTGCAATACAGGACCAGCAGTTAGCGTAATGGCTATGTCGCTGGACTCCCACATAGTCGACCACGGTTTGCATCCCGGACCCGGTGGCTTAAAACTCACGCCAGGTGCGTGTGCGTGCGTGCCCAAGATCCTGAGAGGAGAATGGAGGAGAAGGGATTGCGGCGTGACCATCCCCCCTGGGGGGTGATTTCTCGCTTTCTGTCTCTCTGTCTTTCTCTGTCTGGCGAGCACACGTGCCCTATAGCAAAAACGTCTCAAAAAAAAAAAAAAAAAGATAGTTGCAATAGGACATTCTACAATTCATTTGTCCAGTCTACGTGCATTCCTGTGTCTGTTAAATACTATTTTTCTTCAGCTCCTCCTACTCCCCACCCACCATGCAGTCTCTGCTATCTATAGTTGTCTTCTCTACTTCTGTGTCTTCGGAATTTTCCATTTTTGTCATACAGTACAGATATTCAGTATATATTGAGCAAGGACATACAGTGAAAAATAAATACTTTTTAAAAAATAATCATGAGAGCCAGCCAGTAGCCTAGTGGTTAAGGAAGTCAGATTCCATATGGCTGAATATGGTTCAAATCCCAGCTCAACAACTTGAAAAACATTCCAGCTGCATGTACATGTATGCCCTAAAACCTGGCAGTTTGGAGAGATGTAGGAAAAGGGATTGCAGCCTGATCATGCCCCACTGGGATGTTCTCTCTCTGTGTCTCTTTCTTTCTCTCTCTCTCTCTCTCTCTCTCTCTCTCTCTGGCAAGAATAGGCACCCTCTGGCAAATACAACCAACCAACCCATGAAACAGAAAAACAGAAATGCAACACCCCAACCTAAATTAAATAACCTTAGTCATTGGTGACAGAAACAATACCATGAATCAGAAAACTCAGAAGTGGACAAAGAACAAAATGATTAAGTTAGGGAAAACAAACAAACAAACAAACCAAAAACAAACAAACAAACAAACAAAAAAAACCAACCCAGGAGAGATTAAAGAAAATTATCTTAGGGAAAAAGCTCTAAATTATAAAATGTCCAAAGGAAAAGATATTTTACTCAAAATATAAGGCCAGATAGTGGCACTGTAGTAAAAACGAAGCTCTGTGAGGCAGACCCGCATATGAAGGTTGACAGATCCTGACCAAGACTGAATAGTAGTAGTAGGAGGTTGGGCATACTTGTGGCTAGAATCTCGGGCTAACTGAAAATGATGGGTTGAGTGTAGCCAGGATTTTTTTTTTTTTGAGAGGTTTTTGCTATAGGGTGCGTGTGCTCGCCAGACAGAGAGAGACATAGAGACAGAAAGCGAGAAATCACCCCCCCAGGGGGGGATGGTCACGCCGCAATCCCTTCTCCTCCATTCTCCTCTTGGGATCTTGGGCACGCACGCACATGCGCCTAGCATGAGTTTTAAGCCACCAGGTCCGGGACACGAACAGCAGTGGACTACGTGGGAGTCCAGTGACATAGCGATTACGTTAACTGCTGGTTGCCCAGCCAGGACTCTTGTGAGGGCACTGTATCTCTGTCTCTGTCTCTCTCACTCATAGAATAAATAAAATGTTTTAAAATGCAATGCAAGCCAGGTGTAGTATGTAATTTTTTAAAGCAACTATTTATTTAATTTTATTTATTCATTCATTTATTTTAATTTGACCATAGAGGGACACAAAGAGAGAGGAGGAAAGTGAGAAAGCAAGCCACCAGGTCCAGGACTTGAATCGTGCTTGGCCATGTGGGTTTGCCACCTGCTGCTCCCCAGCAGTATGTAATAAAAAAAAAATACACACACACACACATAACTAGTATTGAGGAAGGAATTAAAACAGCTAAGAAAATTAAAATAACACCAAGAAAGTAGGAAGAAAGATCACAGAGAAAATGAGACACTTAAGATCCATTGTATATTGCAGACCCTACAGAATAAAACAATGAAATAGATGTAATATTTGATACTGTACTACAAGAAAACTCATGAAGTACAAGAAAACTCAGGAACCATACCTGAGTGTACACATCAAAAGGATCTTCCCTGGGCCAACAGCTGACATAGTGGTTACCATGCTGGACTCCCATGTAGTTGACTGCAGTTCAAGACCTGGACCTGGCAACTTGAAAAATCACACCAGGCATGTGTGCAAGCATGCCCAAAATCCCAGGAAGAGAATAAAAAAGCGATTGCACTTTCCCTTGTCCTAGTCCCTCTGTGGGACAATTTCTCATTTTCCCCTCTCATTGTCCCTCTGTCTCTAGTGAGCACATGGCACCCTAAGGAAAAAATCTTTAAAAATTAAAAAAAAAAAATGTACTTTATAAACCTAGAAAAATTGATATGGAATAACCAGCCGAGGTATAACTTAGAAAAATCAACTAGATTTGAAAGAAAAAAAGCAAATCATCTGGGCCCAAAGCAGAAAAGTATATTAGAAAAAATACAAGTACAAAACAAAAATATGAACATTACTAAATACTGAAAGTAACTCAAAGCCTTTTGTTTGTCTTTTGATTTTAACCACTTTTTTACTTTCTGGCCCAAGATTCACCCGGTTGATCTCTGCATTTCCTGTTCCAGCACTAAAATCAGCCGCTTCTCCAGGGAGTCACAGTTTCTTTTATGGTGAAAAGGGAGCTAAACTCCCGCGGCGAACAGTTGGTTCTGAATATTCCGAAAAGGGAAGGGATTTTTCTTGGGCAAAGGAAGGGGTCTCAAAACACTTTTTTCAAGTCTGGGTACTGGGAAAATTAAGCCAGGCAGAAGCAAAAAGGACTGGAGAGCGCCCGCGGGACTCGAGCCACCCGCCCAGGGGAGGGGTGGATTTGCAGCCAGCCATCCGCCCAGAGAGGGTGGAATTTGCAGCTGAAGTCGCCGAAGGAACCGCTGAGCTAAAGCCAGTCCGGAAGCTCGCTCAGGATTATGTCTTCTTGACTGGTGAGAAAGACATACGTCACAAAAGTTAATGACTGCTTGAGAATGACTCAGCATCCCAGACTGTCCGATTGCCCAAACCTCCCGACACTTAGAGAGCGTGGATCGGGAACACATAGTGAGAAAGACTCAGGACTCCCCTACCTCCTAGTGAGCTCTTCCGTGGTTCTGTGCGGGTTTATTTTCTACCATACAGTGACCATAAATCCCCTGACACTGGCCCCAGCCTCCACAATGCCCTAGTAATAGCGTGGGATCACTGTGAGCAAATGAACATTCACAGCTAGTGTCTGAATCAGGGGAGCATAATCTACAAGGTGCAAACTATATTGCTGGCACTATCTTGAAACTTCACTGCTAAACCAGATAAAACTTGCCCGCAGCCTCTCTCAGAGCTTATATAATTTTAGTATTACCTCACAGTACTTTTTAAATTAACTTTAACCACCACCCAAAAACTATCCTTTTATGTACACTGTAAACAGTTAACCTCTCTTCCTCAGTTTCCCACTATTCACAAGTGAGAAGCTTTTTAATTTCAGTGTCTGTCCAGTTCTTTTCCTCAAACTATGTATTCAACAATATAGTTTAATGATTTTTCTTTAGGCTTGCTGGGACCCTATTGTTAGCAATTATTTTTATTTTTAAATTATTTAAATTTATTTATTTTATTTTTAAATTATTTAATTCCATTTTTTGTTATTATTATTCAATTTGACCAGAGAGAGACAGAGAGAGAGAGAAAGGGAGAGGGAGAAATCAAGGCATCGGGTCTGGGACTCGAACCATAGTCAACCATGGGGGAGTCCAGCGCCCCCAACCATCACACCATCTGCTGGCCTCTATTTAATTTTATTTATTCGTTCATTTATTTTAATTTGACCAGAAAAGACAGACACATAGAGAGAGAAGGAAAGTGAGGTCCGAGACTGGAAACGTGGTTGACCATGGGGGAGTCCAGCACCTTAACCACCACACCACCTGCTGGCCCCCTACTTTTGTTTATTTAACAGTATTTGGGAGATCTTCCTGTCAATACATGTAGCTCTAATTCACGTATATTGTAATGGCTGCATTCAAGTATAAAGTATGTTTTATTTAAAATGTTTCACTCTCATAAACGAAACTTCAGTAAAAATCTTTGTGCATATACACAAATATGTTTGGCCAACTGGTGGCACAGTGCTTAAGGTGGCTGAATACCACATGGCAGACTGTGGTTCAAGGCCCAAACCTAGTGTTTTAAACCTGACAGCTTGAAAAAACATGCTGGCCAGGTGTATGCATGCATGCCCAATTCGAAGTGGAGAAATAGAGAAGGGATTGTGGTATGACAATCCCTCATGGGGGAAAGGAGTTCTCTTTCTCTCTCTCTAGCAACCACAAATGGTTTCTAGCAAACTAAAAAAAAGACAAAACAAAAAACATTAGCATGTTTTTAAGATAGATG
>NW_006159996.1:2013374-2016201 GCF_000334495.1 Tupaia belangeri chinensis | reverse complement strand
GACACGAACCGCGGTCGACTACATGGGAGTCCAGCAACATAGCCATTACGCTAACTGCTGGTTCCAAGATAGATGCTTTTGAATAGAACTACAGGATTAAAGAATCCAGCATTGTACATGAACATTTAAGTATGGTCTCATAGCACAGCAGTTAAACCTGGTGCATAGGGAGTTGGACCCTCACATGGTAGACCACCTTTAAAATTCTTTTTTGTTATTATTTTTTAATTCGACCGGAGAGAGACAGAGAGGGAAAGTGAAAAAAAAAAGCAAGCCACCAGGTCCAGGACTCAAACCGTGACTGACCATGGGGGAATCCAGTACCCCTAACCACCATACCACCTGCTGGGCCCCATTAATTTTTTTTAAAGAATTATTTTATTTGCCTTTATTTTTAATTCTACCAGAGAGAGACAGAGAGATAAAGTGAGAAAGTAAGCCACCAGGTCTAGGACTCAAACAGCAGTTGGCCATAAGAGGAATCCAGCACCCTTAACCACACCACCTGCCAGGCCCTGGATCACCTTTTAAATAAATACTGGCCTGGAACAAAACCCAGATGGGATGAAGAAATGGAGGAAGAATTGAGGCAGAAAGATGCCCCACTGGGGGATGCTTTCTCTGGTGAGTGCATGTGGCTTATGACATTTTTTTTAAAAAAGAAAGTTTTAGTTTAAAAATCTTCCCAATTTTTTTCATTACTGAGGGTGCACCCACTTACCAGTGAGAAATTAGGTGAGAGGCAGGGGGAGCATCTGGCAGCTTAAAAATCATGCTATGTTTTCCAAATCCCAAGGGATTTAGTGTAGCCACATCCTTTCTCCATTTCTCCACCAGACAGGCTTTTGGACACACACACACATGCTTGGTAAATTTTCAAGCCAATGTGGTTGGCCATGTGGGATAATTCAGCTCCCCTTAACCACTGTACTATGAGGCCAGTCCTGCACATTTTTGGGAAATTGTGAGAGAAATGCAAAAGGTCCTGAGGCTGCCTGAAGCCAGAGGAGTATCCAAATCCCTAAGAACTTTAGATAGAATCCCACCAGAATGAAAATTCCATGACTTCTGGGACCATGATGTCTTACCCCAGACTACCAGTGGCCTAAAACACGGTCCTTCTGAAGCACTCTCTAAATAAATGAACATACATAGGCCAGACACAGGCGTTTTCCTCAACCAGGGTGCAAAATTTTAGAAAAACCTCAAACATCAAAGTTTATCTTCCAGAGATTTTAGTATCTAGGATATTCTAGGCTCCTGTATTTTCATCTCATTTCCTCCTTTGTCTCTAAGCCACCACCCCTTGGTGTTTGGGTGATACTACCCCATGGGTATTTTAACCCCTTCAAATATCCATGATGTAGACAGTTCCCTTCTGAGACTCAAACCACTTGCCAATTTCAACAGAGTTTAAGAGAACCTGAATGAATTCCTGCTTGAATGAGTTTAGTAGGGACCAGTATATAGCATAATAGCTATGTCGCTGAACTCCCATGTAGTCAACCGTGGTTCGAGTCCTGGACCCGGTGGCGGAAACGCACGCCGGGCACATGTGCATGCGTGCCCAGGATCCCGAGAGGAGAATGGAGAAGGGATTGCAGCATGGCCATCCCCCTGGGGGGAGGGGGGGCTGTGATTTCTCACTTTCTGCCTCTGTCTCTCTTTCTGGCAAGCACGCACGCACTACAGCAAAAACCTCTCCAAAGGAAAAAAAAAGAAAAAAGAATGAGTTTAGTAGAGATGACCAAAAGTAAAATCCAACTGTACTAAAGAGGGAGAAAAGTCATTGAAGGGACCAGCAGATGGCATGATAGTTACGTCACTGGATTCCCATGTTGTGCACATTTCGAGTCCCAGACCCAGTGGCTTGAAATTCACACTGAGTGCATGTGCATGCATGCCCAAGATCCCAAGAGAATGGAGGAAAAGGGACTGTGGCATGGCCACTCCCCCCTCCCCCAGGGTGATTTCTCCCTTTCTGTCTCTCCGGTGAGTGCACACACCGTATAGCAGAAATCTCTCCAAAAAAAAAAAAAAGAAAGAAAGAAAGAAAAATCATTGAAAGCTAGGTTGAATTAGATGGTTTACTAAAGAATAAATACTGAACCATGGAAGGAACTCCCCTCACTGAAACCTCTTCTAGCCTGCCCTAAAAGGAATAACAAAAAGACCCAGTTAACTAAGACTCTTACTGAAGGACTTGGAGTATAGATAACCATGCCAAGAAACACACCCCCAATTGGCCAACAAACAACTGCTAGATCTTCGAACTTTGAGCCAGACTGTGCCAAGGGAAGATACAATATTCTCAGTGGTTAAGAGCATTAAAATTAAGCAAAAAGCATGTCCAATTTTGTACAAAGGTCCAAAGGTAAGAAAATGCTTTGTGGGACCCACAGTGGTTCAGATGCTACAGCAAGGTGAGGAGCTAGATAGGCAGAAAAAGAAAATAAACCATATGGTGGCAGCCTTGTTAACCCACAAATCCTTTTCAGGACAAAGAACCAGCAGTAGCTACAGAATTCATCTGCTTGAAGTTTAGGTGACTATTGTGTGTATGCAACACTGCATTCCCTGGACCTGGCACAGTGCCTGATCCAGGGGATATCAAAGTTCTGGAGATTTTTGTTTCTTTCTTAGTTCGAGTCTGGGCCATCCATCTAATCAAATTAGATCTAGGTAGGGAAGGCAGTTTCTTCTGTGGTTCTCAATGGGGATGGTGAGGGAGGGAGTTTGCCCCCTTTCAGGGTACAGAGACATTTTTAATTCTGACAACTGGGGTATGAAGTACTACTGGCATTTAGTGGATAGGGACCAGGAATGC
>NW_006159996.1:1973497-2013343 GCF_000334495.1 Tupaia belangeri chinensis | reverse complement strand
TAAACACCCTACTATTCACAGCAGTCCCCCTCACAACAAATAATTATCTGGCCCCAAATGCTAATAGAGACAAGACGGGGTAACCCTGTGTATGACTAGCTCAAGTGTGAATAAGAAAAACACTAAAGTTGGGGCCAGCAGGTAGTGTAGTGGTTAAGGCACTGGACTACCACATGGCCAACCATGGTTTGAGTCTAGGACCCGGCAGCTTGAAACTCATGCAGGGCATGCATGCGTGTGCATGTGTGCCCAAGATCTTGAGAGAATGGAGAGGAAATTTTGGCACAGCCATGTCCCCTGGGGGCTGATTCATTTTGTCTGTTTCTAGTCAGCACACATGCCCGACAGCAAATATCTCTCCAAAAAAAGAAAAACATTGAATTTAACCTTGAGGTATGTGGTTCCCCTAAAAGGAGGATCAAAGGAGGCTGAAATTAAAGAAGCAGCTTTACTCTTTACTCTTCTAAATTCAGATCTCACATCACAGAAAAATAAAACTCTCACTTAAGAAACAGGCAAAAATAGGAAGCTGCCAGGTGGCATGGAAGTTAAAGGCACAGGACTCCATATGTCTGACCACAGTTCAAGTCCCAGACCTAGTGGCTTGCTTTCTCACTTTCTCTCTCCCTCTCACTCTATCCCTCTCTGGTCAAAATGAAAGTAAATAAATGAGTGAATAAAGTTAAATAAAATAATTCTTTAAAAAAAAAGAAATTTAGGCAAAAATAAAAAGACAACTGAAGGGAGAAGAAAAAAGCTCTATACAGAAATCCTCAGTATGGGAAGGAAAAACATATATACATAGGGAATAAAATGGAATGTTCCCACTAAATGTGAAACAGGCCCTAATCAACGCCATTTATTATGTATGTCAGCAGCCCGAGACTAAGAGATTCCATAGTGAAGTTTTGGGGGTTTTTTGTTTTGTTTCATCAGGTTACTCCAAAACCTTTCTCAAAAGGATGACAAAAAGAAAAATCTTCAGTAAAATGAAACTAGCAGAAGCTGAAGTAGTCTGTATCTGAACAATGTTAAAAAAAACTTACCAGACACAAACCACACCAAACACTCATCCCATTTAATTTCCTGTTACATGCTCTGAAGAAGCTGAGAACATCACACCCCAGGGCAGCAATGCTCTGAGAGTCTAGCTCCAGCCCCTCTATGTGACAGATTCATGCACACACATCCATACACACCACTGACCCAGGCAGAAGTACACATGCATGCACAGTTGGCTAGAGAACCAGGAGTTGGGCGGGAGGAGGGGCTGGCCAAGGATACGCAATCAACTGGAAACCGAGGGACCCAGAGAACCCTTCTGTTGCAGGCTGAACAAGAGTCAAAATTAAAGGCAGAACATAGGATAAAGGTAGGATACTGAAACAAAGGTTGGAGAGATGAAGAGGGAAAGATGCAGGGGAAGTTTCGGGAAAGCTCAGAAGGGGAGGTTTTTCTTTATTGGGAACTCAGATGGGCAGAGGTCCTGTGACTCCAGTGGTAGACCGAGGCTGAAGGAATACGCCATACTACCTCTGCATCCTATGCCCTCTCCCAAGGTAGAGGAAAATCAACCAATGCCCACCCTCTAGCCCTCCCCAATGACACTCTTAAGGACCTTTCCCAGTACCCAAAAAGAAATGCCTCCCCACCACCGCCCTCAACACGCACAAAGTTAGGTCCAACATAGGCCAAAGTTAGGCCAAGCAAAGAAATCTTCAGTAACTCTTCTTGGTAGAACCAAAGCCAGAGAAGCCCATCACAGCTGCCATCTCATCATCTTCCTCAAATGTTAAGTCCTCCTCAGCCCTCCTTTTCTTCTCCTTCTGTTTCTCTTTTTTGTATGCTTTGGCCTTTTCCTCCTGCAGGTGAGGAGAGAGAAATCATTCAGAATTAATTCAGACTGCTGAGCTGAATGCTGTCAAAAAAGACATGTGAGCTTTAAGGTCCCTTTCTATCATTAGGAAAAAGTAGTTAAAGACAAGTAAAATCTCAAGGGCAGGGATACAAGCCACAGTATAAAGACTGTAAAAAACAAGAAATAGAGGTTTTAGCCTCTGGAGAGTTCTTCTCCACTCTACAACTCAGTTCATCTGGAGTTCCTAACAGGGTTATAAGAATACCACCATATAACAGTAACTAACGTACTGAGACATGCCATACATGCCAGTAACTGTTCTGAGCACTTTATACATACTACACTAAGATTGCTCGTATGGGCAAACTATTGCACAGAGAGGTTATACAATTTGCTCAAGATTCAGCCAGTAAGTGGGGAAAACAGAATTCTGACCTAGTCAGCCTGGTTCCATGGCCCTCTTAGGAACAAGGTGCATTTAGTTCATCTCTGCTGTGGTTAAAATAAAAAAGTATGGAGGAGTCTATACATGAAAGGGGATAGAAGGCAAACAGGAAATCTCTTCCTCTAAATTTTGCTGTGAACCTAAAACTGATCCAAAAAATTAAGTCTTTAAAGAAATTTTAAATAGCATACCAGCAATTGGCATAATGGCTATATGTCACTGGACTCCCACATAGTCGACCACGCCAGGCGTGTGTGTGTGTATGCCCAAGATCCCGAGAGGAGAATGGAGGAGAAGGGATTGCTGTGGCATGGCCATCCCCCCTGGGGCGTGATTTCTCACTTTCTGTCTCTCTCTCTCTCTGTCTTTCTGGTGAGCGCATGTGCCCTATAGCAAAAACCTCTCCCCCCCCAAAAAAAAAAAAAAAAAATTAAATGAAGGACCAGCAAATGGCATAGTGGTTAAGGTGCTGGACTGCCCACATGGTCAACAGAGGTTCAAGTCCTGGACCTGGCGGCTTACTTTCTCTCTCTCCTCACCTGCCCCTTTCTCTCTGGTAAGTATGCATGCCCTATAGAAAATTTAAAAATGATAATAATGATAAATAAAATTAAATAAATTTTGGGTTGTCAGAAAAGTCATGACATATTTTTTTGTTTTAATGCAAAAATGTAACATGACTTTTCCAACCAAAGAATCTTTTTTTTAAAAGAATTATTTTATTTAACTTTATTTTTTTATTTTTAATTTGACCAGAGAGAGGTGGGGGGGGGACAAAAGCAAGTCACCAGGTCTAGGACTCAAACTGTGGTCTGCCATGTGGGCATCCAGAACCCTTAACCACCATGCCACTGGCTGGCCCCGCAAATAATCCTTAAAAAATAAAAAAAAGGAAGAAAAAGAAAGAAAGAAAGCCATCGAAGGGAAAAAAAAGTGACCCAGATAGTTTCCAGAAAAAGGGTATGTTTACAGTAATTTCCTTCAAATTATTAAGAGTCTCAAACAAGGACAACAAATGTTTCTCTTAAAATACAGAAATTCAGATGGTTAAAACTCTATGGGTAGGAGTGGGATGAGGAAAAGGGCCTTCCATAATTCACAACGTACAATTAAAACCTGGGTGGATGTGCAGGATAGAAGTGCCTTACCTCTTCTCTGAGCTCCTTCATCCTTTCCTCAAAATCATAATCCTTTTGTTTCTCTTCCATCTTCTTCTTGTTGACTTCAAAACGTTTCTTCACCTGATCCAGTGTAGAACGTTCAACACGCATAGACATGCCCAGGTTTCGTTGATCTGAGTGGGGTCACAGTGAAGACACCGCAAGGTCATTAAAACATCCTTAGCCCTCTAAGTCTTTTTCTTACTTTTTTCTTTTATTGAGAGAGAGAGTTTTGTCATAGGGCACCTGTGCTCGCCAGAGAGACAGAGACAAAAAGCAAGAAATCACCCCTGGGGGGATGGCCATGCCGCAATCCCTTCTCTTCCATTCTCCTCAGGATTTTGGGCACACATGCACATCACCCAGCATTAAGTTTAAGCTGCTGGGTGCAGGACTCAAACTACAGTTGACAACATGGAAGTACAGTGATGTAAACATTAGGCCAACTGCTGATCCCTTTCTGACTTTTTAAAAAGTCTACTTTTTATTTATTTCTTAGACCCCCAACAGGGTCTTCATGCCACAATCTATCCCCAGTCTCAATAGCCCAGAATCATGGATGTGTACACACACCTGATGTGCTCACTGAGGTTCTAGGAAGTAAACTGAGGACCTCTCCCACGTGGGTCCTTTTGTGTTACCACTGCAACACCTTCCCGGTACCCTTTTCTTGACTTTAAAAAGATCTTCTCATAAGCCATTTAGCAATAAGAGAAAGTCTCTTGGCCTCACCTGTTCCCAGAATCAGCAGCCCCAGATAACAAGATGCACATGACTTTCAACTAACCCTACTGAGCAGATGAGTACCAGTGAGGCCACCTGGGCCCAAGAAAAGACCATGGTTTGGGCGGTTGAGAGCCTAGAAAATATTGGGTCACAATAGGAAAGTCATGATGCTTTTTTTTTTTTTTTTAAGAGGTTTTTGCTATAGGGCACGTGTGCTCGCCAGAGAGACACAGAGAGACAGAAAGCGAGAAATCACCCCCCAGGGAAGACGGCCATGCTGCAATCCCTTCTCCTTCATTCTCCTCTTGGGATCTTGGGCAAGCACGCACACATGCCCGGCATGAGTTTTAAGCCACCGGGTCCGGGATTTGAACCACAGTCAACTACATGGGAGTCTAGCAACATAGCCATTACGCCAACTGCTGGTCCCATGATGCATTTTTCCATAGAAAAACACGTCATGACTTTCCCAATGACCTAATCTTTCACCTTATGGGCTCCAGAAATAATGAGGTAATGAAAATGAGGTGAAAGATGGCATATGCTGAAGCAACTGGACAATTTCCCAGGTATCAAAAAGGGGTGTCTATAGAAACCACCCTTCTCCATCCCACCTCCCAAACCCACTCCCAGTCCATTACAAACTACCTCCAAGCCTTACGTTTCTTTCCATTAATGTGATCCAAAAAGTTGATGGAGTCCTTCACCACACAGTCACAAACATTGCAGTAATAACTAGCAAACAAGAGGAAACAGCACATGGGTTAAATCTCGTTTTAAGGATCTTATTGTTTTCAACCAAAAAATTCAAATATCTAAACTTTTTATAAGTTTTTTTTTTAATTATTTAACTTTATTTTTCATTATTATTATTTTCCAGTTTTATCAGAGATAGTGAGAAAGCAAGCTACCAGGTCTGGGACTTGAACCACAGTAGGCCATGTGGGAGTCCAGCACCTTTAACCACCACACTACCTGCTGGCCTCAACTTTTTATAAGTTTTAAGCCTTCATTTTCATAAAGGCTTAGCTCTTGGTAGAGTATGGGAGCCATCCTCTAAGATGGGCTCAATAAGCCCAACCTTCCTGACACTCTGACTCTGTGTCGTCTCCTCCTAATTTATAATAGTTAGTCTGGGATCCAGCAGGTCATGTGGTAGCACAGTTTGAGTCCCGGACCTGGTGGCTTGCTTTCTCACTTTCCCTCTTTCTCTGTGTGTGTCTCTCTGGTCAAATTAAAATAAATGAATGAATAAGTAAAATAAGTAAATAATAAGTAAAAAAAAAAAAAGAGGTCCACAAGATCAAATTCAACAGTAACATTAAGATATTATTTGGAGACCAGCGTGGCGTGGGGGTTAAGGCGCTTGACCACGGTTAGAGTCCCGGACCTGATGGCTTGCTTTCTCACTTTCCCTCTCTCTCTGTGTGTGTCTCTCTCTGATCAAATTAAAATAAATGAATGAATAAATAAATTATTCTTAAAGAAAAAAGAGGTCTTCAAGGTCAAATTTGACAGAAACCCTAAGATATTATTTGGGGACCAGCAGGTGGCGTGGTAGTTAAGGTGCTGGACCCTCCGACAATGGCCAACCACGGTGGAGTCTTGGACCTGGTGGCTTTCTTTCTCACTTTCTCTCTGTCTCTGTCGCTCTCTGCTCAAATTAAATGAATAAATAAAATAAAATATTTTTTTTTTAAAAATCAGTCTGTAAAACCAGTGGGGTATGTCAAAAACAATGGTATGCTGGGGCTGGCAGGTTGCATGGTACATAAGGCGCTGGACTCTCACATGGCTGACCATGGTTTGAGTCCTGGGCCTGACAAGCTTGTTTTCTCACTCTCCCTCTCTCTCTTTCTGGTCAAATTGAAGAATAATAAACAAATAAAATCAAATACTTTTTTATATGAAAAGATGGTATGTCACTTTCAAAGTAAGGTTATAAAAAAAAATCATGGTTTCTGTGAGAGTGTCGATCACCTACTCTGGGGAAGCTTGTTGCTTTGTATAAGCAAGCTCTATGGAGAGGCTCATGGGATCAAGAACTTAGGCTTCCAAACTACAGATATGTGAGAGAGCTTAGAAGCAAACACTCCAGCCCTAATTAAGCCTCAGGTGAATGCAGACCCAGCTGATTCCTTGACTGCAGCTTCACGGGAGACCCTGATCAGGATCTAGGTAAACCACTTCAATTTACCACTCACAAAAACTAAGCTATTCATTGTTTTATGCTGCTAAACATAGTGTTAATTTATTAATTTACACAGCAATAGATATCTAATACTGAAAGGAATGATGACAGTGGTTTATTAATAAGCAGCTTAGAGAAGTATCACTCTGTGTTGCCCTCCTGCCAGAAAATCTAACAGGTCAGAGAAATAGTGGTGGGCAAAAGGGTGCAGAGCTCATTTGAGATCCTTTACTATATGTTAGTGTTGGTCTAGAAAGAAACTGCACAACCAGGCCTTCGTAGTTGGGAACCCTTGCCCCTTTCTTCACCACTAATAACTCGTAAGCTTCATTTGAGCTCAACCTAATCCTTTCCGTAGAAATCTCCTGAGAAGTCTTCCCCTTACATTCTTCCTTTCAGGGTTTTAAAAAGTAGTAAAGTGATATTATGAAGAAGCCCACAATGACCTCTCCTAGAGACACTATTATGTTAACTTGAGACCCCCAGGGACAAAGAAAATAATCTGAAAATGGAATTACCACCAGAAGGTTGCTATCCTAAGGTCAGGGACCCTCCTCCACACTTCCTAAAATCAACAAAGATGATTTATTAGACCCTCTCTTGGCTAAAGAGAAAAATGAAAAGTCACTTACCCTCCCATCTCTGACTGTGGGGTGGTCTTGGTAATGACAATTGTCTTCCCAAGCTTGGATTCCAGGTCCACTTTGTAGTCCCTGTGCCGCAAAAGCTCCCGCTTGACTGGCTGTACAGGTTTTCCTGAAACATAATGGGGAAGGAAGTCCCTCATTATTACAGTTCTTCAACCAGAAAGGCAAAGAAATGCATGAAACTCAAAATTTAGGGATCTATTCTCATGTGTTTTTCAATTCCTAAAAGAAAGGACAAAACAAGCACTTCAAGCAGTTTGTAGCAGCTAGGGAGAATCTGAACACAGGAAAAAACTGTAAGCAATCCCCAACACTACAGTTTTTCTCCACGTTTTAAATGTCTTTTTGGAGAGATGTTTGCTATAGGGTGTGTGCGCTCACCACAGAAAGTAAGAAATCAGCCCCCGAAGGGATGGCCACACCAATCCCTTCTCCTCTATTCTCTTCTTGGGATTTTGGGCACATGGCACACACGCACAAGTGCCTGGTGTGAGTTTCAAACCACTGGATTCAGGATTCAAACTGCAGTCAGCCATGTGGGAGTCCAGTGCCTTAATCACTAAGTCACCTGCTGGCCCTGCTTTTCTTCACTTTAAAGCCAACAAGTCTAAAAGCAATGTTTTCTACTCACTGATTAACTGAACTGAGGGAAACACTTCTGAATTTTTACTGGAACCCACCTTTTATTTATTTATTTCTTTTTTGAGAGGTTTTTGCTATAGGGTGCGTGCGCTCACCAGCAAGACAGAGACAGACAGAGAGACAGAAAGTGAGAAATCACCCCCGGGGGGGGATGGCCACGCCGTAATCCCTTCTCCTCCATTCTCCTCTCGGGATCTTGGGCAAGCGCACGCACATGCGCCCAGCGTGAGTTTAAGCCACCGGGTCCAGGACTTGAACCGCGGTAGACTACGTGGGAGTTCAGCGACATAGCCATTACGCAAACTGCTGGTCCCCAACCTTTTATTTTTTTAAGAGAGATTTTTGCTATAGGGTGCGTGCGCTCACAGGAAAGAGAGACAGAAAGCAAGACATCACCTCCCCAGGGGTGTTGGCCATGCCGAAATCCCTTCTCCTCCATTATCCTCTTAGGATCTTGGACATGTATGCACACATGCCTGATGTGAGTTTTAAGCCACCCAGTCCAGGACTCGAACTATGTGGGAGTCCAGTGACATAACCATTACACCATCTACTGGTCCTTTTCAAAGGAAGAGCAAGGACACTCAGAAATGCTTTCAGGTCAATATCATAAGTGTAACACAGAAAAAACCTCTTGAGATCTGAGTCAAATGTTTAAAAGGTGACCAATATTCAGGGCATGCCTGTTACATGCCAAGCACTATTTATTATACATGGTACGTGAAAACTTTTTAAAAGAGCTAGTGTGTGCAAAATGGTGCTTAGGTAAAGCAGAACAATGTACAAGTTTGAAAATAGATGAGAAAATAAGATATTGTTGTGAAGTTGAACGTCTAGAAGAGAAGCATCAACTCCTTGACGTTGCAAAAGGCAGAAACACTATTAAGCACTAGGTGAAGCAATCACACATTCCTAGTTGAGTACCCCTGCTTTTCTCAGACTACAGAAGAAGGTCTTGATTGGGCCAGGAATGCTCTCCCCTTTAGGGAATTTTTAAGATAATGAGAGCATCAACCACAGCAGTAATGGGCAGCAGCACAATGTTGGACCTAATTTCTCTGTCGCTACTAAGGATTCCATTCTTTACTTTGTACTTCAAGAAAACAGTGAATGAGCCAAGGAAAGGAAGGACAAAGAAGCAGAGAACAGAGCTGATGAGCACTTCAAAACTATTTCAGTCCACCTCCTCACTCTTAATTTTACACATGAAGAATCCGAGGACCAGGGAGGCAACATGCCGCCAGAGATCACACAGACCACACTGGGTGGGAAGCCAACGCATTTCAAACTCCGACCAGCTCTCCGGCCATTCCATCACCTCTCTGAAACTCTTAGCCGCTAACGGAGCCGGCACTCACCATCCTTCTTTTCTCTCTCTTCTGTAAGCCTCTTCTCGGCGAGCTTCTCGTATTCATCTTTGTCCCACTTTCGGCGAAAGTCCAAGTTTTTTGTCTGTAGGGGGAAAAAGCGCTCAAGATCCGTTGCCAATCGTGTCCAGACCCTTAGCGAAACAGAGAACCGCGTCCTCGCCGCTAAGGCAGCCTCACGACCTTTACGCAGGCGAAGCCGCACTGGACCGCACCGGGAGGCTGAGACTGACTGTCTCTGTCTCGGGACCCCAACTCGAGACCTCCGTGACCCTGCGCCAGAACCTCACAGGGGAGTTCTTGTACCCGGCCCCTACGATCACGAGAAGGTGTCGGGAAGCCAGTAGAAAGCAGGAATCTTTATTCGGCGCTGAAAAGCCACCCCCACCCACCTAAACCTCTTCCTCACACACAACACCTACCCCGCTGCCCGACGCCATCTTCACAGCGAAGTGAATGGGAGGCCGGAAAATGCCGTAAAAAGCGCCCTAGAGCCGTAAGGCAAGATGAACTCCCAATAAGCGTAGAGGTCCGTGTTCTAAACGAGCCAAGGATTGGAGGGCGTCTAAAACAGGCTTCTTAGCTCCGCCTCTGTCCCAAGGAAATGGCGCAGGCGCAAAGTGAGCATGAAGCAACACGGAAGTAAGGGCGCCTGCAAACGCTTTCTACTCTGGCTTTTCAAAACAAACGTCGTTGGTCTGACGGATTTAGTCAAACTCGTCTCTTTTACAAACGAGGACATTGATTTTTGGAGACAATGCCCTCTGATCAAGTCTAATCAACTCTATGTGCACTGTCAAGTTTCCAAACCTACTTTAAGGCTTAACTGCTATTAAGTGCTCTGGGTGTCCTCTTCACCGTCAAACTCGTCTCTTTTACAAACGAGGACATTGATTTTTGGAGACAATGCCCTCTGATTAAGTCTAATCAACTCTATGTGCACTGTCAAGTTTCCAAACCTACTTTAAGGCTTAACTATTAAGTTATCTGGGTGTTCTCTTCACCTACACTCTAGGGATAGGCCCTAAACTACACCAAAGCTCTTACAACTGCCGCACCCTTCCCAATATACATAT
The DNA here is from genome assembly GCF_000334495.1 of Tupaia belangeri chinensis. NCBI lineage: Eukaryota > Metazoa > Chordata > Mammalia > Scandentia > Tupaiidae > Tupaia > Tupaia belangeri. The sequence goes on along the minus strand of NW_006159996.1, from coordinate 2,003,231 downwards.
GGAAAAGTACTTCTTGTACTTAGACTCTTTCTTGAAGCAAAGTTATCACCCTTTGGCTGACTCATTTTTCCTTCAACTGGGGAACACTATAGTCAGTAGGGCACAATTAGGGCAGAATTCGATCAACATGATTACACTTAAGGTCAGTCTTCAGCAGTATTCTTGAGAAATGCACTCTGGCAGATGACTCACTATATGCTGATTTTTAACAACACAACTGTATCTCCAGGTTGGGGGGAAGAGGAAAAGAAAAGGGGTTGTGGCTGCTTCTTTCACTAAACACAGAAGCATCACCCCCAGGATGTTACTTCAAGCCCTCAGAATTCTCCATTATACACTCAAGAATTTACCATGGCTCAAGCAAACCAATCCCCTGAAATCAAATTACCCAAAATACAACACTTAGTATTTTATTTCATATATTATCCAATCACTTTTAGAATAGCCTCCATAGTCAAGCATACTACAGTCAGATCAGTGTCTTGGGCACAGGAATAGTCTCCAAAATCTCAAAAGACCAGATCTCCATTTTGTCAAGTCACCTATTAAGTTCAACTTTCAAGATTATTAAAACAGTCAACCCCACACTGCTATTGTTAACAGTGGATGGACTGGAGAGATGTCATATCAACATGAGGACTGCCGTGCCCTTGAAATAGCATCTCTGTCCTCAAATCAGAGAGAATCTTTTGTTCCTCCTTGCTGTAGCACAACTCCCTGGACAGGGCAAGGGCTGGCTGCAAACAAAGTCCCCAGAACTTGGTTCCAAAGATACAATAGAAGGCTAAGTATTGGCTTCTGATCTCAATGGTTCAGAATTCTCAGCCTGAGATGATTCTTCCAGATCCTTGATCATAGCAACCATCTCAACACCTCCTGGATGCATTCAGGGCACTTCAGGTTTGCCCTGCAACTACAGTGTGTCTCTTCCACACAACAGCCCTCTGCACCCACACAGAACAGCTGCTTACACTAGTGCAGGAGTCCTCAGGGCCTTTGACAGTTCTCTACCCAGGACAGATGGAGGAGGTAGAAGGTACTTGTCATCCATCTTGGCCAGCTGTTGTAAAGTCCACATGGAACTCAGTTTTACATAAAACTTTGTCTAGAAAGAGCAGCAGCTGGCAGTTGGGCAAGGATCAAGACTCAGATTTCAGTCGCTTCTGAATTTCAGCCACAAGATGTTCCCGTTTAATGGCCACCTGAAACAAAAGACAATGGTTACATGATGATCTAGAAAGTGACACCGAGGCCAACAGGTGATGTAGTAGTTAAGGAGCTAGATTCCCACAAGGCCAACAACAGTTCAAGCCCCAGACATGGCGGCTTGCTTTCTCACTTTCCCTCTCCCTCTCGCTGGTGAGCGCACATGCCCTATAGTAAATTCTAAAGAAATGATAATATTAATAATAATAAATAAAAATTAAATAAAATTTTTGAGAGATTTTTTTTTGCCATAGAGCACATGGGTTCGCCAGAGGAACAGAGAAACAGAAAGTGAGAAATCACCCCACTGGGGGTATCGCCACATCCCAATTCCCCTCTCCTCTTGGGGTCCTGGGTGTGCATGCACATGTGTCCAGCGTGAACTTCAAGCTGCTAGGTCCGGGACTCAAACCACAATCTGCTATGTGGGAGTCCAGCGCCTTAATCACTACGCTACCTACTGGCCCCAAATGAATATTTTTTTTTAGAGGCTTTGACTTAGGGTCCATGCACTCACTAGAGAGACAGAGACAGTAAGAGGGAAAGTGAGAAATCACCCCCCCTAGGGGATGGCCACACTGTAATCCATTCTCCCTTCTCCTGGGATCTTGGACACAGGTGCACACATACCTAGCATGACTTGTTTTGTTTTGTTTTGTTTTGTTTTGTTTTGGAGAGGTTTTTGCTATAGGGTGGATGTGCTCAACGGAAAGACAGAGAGAGGCAGAGACAGAAAGCAAGAAATCACCCCCCCAGGGGGATAGTCACACTGCAATCCCTTTTCCTCCATTATTCTCTTGGGATCTTGGGCACACACGCACATGCACCCAGCTGGAGCTTAAGCCACCAGGTCCAGGATTCAAACCACGGCCGGCTACAGGGGAGTCCAGCGATATAGCCATTATGCCAACTGCTGGTCCAAGTTTACTTTTTTTTTTAGTAATTATTTTATTTAACTTTATTTGCTTATTTTAATTTTACCAGAGAGAGAGAGCTAAAGTGAGAAAGCAAGCCACTCGGTCCAGGACTCAAACCATGGTGGGCCATATGGGAGGCCAGCACCCTTAACCACCACATCACCTGCTGGTCCCACAGCCCCCCTTTTTTCCTAGTGTCAGTTTTCAGCCACTGGATCTGGGACTTGAACCATAGTCAGCCATGTGGCAGTCTAGTGATGTAATTGCTATACCATCTGCTAGCCCCCAATAAAATAATTATTAAAAAAAGGGGGGGGGGAATACTAGCTCCTTATCCATTGTTGTCCAGATTCATTTTACCCTGCATCTGCTACCACTGTTTACATAGTCAGTAGGGAGTAGTGTGTGGTTTACGCTGTTCTGGAGAAAGTACGTCCTCAAGGATAAAGGGAGTCAAACACCTATCTATGTCTATCCTGTTGACTTAGTCTCAAAACAACCATAAAGATTTTCATTTGCCCTGCTCTGCCCACTCAACCAATACCCACCTGGCTGTAATGGGTATCTGGAGTGGGTCTTCATTTATCTCTGTCAACACTAACCCTGAAAAGATCTCCTCAGCCAAAAGATACATGTTTCATAAAGAATCTGGGAAAGTTAGGAACATTTGGTCTCTCTTATTCTTGACTGTCCCCACTCACCTCCTCTCTGCTGGTCACTGAACGAAGCTTGAGGATACCTTCCCTCAGTTCTTGCTCACCAATAATGACTACCAGTGGAATGCCCATGTTCTCACAATAGTGCAGCTGGGTCAATAGTTTAGGGTTGTTTTTGTATAGCATCTCTGCCTGAAAAGGGCCAAGACATAGCAGAGGACTTAGGAGTGATCACAACACTCAAATCCCATAAAAATAAGTGGCTAGTCCCCCATCCTAAAAAGTTACTGTGGTAGTGAGATTAAAAAGTCTTGAGTTCCACCTTAGGCATAAGGTAGGAATGAGCCTAGCCCCTGAATTCCACATACACCTAGATGGCTCAGGTGTCAGCTTTACCATACCTTGATCCCGGCATCCCAAAGCTCTGCAATTAGCTTCAACCGTTCTTGGAGAAAGTTCTTCTGTGGCGTGGCCACAAACACTTCGGTCTCTGTAGTCCGTACCTTCTCACCAAAAGTCTGATAAAAGGGAAGAAAGTAAAACTAATAAAAACTTCCTCGTTTGCATCAGTAATCTCAAAAAGACTCAAAATGAATCATCGGAAAAAACAGTCCAACTACACCTTCAGAAACAAGAGGGTTTTTAGGCCTGCAGCCCCACCATATCCCTAGGACATACCTTCATTCTCTGCTCCACAATGTAGAAGATTCGCTCTACCCCAATGCTGAGCCCCACACATGGCACGTTGTAGCCCTTGGGGTCAAACATGCCCACCAACCCGTCGTAGCGCCCACCAGCAGCCACACTGCCCACATTCAGGGACTGTTCCCCAGCTTGAGCTGGGGTCTGTAGAAGCACTGCTTCATAGATCAGTCCAGTATAGTAGTCTAGGCCCCGAGCCAGGCTGAGGTCAAAGGAGACCTGTGAAGACAAGGCCATAGTCAGTCCTAAACTAGCCTTAGCACCCTGAGAGCCCCAGAGTACAACAGGACTTCCATTCTCAACTCAGCTTACCTTTTCAGCGATTCCAAATAATGTCACATATTCGAAAAGCAGCTTCAGATCCCCCAAGCCCTTTAAGGCCTGCTTGTTCTGGGACAGTCTGGGATCCTGTAACATTTGCTCTACGAGGGACACCCCACCTGGGAAGAAAAGTAGAAAAAAATTTTTTAAAAGTAGAGAAAAAAGAAATACGTGTTTCATCCAAATTTATTTCTAACGTGCTCTAATTGTACTCCTCGTTTTCTTAAAAGAAAAAAAATGATGATGATGATCCTGGTCTATATGACTAGACCCTTCTCCTTTGCCTCTACCTGTGCCATCTGAAGACACAAAGGGGCTACATTAAATCACAGGGAAATTAAATTTAGACTGGGCCCTGAAGCTTAGTACATGCATGGAAATGAGCTATTTCAGAGGTAAAAGCTGAATATATGTCACCTTCAGCCCGATTCTACCATAGCTCTGAAAACACTGATTCTTACCATGACATTGGACATAGTCCCCAATTCGATCAGCCACTTCAGGAGCCAAGTCTTTCTTTGCCACCATCTCATGTCTCACATCTTTCCAAGACATCTGCATGGAACCCAAACATTAGCCCAGCCCAATATACTTCTTTCTCTAACTGGAAAAGAACATGTCACTTTTATTCAGTATGCATGTCACAATAAGCTAACAGTATAGACAGCAAAGTCAGGCAGCTTAAGAAATCCAGCACAGGGACCAGCAGATGGCATAATGGTTACATCACAGGACTCCAATGTAGGTGACTGTGGTTCGAGGCCCAGTCCTGGAGGCTTAAACTCAGGCTGGGTGTGTGTGTGCATGTCCAAGATCCCAAGAGAAGAATGGAAGAAATGGGACTGCAGCATGGTCATCCCCCTGGGGGGTGATTTCTCACTTTCTGTCTCTCTGGCCAAGCGCACATGCCCTATAACCAAAAAAATAAAAAAGAAAAGAAATCCAGCACAATCCTACCTACAACACAACTCAAACCTTGCTTCAGAATGTCTCCTTGTCACCCTCCCATACACAGTTCACTTCCAGCCACTATCTCCTTATTTTCCTCTAGTAGTACGGATGTGAGGGCAGGACAGAAACCCACATATGGTCTACTGAAGCATGTCTTGTTACCTTGTCTAGTTTGTCTATTGAGGAACAGATGGCCCGGATCTTGCTTTCAGGAACACCACAGACAGCAAACATCCCATCCACAATTCGTCGGTCGTTAACCTTTGAATTCAGCATAAGTAATCCAAGGATCTTGTCAATGTCTTTTTCCTCAAAACAACAGCAATCCCTAGTCTCTTGATTCATAAAAGGGATTAGGGCCAGCAGATGGCATAATGGCCACGTCACTGGACTCCCATGTAGTCGACCGCAGTTCGAGTCCTATAGCCGGTGGCTTAAACTCACACCAGGCGCGCGTGTGTGCATACCCAAGATCCTGAGAGGAGAATGGAGGAGAAGGGATTGCAGCGTGGCCAACCCCCCCAAGGGGTGATATCTTACTTTCTATCTGTCTCTCTCTCTCTGTGTCTTTCTGGTGAGTGTACGTGCCCTATAGCAAAAATATCTCCAAAAAGGAAAAAAGAGGGACAGAAAAGAAATCTCACAGGCATGTGGTTATATATGCGTGTGTGTGTGTGTGTGTGTGTGTGTACACGTGTACACATGTGCACATGATATAACAGTTATACCGAGGAAGCCCTAGAGTTGCAAGTTTAAAGGCTGGAGTCACCTATGTTTTGGGAGTTGTATAAATAAACAGCAGGCTAAATACAGACTTATCCCAGTCCTCAGCCCTAGTCTCACCTTAATGAGAAAGTCCCCCAGCTGCAACCCACTTAGAATTTCACACATGATCTTCAAACATTCTGCATCAGGGATCATAGGGTCAAACTGACCAGCAATGTCAAAATCCTACAGCAAAGAGAAAGACAAAACAAAACCTTCCACTCGTCTGCCAATGCCCAAGGCTCTGTCACAGTGCTGTCCCGTCAGGTCACTTACACACTGGCAGAACTCTCTGTAGCGGCCTTGGACTATGGTTGGGTTCTCCCGCCGCCACACCTTTCCAACATGGTAGCGTTTCATCTTCTTCACTTTATTCATGGCCAGGTAACGAGCAAAAGGGACCTCACATGAATAGGTTAAAGAACAAAGATACTGCATTCAAAGTTTAGACCAGTACACACATATTAGGGAGGACTGGTCCTCTATTTGTTAGACCTCATGCACCAGGATGAGAACAGTGACTTTTGCAGTCTTATTTCCTCACTATCCTCAAAACCTAGCAGTGCTTGGCATTCGATATATACTGCACAGTGTCAAACGAAGAAATCTCACCTAGGAAAACTGAAAGTTCATCAAAAAGCAGAGGTACCAAAGATAGAAAATGGTCTAAGAACTTCCGGTCTTGGCTATTCCCTTCCATTCAGATCCACTCCTAATGATTTTAAAATAGCCGAGCTTCAGAAGCTTCATTTATATACAATTTATAAGCCTGTGTATCTCAAAAGTGTAGGCCAAGGATAAAATGCATATTTTTAAAGTTTATTTCTTCCATCAGTTAGAGAGAGAGTATGTACAACCCCAACAGGGTCTTTTTTTCTCTTTAAGAATTATTTTATTTGGGACCAGCAGGTAGAGTGGTGGTTTAGGCACTGGATTCTCCCACATGGCTGACCAAGGTGCAACTCTTAGACCTGGTGGCTTGGTTTCTCCCTCTCTCTCTCACTTTCTGTGTGTGTGTGTGTGTGTGTGTGTGTGTGTGTGTCTGGTCAAATTAAAATAAAAGAATGAGTAAATAAAATTAAATAAATAATTTTTAAAAAGAATTATTTTATTCAACTTTATTTATTTATTTAAATTTGACCAGAGAGGGACAGGGAGAGAGAGGGGGGAAGTGAGAAAGCAAGCCACCTGGTCTGGGACTCGAATCCCGGTCAGCCATGTGGGAGTCTGGCATCGTTAACCACCATGCCACCTGCTGGCCCCAGCCCCAACAAGGTCTTGATACTGCAATCTAACTGCAGCTTCAGCCAGCCCTAAAAACATGGCACAGGCATGCCTGGTGTATGCAGAGGTCTCTGGATTCAAACCCGGAATATGGGTCAGCCTCACCGAGTACTGCATGTTACCAGGGTGCCAATATCCAGCCCTGATATGCATCTTAATTTCCCAACTGCCTGTTTAACATGCAGATTGAGACAGTCGATAAGGCAGCTTGATCCCACATTAGATCACATGGCCAACTGTGAAGTTCAAGATGCAGTGGCTTGAAAAACATGCCAGGTGGGCCAGCTGGATCCCACATGGCCAACTACGTGGTTTGAGTACTGGACACACGGCTTGAGAAACACATAGGGTGTGTATGCGTGCCCAAAATCTCAAGAGAAGAATGAAGGAGAAGAGACTGTGACATAGCCATCTTCCCTGGGGAGTGATTTTTCACACTCTCTCTCCAGCAAGGTACGCAGTTAAAAAAAAAAAAAAGTGGGTGGGACTAGCAGATGGCTTAATGGTTATGTCGCTGAACTCCCACGTAATCGACTGTGGTTTGAGTCCCAGACCCGGCAGCTTAAACTCACGCCAGGCACGTGTGCAAGTGTACCCAAGATCCCAAGAGGAGAATGGAAGAGACAGGATTGTGGCATGGTCATCCCCCTGGGAAATGATTTCTCACTGTCTATCATTCTCTGTGTTTCCAAGTGAGCACATGCGCCCTATAGCAAAAATCTCTCCAAAAAATCAATAAATAAAAAAGGATAGAAGCAGCCAGATATTCTGGTGTTAAGGCAGTTAGATCGCAGAGCAGACTGTGCAGTTTGAGTCCTGGATCCAGTGGCTTAAAAAACACACCGGCAGGACCAGCAGTTGGCATAACACCTATGTAGCTGGACTCCCAGGTAGTCGACCACAGTTCGAGTCCTGGACCTGGTGGCTTAAACTCACGCTGGGCACGTGTGCACACTTGCCCAAGATCCCAAGAGGAGAATGAAGGAGAAGAGATTGCAGCCTGGCTATCCCCCCCAGGGAGGGGGGTGATTTCTCACTTTCTGTCTCTCTTTCTTTCTGGCGAGCACACGCACCCTATAGCAAAAAATTCTCCAAAAAAAAATTAAAAGAAAAACACACCAAGAACATATATGTGCGTGTCCAAAATCCCAAGGAGAACAGAGAAGGGACTGCAGCATGGTCATCCCCCTTGGAGGGAGTGTTTTCTCATTTTCTCTCAATCTCTCTCCAGTCAGTGCATGTGCCCTCTGACAAATTAATTTTTCTAAATACAAATGGTTCAATTTCTTGCAGGTACAGAATTAAGAATCTCTGGAGTTAGGATCAAAATTCTGTTTCTGCAACTATCCCAAGGGATTCTGATACACATTAAAGTTAAGTGATAGAACTGCAGGCCAGGTTCTGCTGGCAAAATTGCCTTTTAAGAGAAAATGGACATAAAGGTTATTGCCAGTGGACATACAAGGCCCCAGCATCATTCTCCCCGCTTCTGTCTGGATTTGGAAGGAGATAAGTCAGTCTCTAGCACTCAGAAGGATACAGTAAGGTCATAGCGAAGAGATAACAGCTCTCCACCTTGATCTTTCAAATCATAGATAAGCCCAGAGTCCTCTCCATACTTCTCAGTAAGCACTTCCTGTAGGGGTCAAAAAGAAAAAGCTGCACTTCAATGGGTAAGTCCAGAACGCATTTCAGAAGCTCTTTGGAAGTTGAGGGCAGGTAAACAAATGGGGTTCCAGGCACTCTTTCTTTACTTACCGTTAGCTCAAATGCTGGGGTGTCTAATCCCTTGGCTCCATGACGTTTAAAGCAGCTGACAACAGTATCAAGAATTTTCTCCCTCACAACCATCTGCTGGGGACTAAGATCCCTGGTGCCCTGGAAACCAAAATTAGCCACAGTGAAAACAAAAACAGAACACAAGATCATTTGAAACACAGTTAAACTCTATCCTTAATCTAAAATCCAGAGCTGAAATTTGAGTTCAGATGACTGAGACCCACCCAGTATCTCAAGAAAAATAAAGTTGTAGGGCCAACAGGCGGTGTGGTGGTTAAAGCACTGGACTCCCACACCGCTGACCAAAGTTCGAGTACCAAGCCTAGTGCCTTGCCTTCCCACTTTCTCTCTCTCTCTGGTCAAATTTAAAAATAATAAAAAGTAAAATTAAATAAAATAATTCTTAAAAAAAAAATAGTAAAGTTGCTTTTTAAAAAAAAATTAGTTTGAGCTAGCCAGTGGCACTGTGGTTCAGGTGGCTGGATCCCACATAGCCAACTGTGTGGTACAAGTCCCAGACCCAGAAGGAAAAATATGCTGGACACATGTGCATGCATGCCCAAAATCCCAAGAAGAGAATGGAGAAGGGATTGCACCTGAGGGGTTATTTTGCACTTTCTCTCTCTCCTACATGTACACACACACTATGGCAAAAACTAGTTTAAAAGGACATTAAAAGAGGTCAAAAGGACAAGCAAACCAGAGGTCAATCTTCCAATACACTGTAATGGGATAGGGTAGGCAAAGGGCATTACCTTTGGGGTCTTGATAATAAAATTAGTTTTTTCTTGATGTGGTTTCAGTTGGGATGGTAATACTGCCTCTGCAACCTGGGAGAAGAAAAAAATGTGAGCTGTGGCTCCTGTGAACAATGGCTAGAGTGGTGATATCTTTAACCCTGAGGCCAACTACGTGCAAAGACCCTTGACCTGAGCAACAGGAAGCCTGAGCACCATATCAGCTATCCAAAACTCAGCCCCTAAAAACCATGTTGTACATGTAATATTGTTGACGTCAGGTCTTCACCTTACAATCTACCTCACCATAACTGGAGGGTTTTTTTGTTTTGTTTTGGCTATAGGGCATGTGTGCTCACCAGAAAGACAGAGAGAAACAGAGATAGAAAGTGAGAACTCACCCCCCAGGGGGGATGGCCATACCTCAATCCCTTCTCCTCCATTCTCCTCTCGGGATCTTGGGCGTGCGCACACACAAGCGCCCGGCGTGAATTTAAGCCACTGGGTCCAGGACTTGAACCGCAGTCGACTACATGGGAGTTCAGCAACATAGCCATTACGCTACCTGCTGGCCCCCATATCTGGAGTTCTTAAACATTTGAAAAAAATTTAAGCACCTGAGAACAACAAAAGAACACAACAACCCACTACTACCACCACAACCACTCAGAAGTAGGGAATAGTTCAGTCTTCTCTAGTTCTCAGTTCCTACATAAAGAGCAAAAATAAGAATGTTTAGTAAGATAACACTAGTTTTCAGGCTTGGAGATAGGAAAAATGTAACTTCAAGACAGAAGAGAATCAACCCAAGGACAAAGGCAGAGAACAACTCTATGGAATGAAAACAAACAGATTTTCTTATTAAAATGAAAAACCCATTGTGACCAGCAGATGGCATAATGGTTATGTCACTAGACTCATGTAGTCAACCGAGATTCAAGTCCTGGACCCAGTGGCTTAAAATTCACACCAGGCACACATGAGCGCGTGCCCAAGATCCCAAGAGGAGAATGGAGGATAAGGGATTGCAGCGTGGCCATCTTCCCTGGGGGGTGATCTCTTGCTTTCTGTCTCTCTGGTGAGTGCATATACCCTATAGCAAAAATGTCTCTTAAAAAAATATAAGAAAAAGGGAACCAGCAGTTAGCATAATGGCTATGTCGCTGAACTCCCACGTAGTCGACTCCCACATAGTCGACTGCGGTTCGAGTCCCAGACCCAGTGGCTTAACTCACGCCGGGCGCGTGTGAGTGCGTGCCCAAGATCCCGAGAGGAGAAGGGAGGAGAAGGGATTGCGGTGTGACCATCCCCCCTGGGGGGTGATTTCTCGCTTTCTGTCTCTCTGTCTCTGTCTGGCGAGTGCACGCGCCCTATAGCAAAAACCTATCAATAAAAATAAAATAAAATAAATAAAAATATAAGAAAAAGAAAAACCCAACACATACCATGCTGTGTCTAAAATTTACTAAGAGACTTGAACCCTGATATCACAAAACATGTGCTAAGAGGGTATTAGAGTCTTTCCCAGGTAAGGTAAAACAGAATTAGTGACTTTATTCTCAGAAGCTGTATACCCTTCAAGAAATAGAAGGTATGGTAGTTCAAAACTAGCCATTCCCTCCCCAAGAAAAATCCAAGTTCAGGTCCACAATCCCTCATCTGCAAAACTGAAAAATTAAAAATTTTTTGAGATTCATTTTGAGTTAAGTTCAAATGTGAACTCAGTCATAGTTAATAGTCATCTAATTTAATGAGGCTATTCATGTATTTTGCTTCAGAAATAGTGATGTGTGACTTCAAGAATTTAGATAGGGAACCAGCAGTTAGCGTAATGGCTATGTCGCTGGACTCCCACGTAGTCGACCGCAGTTTGTGTCCCAGACCCAGTGGCTTAAAATCACGCCAGGTGCGTGTACATGCGTGCCCAAGATCCCGAGAGGAGGATGGAGGAGAAGGGATTGCAGCGTGGCCATCCCCTCTGGGGGGTGATTTCTCGCTTTCTGTCTCTGTCTCTGTCTGGCGAGCGCACGGCGCCCTATAGCGAAAACCTCTCAAAAAAAAAAAAAAATTTAGATAAAGGAGTGTGGCTCCTTATTAAAATACTTCTTTAACTTGGGAACCAGCAGTTGGCGTAATGGCTATGTGGCAGGACTCCCACGTAGTTGACCCCGCTTTGCCTCCCGGACCCAGTGGCTTAAACTCACGCCAGGCGCGTGTGCGTGCATGTCCAAGATCCCAAGAAGAGAATGGGGGAGAAGGGATTGCCGCGTGACCATCCCCTCTGGGGGGTGATTTCTCGCTTTCTCTCTGTCTCTCTGTCTGTCTGTCTGGCGAGCGCACACGCCCTATAGCGAAAACCTCTCCAAAAAAAAAAATAGTAAAATACTTCTTTAACTATGTATCTGAAGATAATGTCATTTAACCTTGCAGCCTCAGTTTCCTCAACTGTAAAATGTAAATAAAACTCCCAACCACTCAACTGATCCAAGGATTAAATGACAAACCATGCAAAACGCTCAATTCAGTGCTGGCACCCAGCGGGAACTCAATAAAAACCGACAATAATACTAGCGTTAAGGCCTGAGCGAATCTATAGTTTCAGACCTGGAGGCCCTGCTCCCGAAACGGCAGGCCGGAGCTATCCCAGTCTGGCTCACCTGGCTATGACAATGGACTGCCCCGGTGCTCGCTGCGCGGGGAGGTTGCAGGAGCTGGGTAAGCAGCGCAGCCCAGGCCTTCCTGGGCAGGAGTCTGAACTGGGGCATCGTGAGGCTGGGCACGGGCTTTCCGGGACAAGAGCCAAAGTCCTAGGTACGAAACTGTCCGTACCCCCAAAAAGGGTGCAAGGTGATGTAGAGGCGAAGCTTAATCACCAGGATAAAATCGAACTTCCGCGATTCCCACCATTACAACAGGCTGGAATCCAGCCTTCCCAGGGTCCTTCAGGAGCTGACGCCGGCACTTCCGGTAGGAGCCGGACGTGGTTTGTGCTGGGCGGAGACGCTCTACATGTACAGGCCAGAGACTCGATAGTCGGAAGTCATCCAGGCTGAAGCTGAAGGCATCCGCACAGGTCTAGACAGCCATCAGCTCCAGCTGGTAACCGGGATGGCAGAGCGTGCGGCGCTGGAGGAGCTGGTGCGACTTCAGGGAGAGCGTGTGCGGGGCCTCAAGCAGCAGAAGGCCAGCGCCGAGCAGGTGCGACCTAGGCCGCAAAAGAGGGGTCAAGGAAAAGCCCGGAAAAACAGAAAACGGGGGAGGTCTGGACCGAGGACATGGATGTGGGGGAAGGGATGGGGTGAGTACTGGAGGAGGATGGGCTGGATAGGGAGGTATCAGGGATTGATTTCTAGAGAAACAAAGGTAGACTTGGACAAAAAAATCTGCCCCAGATCCTGATAAGGGAGGGATATTGAATGAATGGCGGGAGAGGGAGGAAAATGACAGGCAAGTCTGGGAAGTAGCTCAGTCCCTTCTTTCCCTCCACAGATCGAGGAAGAAGTGGCAAAACTCCTGAAACTGAAGGCACAGCTGGGCCCCGATGAAAACAAACAGAAATTTGTGCTCAAAACACCCAAGGTAACATTCCTGCAGGGAGCCTCTGATAGGTTCCCTAATTCTACTCAGAAGAGCTTATATGTCTATTTCCCTGAACCAGGTCATTGAGGAGGATCAGAAATATTTCAGAGGAAATGACAGTTGCTCTGGGCACTGGGCTGGTTTGGACTCTACCTGAGTCATTCTGGGGTGGCAAAGTGATGGCAGAAATTAGGCCAACTGGGTGCTCAGAGGAGTCAGCCTGCTGCTGATATTCCTCTTTTTCTTTAGCAAGTATTTATTTAGTGTTTACTGTGTTCTTGGCACTGTACAAAGCACTGAATGTCATGGTACACACCAGTCTGCTCTCATGTAGCTTGTACTCTACTCCAGGAGACAAGACAAATAATCCCACACACAAAATAGATATGCAATTGCAAACTGTGACTGTGATGTAAAGAAGTTAACAAGGATGATCTGGGGAAAATAAGGGAGAATTGGGAAATTTAAAAGAAAAGAAAAGCCCCACTGAGGAAGAAGATATACTAATTGAACTAACCAGTGAGTGGTGGCCAAAGAAAAAGTATGAAAATCTTGAAGGAGGAAAAAACTTTAGTAGTTTTCAGAAACCAGAAGAAGATATATATGATTAGAAACAAATGCAGAGGGAGAGCACAGTGGAATTAAGGTAGAGATTCCCAGCTCATCCTCAAGCATTTTAGTTCAAACGTCACTTTCTATAGGTCCTGTGAACAAAATTATTTACCCCTACATCTGGGTTCTCTTGGCATTTCATACATATATTATTGATACTCACATGACTCATTTACTCCAAGAGGCTAGGACTAGGTGCTTGGAAATAAATAGGATATTTAATGAATATATGTAAAAGTGAATTCCAAAGGTGAGGGGGGATGATTTATCTTCTTTGTGTTAAGGTTAATTCTTTGGACTCCTACATTCATTGAGCTGTTTTTTCTACACACAACTTATTTTCTAAGATTAAAGAGATAGGGGACCAGCAATTAGTGTAATGGCTATGTCTCTGGACTCCCATGTAGTTGACTGTGGTTCACGTCCCAGACCTGGTGGCTTAAAACTCACGCCAGGCACGTGTGCATGCGTGCCCAAGATCCCGAAAGGAGAACGGAGGAGAAGGGATTGCGGCGTGGCCATCCTCCCTGGGGGGTGATTTCTCGCTTTCTGTCTCTCTGGCTCTCTCCCCCTGTTTGGCGAGCGCACATGCCCTGTAGCAAAAACTTCTGGGGGTGCAGGGGGGAGATTAAAGAGATAGGGGCCAGCAGGTGACATGGTGGTCAAGGGGGCTGGACTCTCACAATGGCAGACTGTGGTTCAAGACCTGAACCTAGCAGCTTGCTTTCTCACTTTCCCTCTATCTCTCTCTCACTCTGTCCCTCTCTGGTCAGATTAAAATAAATAAATAAATAAATAGAGTTTAAAAAAAGAGGGGATGGCAGGTGGTCTGGTGGTTAAGAATGCTGGATTACCACACAGCCGACCGTGATTTGAGTCCTGGACCTGGTGGCTTGTTGTCTCACTTTCTCTCTCTCTCACTCGCTTGCTCGTTCTTTCCCTCTCTACTCAAATTAAAAAACAAATAAAGAAATAAAGTTAGATAAAATAATCTTAAAAAATAAAAACAAAGATTAAAGAGATAGTGTAGGGACCACCAGGTGGCATGGAGGTTAAGGCGCTGGACACTCCTACATGGCCAACCATGGGTTCCAATCCTGGACCTGATGGCTTGCTTTCTCACTTTCCCTCTCTCTCTCTCTCTTTCTGTCTCTCACTCTGTCTCTCTCTGGTCAAATTAAAATCAATGAATCAATAAATAAAGAATAATTTTTTTAAAGTCCTGGTCAAAATTAATTTCTTAAAAAAATAAAAAATAAGAAAGACAGTGTCAAAATCTCAAAGCCTGGGGCTGGCAGGTGGTGTGGTGATTAAAAGTGCTGGATTCCCACATGGCCAACCACGGCTCGAGTCCCGGTCCTGGGGACTTGCTTTCTCTATCTCTGTCTCTCTCTGGTCAAATTAAATAATAATAACAAATGGAGGGCTGGCAGGTGGCATGATGGTTAAGGGCGCTGGACTCCCACATGGCCGACTGCGGTTTGAGTCCTAGCACTGGCAGCTTGCTTTCTCACTTTCCCCACCGCTCCCCCTCGCTTTTGCTTTTGCTCTCTCTTGCTCTGTTCCTCTCTGGTCAAAATTAAAATAAATAAATGAAGTTAAATAAAATAATTCTTTTAAAAAATAATAACAGCAAATGGAATTAAATAAATAATTCTTTTAAAAAATCCCGAAACCATAATGATCAATGATTATTCAGATTATTCGGTGAAAAACTTAATGGAGAATTTATGATAGATTAGTCTGTCCTGTCCTCACCTAAACCCAATGATCAATCGTAACATCACTAAAAGTAGGACAGCCAGACAGTATGTCCCTGCTGATATGATGCAATAAGAAGTATGCAGCACCACCTATGAAGTATTCTTAACAAGAGAACTTGAACTTGAATCTAATCAAGACTTTGGACTATCAGTTTACAGGAGATACAAATGGAGGAACATGTTACATGACACATAGAGGATACTGTTAACCAAATCTAGAATGAGAAAAAACTTTGAGGACAAATGACCCAATTTCTACAATAAATAATTTTCCTCCCTTTTTGCTGTGGGGCACTTACGTTCATCAGAAAAAGAGGGAAAATGAATCATCCCCTAGGGGTTATGCTGCAATCCTGTCTCCTCTCAGGATTTTGGGCATGCGTGCACACACACCTGGCATGATTTTCAAGCCTCTAGGTCCAGGACCATGTGTGATCCAGCACTTTAACCTACATGGGATTCCAGTGACATAGCCATTATGCCAATTGCTGGTCCCAGTTTTTCTTCCTTTTTAAAAAAAAAAAAAAAATTACTGGGCCAGCAGTTGGCATAATGGCTATGTCACTGGAATCCCATGTAGTTGACCACGGTTCAAGTCTCGAATCTGGTGACTTAAACTCACGCTGGGTGCGTGTGTGTGAGTGCCCAAGATCCCGAGAGGAGAATGGAGAAGAAGGGATTGCGGCATGGCCATCCCCCGGGGAGTGATTTCTCGCTTTCTGTCTGTCTGTCTCTCTCTGTCTCTCTGGCGAGCATACACTCCCTATAGCAGAAACCTCATCAAAAAAAAAAGGGGGGGGAGGAGAAAAACTGTTACAGATTAAGTAAACATACCAATGAAATACACACAGTCTTTTTAAAAATCCTATTCAAGGGACCAACAGGTGGCGTGGTGGCTAAGGTGCTGGACACTCCCACATGGCTGACCCCAGTTTGAGTCCCAGACCTGGTGACTTGCTTTCTAAGTTTCCCTCTCTCTCTCTATCTCTCTGTGTCTTTCTCTGCTCAAATTAAGAGTAAATGAACAAATAAAATTAAATTAAAAAGTAATTATTTTTTAAAAAAATCCAATTCAAGGACCAGCAGGTGGTGTGGTGGTTAAGATGCTGGACTCCCGTATGGCCAACTGCAATTTGAGTCGTGGACCCAGCTGTGTAAAAATCATGCCAGGCATATGTGCGCATGTGCCCAAAATCTAAGGAGGAGTGAGGAAGATAAAGGATTGCAGCATGGCCATCCGACCTAGAGGGTGGTGTCTCACTTTCCTTCTTCTCTCTCTCTCTGGTGAGTGCACATGCCCTATGCCAGAAACCTAAATAAAAGGAAAGAAAATCCTATTCAAGGGCCAGCTCAGGTCCTAGGAGTTAAGGGAGCTGGGTTCAACACAGCCAACTGCATGGCTTGAGTTTCAGATCTGGTGACTTGAAAAACACATCAGGGGTACCTGCCTAAAGGAGGGAGAGATGGAGGAGAAGAGATTGTGACCACACCCCATAGGTATGTTTTCTCCCTCCCTCTTTCTCTCTGCTGAGTGTATGCATCATCTGGCAATTTTTTAAAAAATCCAATTCAGATAAGTTAACCATGAAAACTATAGTATCATCAACCATGATATTATCAAGGGCCAGCAGGTGGTGTGGTGGTTAAGGGTGCTAGACTCCCACATGGCTGACTACAGTTCAAGAGTTCGAGTCCCAGGCCTGGTGACTTACCCCCCCCTTCTCTCTCTCTCTCTTTCTCTTTCTCCTCTCTGGTCAAATTAAAATAAATAAATAAGTTAAGAAAAAGAGTTGGAAAATCTCTCAGCATTCTCTCATAGGTCTTTATAAAACAGAAAGTAAAGATATTAAGGCAATTGGATAAAATTGAGCTTGGCATTAGATAATTTTAAGGGGTTACTATTAGTTTTGTTAGTTATAATTAAGGCTTTGTACTGTTTGAAGTTCTTAAAAAATGTCTGTATGTATTAGGGAATCATGCTGGAGTATTTATAGATGAAGTGATGTGATGTCTAGGATTTAATATTTCAGAAAAGACAAGTCAGAATTTTAAAAATTTTTATTTTTTAAAGATTCCTTTATTTTTAATTTTTTTTATTATCACCATTCTTCAATTTTGACCAGAGAGAGACAGACAGAAAGGAGAGTAAGAAAGCAAGCCACCAGATCCAGGCTTGGACCCATGGTCAGCCATGTGGGAGTCCAGCTCCTCAACCACCACGCCACCTGCCAGGCCCAATAATTTTCTTTTAAAAGAATTATTTTATTTAACTTTTATTTATTATTATTATTTACCAGTTTGATCAAAGAAAGACAGAAATAGAAAGAGAGAGTGAGTGAGTAAACAAGCCATCAGGTCCAGGACTTGAACTGTGGTTAGCCATGTGGGAATCCAGCACTCCCAACCACCATGCCACCTGCCAGCCCCTCACAAGTCAAAATTTTAATGAAATAAGAATATCAGTTATTGGGGCCAGCAGGTGGAGTGGTGGTTAAGGGTACTGGACTCCCACATAGCTAACTGCAGTTTAAGTCCCAGACCTGGTGGCTTGCTTTCTCACTTTCCTTCTCTCTGTCTGCCTCTCACTCTGTTTCTCTCTCTCTGGTCAAACTTAAATAAATAAATAGATAAAGATCATTCTTTTCTTAAAAAAAGAAGAATGTCAGTTAATAATGGTTGTTGAAGCTGAGTAATGGATTCATGGTGATCTATAATACAATTCTCTGTAATTTGGTTTGAAAACCTGTATAACATTAGAAGAAAACAGCTATGCTAGAGAGCACTGGTGAGTGAAACTGCTGGTGTCTTAGCACAGATCACGACAGTGGCACTATCAGGATCAGCGGGTGGCGTGCAGGTTAAGGAGGCTGGATCCCACATGGTTGACTGCTTAGTTCCAGTCTGGACTTGGTGGCTTGAAAAACACACTAAGCACCAGGGCCGACAGGAGGCATAGTGGTTAAGGAGGCTGGTCTCCCACATGGCTGACCATGGTTCAAGTCTCGGACCTGGTGTCTTGCTTTTTCACTTTCCCACTCTCTCTCTCTCTGTCCCTCTCTGGTCAAAATTGAAAGAAAGAGAGAAAGAGAGAAAGAGAGAGAGAGAGAGAGAAAAGAGGGAAAAGAAAGAAGGAAGGAAGGAAGGAAAGAAAGAGAAAGAAAGAAAGAAAGAAAGAAAGAAAGAAAGAAAGAAAGAAAGAAAGAAAGAAAGAAAGAAAGAAAGTTAGTTGAATGAAATAATTCTTTTTTTTTTTTCGTGGGGGGGAGGTTTTTGCTATAGGGCACGTGCACTTGCCCGAAAGACAGAGAGAGACAGGGAGATAGAAAGCGAGAAATCACCCCCCCAGGGGGATGGTCATGCCACAATCCCTTCTCCTCCATTCTCTTCTCAGGATCCTAGGCACGCACGCACACGCGCCTGGCGTGAGTTTAAGCCACCAGGTCCAGGATTCGAACTGCAGTTGACTACATGGGAGTCCAGCGACATAACCATTACACTAACTACTGGTCCCCTGAAATGATTCTTAAAAAAAAAAAAAAGGAAAGAAAGAAAGAAAAGAAAAACACACTGAGCACATGTGTGTGCCTGCCCAGAATCCCAAGAGAAAACCAGAGGAGAAAGGAGTGTGGAATGGCCATCCTCTCAGTGATTTCTTACTTTTCCTCTTTGGGCATGATGGTTAAGGGCATCTCTTTCCAGCGAGCTCAGGCATCCTGTAGTAAAATTAAAGAAACAAGAAGTAAAAATTATAAATTTTATTGAACTGTAATCCTTGAGTACACATTTAGTATTCTGTATGATGCAATGGGATGCTCTTTTCCTACATCCCAAGGTAGAGAAATCATGCCCATGTTCAAGTTGTGAAATGAACTGGCTACTTTTTTCTTTTAAATTTTTGCAGTAGGGCACGTGGGCTTGCCAGAGAGAGACAGAGAGAAAGAAAGTAAGAAATCACTGCCCAGCTCCAACCCTGGGTGAATGGCCACACCGCAATCCCTTCTCCTCTGTTCTCTTCTCAGGATTCTGGTCACACACACACACACACACACACACACACACACTCAGCATGTTTTTCAAGATGCTCCATCCGGTAGTTGAACCACAGAGTTGGCCATGTGGGATACAGCTGCCCTAACCTCTCCACCACCTTCTGCCCCAAGAGAGAATTTTTAGAAAACCTGCTTAGGGAAGAGTTACAAGAATTCTAGAAAATAGAACCAAAATAAAAAGGGAATAGAGGGGGGCAGCAGGTGGCATGGTGGTTAAAGCACTGGACTCCCACATGGCTGACCACAGTTTGAGTCCTAAACCTGGAAGCTTGCTTTCTCACTTTCTCTTTCTCTTCTTCTCTGTTTCTCTCTGGTGAGCACCCTGTAGCAAATTTACAGAAATTATTTGTACCTATTAGACAGCTCAGTTACCTGTAGAAAAATCTAAGCTTGAGGCAGAATTTGCCTTTCTCATTGTCAAAGTCATCATTTCATGCTTTCCAGAACTTAATGTTCTCTGTGTTTAAATCTCATCCCTGCTTTGGTTAATTTTGACTCCAAGGGCACCAGAGACTACAGTCCTCGGCAGATGGCAGTTCGGGAGAAGGTGTTTGATGTAATCATCCGCTGCTTCAAGCGCCATGGTGCAGAAGTGATTGATACACCTGTGTTTGAACTAAAGGTAAGAGATGTGTAAGATGAAACTGCAGTGAAAGAATGGGTATATGGACAACAAAGAGGATGACAAGAGTGTGAGGTCCCGCTTGTACTGTGGACATAGACCAGTATTTTCTCCAATGAGAAAGGGGATAAAACTGGCTTGGAGGGAGTTGCCCTGCATTTTATTTCTCTTGGTGTGGCCAGTAGCTTTCAAAAGAGAGCATTTAGGAGTAGAAGTTGTTCTAGTTCATATTTCATCGAATTACTACACCTGCATTTGGGTTCTTTCCTAGACACATGCAAACCATATGTATGTAAAGCATAAATATGAAAAAAAAAACTTTTTAAAGCATAAATATGCAACCATATTAGTCTCCTACTAATAGATCCCAAAGTTATTTGTAGTTCTTTGCAACTGAAAGCCAGATTGCAGGCCCAACCGTGGTGGCACAAGTGGTAGGGTATCACTGCATTATATTGGAACTTTATGGGAAGGTCCAGGGTTCAGATCTTGGGTCGACTTGAACACATCGGATACATCTACAGATGTGCCCATAACCATTGCTGGTTGTAGGGCCTGGGATGGGAGAAGGCAGGGGATCACCGTGTGATTAGACCCTGCCAAGAGTAAATGTCTCCTACCCTCTCTTGCACATGTGAAAAAATAAACTTGAAAGAAAAAAGATTATATCACTCCCTGCTTAAAACCCAATGCTTCTCATTGCAACTTAATAAGACGTGTAAAGTCTTGGGCGTAATGGTGTTCCTAGAGGATCTGCCACTGACTTTCTCGCTGATGCTGTTCTTCCTCTTGCCCACTATGCTAATCTGTTTTTCTTTTTATTCATGGAACATTACTAAATGTGTGTCTGTCTCAGGGTTCTTGCTCTCCTCTTTTTTTGAACTCCTCCCCCCCTTTTTTTATTTGCTAGGGGTACTTACAGTCTCGAGAGAGAGAGATGGGGATGGAGAATGGTCACGCCACAGTCCCTTCACCTCCATTCTCTTGTGATTTGGGGCATGCACGCACTGGCAAATTTTTCAAGCCACAGGTCTAGGATTTGAACCTTGCAGTAGGCCATGTGGAATCCAGCCACCTTAACCACCACACCATTTGTTGGTCCTCCCTAATTCTTTGTATAATTTTAATATCAGATTAAATTAGAGATTGCAGATTTTCACTTCAGAGCACAGCTAAAATGCCATTTCTCAAATAATCCTCCTCAACTATCTTGCCTATAGTAGCCCTTGTCCCTCTATCACATAGACCTGCTTTATTACCTTTAGAATAATAGCTATTACTATCTGAAATTATGTTAATTTCTTTCATTGTGTTAATATAGTACCTATTTCTTTTCATTAATATAGAAGACCCATGAAGACATGATCTGCTTTTGTCTTGTTCTTTGCTGTATACTCAGTGCTTAGTACTACCGGTGGGCATTTAGCTGTAGAGAAAATATACATGGAGTTTCTGGGTCAAAAGATTGTACCCATTTATGGTTTTACCAGCTATTAGTTTGCCAGGTTGTCATAACAAAGTACCACAGATTGGTGGCCTAAACAACAGAAATTTATTTTCTCCCAGTTCTGGAGGCTAGAAGTCTGAGGTAAGGTATTGGCAGGGTTGGTTCCTTCTGAGGGCCATGAGGGAAGGATCTGTTCTGGTCTCTGTCCATGACTTACAGATTGTCATCTTTGTCCTCTCTCTCTTTTTTTTTTTTTTTTTTCTGGGAGAGGTTTTTGCTATAAGGAGCGTGCACTCACCAGAAAGACAGAGAGAGACAGAGAGATAGAAAGCGAGAAATCACCTCCCAGAGGGGATGGCCATGCCACAGTCCCTTCTCCTCCGTTCGCCTCTCGGGATCTTGGGCACGCACACACATGTGCCCAGCCTGAGTTTAAGCCACCGGGCCTGAGACTCAAACCGCAGTCGACTACATGGGAGTTCAGCGACATAGTCATTACGCTAACTGCTGGTCCCCTTCCTTTGTTCTCTTGTCATCACAGTCTGTGTCCAAATTTTCTCTTCTTATAAGCATACTAGTCTTATTTGATCAGGGTTCACCCTAATGACTTCACTTTACCTCAGTTACCATATCTTAAAGATACAGTCTTAAAGACTTTATGTCTAGGACCTGCCCATGGCCTAGTAGGTTGGGAGAGCCATATGCTATGGCTGACCACTGTTCAAATCCCAGCCAGTGGCTTGATAAACACACTGGGCACATATACATGACCAAAATTTCAACAGGAAGGGAAGAGAAGGGATTACAGTATGACCACACCCCATTGTCCCATTTGGAGAGGTATGCTTTTTCCCTCTCCCTCTCTGTCTCTGATGAGCTCATATATCCTTTGACATTTAAAATAATAATAACAATAGTTCATTTCTGCTGCAAAGTGGAAATGTGGTAAGCAGAAAATCCATACAAAATTGGTATTTTGGATTGTAACTATATCAAACATACAAATAGAATAAGAGTAGAGGGAAATAAATGTAAACAAGTTGAGATCATTCTTGTCGAGTGATGGGATTTTGTTTTTAAAACTTTCTTTTAAATTGTTATATTTATTATTATAACCTGTTTTGTTTTGTTTTGTTTTGTTTTGTTTTCCAGGAAACACTAACTGGAAAATATGGAGAAGACTCTAAGCTTATCTATGACCTGAAGGACCAGGGTGGGGAGCTGCTGTCCCTTCGCTATGACCTCACTGTATCTTTTAAATCTGGGCTCTGAGAGTTCACATAGATTGGCCCTCACAGAGCTGGGGCTGTTTATTTTTATTCTTTTTTTTAATTTGCTAGAGGGTGTGTATGCTTGCTGGAGAGACAGAGAGGAATGTGAGAAAGCACCCGCTGTGGAGGATAGTCACACCATAATCCATTCTCTCTGGATTTGGGGCACATATGTACCTGCTGTGTTTTTTAAGCTGCAGGTCCTGGACTCAAACTGCACAGTTTGCCATGTGGGATCCAGGTGCCTTAATCACCATGCTTTCAGCTAACCCATGAACAGGGGCTATTTCTAACTTCAATTTTAAAGATGGGCAGACATAGGTAGGATCAAATAGGAGGCCTTCGGCAATTAGGAGAATTATTTTTTTTAACCAGGAGTGGAACTTTAGCTAAACAGCATGGCCGTAGAAATCTTATAAATCCTAAATGAAAGTTCTGCTTTGCATCAGGGCTGAGTTCCAGTTCTACTACTGACTCCAGGGTGCTTCTTTTTTTGTCCAGTGGACAAAATTCTCCTTAATTGACCAACAACACATTTTCTTTATCTCTAAGCTACACAGAGAATCATCTGTTTACAAGGTCCCACCTGGGGCCCTTTTTCTGGTCCATGATGGGTCTGCCTAGCCCCCTGCTGTGCTCTACATAGTCGAGGGAAGATGCAACCTCTAAGAAAGGAGCCTTCA
Source organism: Tupaia belangeri chinensis (assembly GCF_000334495.1). Classification (NCBI taxonomy): domain Eukaryota; kingdom Metazoa; phylum Chordata; class Mammalia; order Scandentia; family Tupaiidae; genus Tupaia; species Tupaia belangeri. Next base: position 1,979,887 of record NW_006159996.1, on the reverse strand, counting down.
TCTTTTATAAGACTTCAGCTACCCCTCATGGTAGCACAGTTGGTTCCTTCTGATGTTCAGAAATGTTAATCTCATGGGTGGTGGTGTACCGACACAGGGAGGAGTTAGACTCCACTTCTGTTGGCAAAGATAATCAACTTCCAGACTGATTTGGAGGAGTGTTCTCTTTAACATTTGGTCATCAGGTTCCTTTTGCTCGGTATTTGGCAATGAATAAGCTGACCAACATTAAACGCTACCACATAGCAAAGGTGTATCGGCGGGATAACCCAGCCATGACCCGCGGCCGATACCGGGAATTCTACCAGTGTGTGAGTGTTGGGAAACTGGGGCAGGATGGTAACTTAAGGTTCCTGCAACCTACTAGAATCTGTTGAATTCTCATAGTGTCCTAAGCAAACTGGATATCGCAGATAATGCTCTTAGGTTTCTATGGTGTTTTCATGTAGTTTTCACAGTGGGCATGTGGGGAGGGGAGGAGAAGGATTCATCTTTCCATTTCACATACGAGAGTAAATTTGTTTTCAGGGATGAAGAGATGATAGGGATAAGAAAGGCAAAGTTGGGGACCAGCAGTTAGCATAATGGCTATCTCGCTCAACTCCCATGTAGTCGAGCGCGGATTGAGTCTCAGACCCAGTGGCTTATAATGCACGCCGAGCACATGTGCGTGCATGCCCAAGATCCCAAGAGGAGAATGGAGGAGAAGGGGTTGCGGCGTGGCCATCCCCCCGGGGGGTGATTTCTCGCTTTCTGTCTCTCTGTCTCTCTCCATCTCTCTGGTGAGTGCACACACCCTGTAGCAAAAACCTCTCAAAAAAAAAAAAAAAAAAAAAAAAAAAAAAAAAAAAAAAAAGAAAAAAAAAAAGAAAGAAAGAAAGAAAAAAGGTAAAGTCAAGAATAGAACTCTTGGTCCAGTGCTCTTTTATTTTTTTTTCTTTGAGAAGATTTTGCTATAGGGCGTATGCACTCACCAGAAAGACAAAGAGACAGAAAGCGAGAAATCACTCCCCAGGGGACGGGGGGGGGGATTGTCATGCCACAATCCCTTCTCCTCCATTCTCCTCACAGGATCTTGAGCATGCACACACATGTGCCCAACGTGAGTTTAAGCCACCAGGTCCGGGCCTCGAACCACAGTTGACTACGTGGGAGTCCAGCGACATAGCCATTACGCCAACTGCTGGTCCCAGTCCAGTGCTCTTTATATTAAACCACGGTAACGGAATCACAGCTGAAGATGAAGAAATTACATTTGAGATATCAAATCATCCAGACTGCTGGTAGGGCTTCTAGATGAATAGAGAAAAATGGCTAGGACTGAAGGTACATAATTACCCCAAGCAGTAGAAGGAATTGAGGGAGAGATGATAAGTAGATGATGAAGGGCTAGTACAGGGCAAGCAAACCAGGACTGGTAAGAGGCCCAAGAATGCTGGGATTTTTCTCTGGGCTGATGATGAGACATAGAGAATGAAGGAGAAGTTCTGTGCTTGAGTGCAAACAGAGCACTCAGAAGATTTCCCTGAAGGTTGGACCCCTGAGGACCCCTAGCTATTCCTCTCCCTACAGGATTTTGACATTGCTGGGCAATTCGACCCCATGATCCCTGATGCAGAGTGCCTGAAGATCATGTGTGAGATCCTGAGTTCACTTCAGATAGGTGACTTCCTGGTCAAGGTCAGAGCTAAATGGGGCTGGGAGGGTAAAGTGGGGCCTGGCCTCTCACAGGAGAAGGTTCCTGTGCAGAGAGACTAGTTGCCCAAGACTCCTGAGAATCATGGAAAGGAAAGATTCCCTCCTCACTGTGTTCTGGGTCCCTGCAGGTGAATGATCGGCGCATCCTGGATGGGATGTTTGCCATCTGTGGTGTTCCTGACAGCAAGTTCCGTACCATCTGCTCTTCAGTAGACAAACTGGATAAGGTAACAGCCCAACCCTTGGCTCTTCTTTTCTCAGATCCCACCCTGCCTTGAGAAATGGGAAACAAAACTAGGGGAGGTGCCTGCCTCTGGTGTTCACTGGAGGAAGATTAGCCCCAGGATGTAGGTTGAAGGCCAGTTACTGCTCCAAGACTCTGCTCCAAGACTCTCACTCCCTGAGGAGTGTCCACACTTGCTGTGTGGTGGGAAAGCTGTGCAGGTGTCTCTACTAGTGTCTGTCCTCACAGGTATCCTGGGAGGAAGTGAAGAATGAGATGGTGGGAGAGAAGGGCCTTGCACCTGAAGTGGCTGACCGCATTGGAGACTACGTCCGGCAGCACGGTGAGGAGCAGAACCCAGCTTCCCCAGAAAATATCCTGCTGCCCTCAATCTTAAAGTCGAAACTCTTCTGTATGTGTGAATAAATATGTAAGAGAGACAGATAGTGTATGTGTGCACACACACGTACACGTGCAGTAAGAGTCCAGGCCCAAAGATGGACCGCCTACCTTTTTCTTCTTCTCAGTCTCACTCACAATTCTGTCTATCTAGGTGGGGTGTCCCTAGTGGAGCAGCTGCTCCAGGACTCTAAACTGTCCCAAAACAAACAGGCCTTGGAGGGCCTGGGAGACCTGAAGCTATTGTTTGAGTACCTGACCCTGTTTGGCATCGATGACAAGGTGAGTCAGGTAGAGTATGGGAGCGCTGGCTGAGCTCTGCAGCTTTTGGTCCCTGATCCTAATTAGGTACTGACCACGTCCCTGTCTCCACAGATCTCCTTCGACCTGAGTCTTGCTCGAGGGCTAGACTATTATACTGGGGTGATCTATGAGGCAGTGCTGCTACAGACTCCAGCCCAGGCAGGGGACGAGCCCCTGGGTGTGGGCAGTGTGGCTGCTGGAGGGCGCTATGATGGCCTGGTGGGCATGTTCGATCCAAAAGGACGCAAGGTGCCATGTGTGGGGCTCAGCATTGGGGTGGAGCGAATCTTCTCCATCGTGGAGCAGAGACTGGAGGTAGGTCCCAGGGGTGGACAGAAGACAGGCAGGTGTCCCTTAAGCTATCTTTGATCTCCAAGAGAGCAAGTGGTGCTGCTTTGAACAAAGAGCATCTCAGAACAGTGGGAAAAAGGTGATCACTGTCTTTCACAGATTTCCAACACATTGCAAGATTAGGGATTCTTAAAATCTTTCTCCTCTCCACTAAATCCTCTGCTCTGAATCCCTACATCCCTCAAGGCTGTTGGGAATCTAGGCTGGTGTGTCCATGACCAAGCTCTTCCTTATGATATAGAATACTTAGTATTTTAATAATCAGATAATTTGCTCAAGGTATGCTGCTTTGAAGTGGCAGAATCAGAGTTTGAATCCAAGCTGTTTGACCCTATGTCTCACTCCTTACTACTATAATATTGTGTCCAAGTGGGAAGCATGTGGCTGAGGCCCTGGGATCCCTCAGCTGGTTGCCTTGGTACTCTCAGTAGCTATAGTAACACCAAGGAAGCCCCTCAGAGCCTCAGCTCCCCCACTCTACCTTTATTTCTGCTGCACTGTTTAATGCTAGTTACATTTCATCCTCTGGAGAATGCTCTGGCAAGGCAACCTTCCCTCTGTTCCATTCCTTTTCTCTAGGGTAGAAACCACTTCTTTCCCATTTGAGGTCATAGTTCCAGCAGGCATCTTATGTTGTAAGAACTATGAAAAGAGAGTTAAAAAAAAAAAAAAAAGACAAGGGGCAGCAGCAACATTCATTGTCCTCTGCCCCCAGCCACCTCTCATCACATACACCTTGGGGTGAGCCCTTTACCAGAAGCAGTAATGTGCATAGTCTCATGAACGGGCAGATACTAAGTAGGGACTAGAACCACCAGGGGTGATTCAATTGCCTGGGGTGGGCTCATAGTAGTACATCTGTGTGAATGTTCTTGTAGACCCTTAAGGTACTAGCTGAAGATGAGCTTGACGTTATTATTACTAAGCTACCGTTGCCTTTGCCCTAGGTTATTTATTCTGGCAAGACATGTACAGTTCAATCAGCTCATTTCTTAAATCTAAGAGCTATCTGTGCCCAACTGCTAGATGAGGAAACCGGGCCCCTATGCTGGTGGAGCTCACTGAGTTAGTCCTGGTCTCCCAAAATCCTGACTAGAGCTTCTTTGTTCCTTGAAGGGGTCAGCCAAGTTCTCTGACTTTTATCTGCCCCTTCCCCAGGCTTTGGAGGAGAAGGTACGGACAACAGAGACACAAGTGCTTGTGGCATCTGCACAGAAGAAGCTGCTGGAGGAGAGAATGAAGCTTGTCTCAGAGCTTTGGGATGCTGGGATCAAGGTACAGGAGGCAAACCTGGGGGCGGGGGGAGGCAGCAAACGTGAGAGTACTGAACACAAAGTAAATAAAAACTTACCCACAATGACTCCTGCCATTACTTCCTGGGGTGGAGCTAAATGCAAGGTGCCAGCCTGGGCCCCCAGTAGGTTGGCACTGAGGACTGCAGAAGTCAGCCTTCATCCTCTGTCCTGCTCCCCTGTAGGCCGAGCTGCTTTACAAGAAGAACCCCAAGTTACTGAACCAGTTGCAGTACTGTGAGGAGGCAGGAATCCCACTGGTGGCCATCATCGGCGAGCAGGAGCTCAAGGACGGGGTCATCAAGCTTCGTTCGGTGGCTAGCAGGGAAGAGGTGAGGCAAGAGGCTAAGGGGCAGGAAGGAATATATTGCCAAGGCAGTAAGCACATCCCTTCAAGACCTGAGCAAAATCCTGGCATTCACATTAGTACAGTTAACAATGGACCTAAGGGCTTACATGGTCGTGGTAAGGTGAGATCTCCATCCCCACATCCACCCTGTGTCTTTCTGACTCCCCCAAAAGGCACCCATCTGCTGTAAGGCGTTTGATTTGGCTCCTGTTCTTGCTGAGCCAAGCCTAAAGATTAGAGGAAGGAGCAGCAATGGAATAGAAGGTGCTCATCCCAGTTTCTTCCTTCCTGGCCAGGTGGACGTCCGAAGGGAAGACCTTGTGGAGGAAATCAGAAGGAGAACAAACCAGTCCCACTGTATCTGCTGAACTGAGCAAACTATCAGAAGAAAGGAAGTGGGACTGGGACTGTTTGAGGCCAAAACTGCAAATGACTTCAGTAGCTGCTTTTCTGTTCCAACTCAGACCTGAAGAGTGGTCAGAACAGAGACTTATTTTTATTACAATTACATTGCTGATAATAACTGGCAAAAAAAAAAAAGATTGGCCAGGTACTACCCCATGATCCACAAAAGATCCTCAGGCTTGGGCCAGTCTGTGCTCCTGGACTGCAGCAACTGGGCCTGAGAAGACAAATCCCACAGGCCCCGACACCAGTTGGAGCAGATGCCTCCCCACATCCAGTCACCAAAGGTCCAATAAAATGTCTCAACCACTGGCGCCGCCGCTGTGTCACTGATGCCTTGCCCTGCCTTCCCCCAGTCAGCCTGAGCCTCCGATTTAGACCACGATAGGGGTGGAAAAAGGAGAAAGACAGTATGCCCCCGTGAGCGCTTCCCTAGAGCCTAGATGACCCTGAGGTTCTAGCCTCTGGCCACCACTCCCCAGTTTGCTGGCTACTCCTTGGGAAGCTGTTTGTTGATTTACCCGCTAGGGTTTCTAGCTTTCACCTGAGGATCTAAGACCCCTCGGTCCTCGTGCAGTGGTGCACGCCTTGGGAGGCGGGGTCGTGCTTGGAGCCAATGAGAGCTTGCGGGGTGGAGGGGTAGGGAAACTTCCAGAGGCCTACGACGGCGGGGAAGTTATAAAGGGGGTACGGGTAGGCCAGCGAGCGAGCCATGCAGTCCAAGCGGGAGTGTGAGGTATGTGACTAGTGCCGAGGTGGGTCGACAAGCTGCTGCACAGGAGGGCAGCTACAGGCCAGACACCACAGGTGAGGGTGGGGGGCTGGAGCCGGCGATCCACCATTCCAACCTGTCTTTTCCCTATAAGCTGTGGTGTGAGAGAGTGAATCCAGAGAACAAGGCGGCACTGGAGGCATGGGTCAGGGAGACTGGCATTCGCCTGGTGCAGGTGAACGGGCAGAGAAAGTACGGCGGACCACCCCCAGGTACGTTAGCCCCAGCCCCTTCGCTAGTCTCTACGGCCCTTTCCGGGGAGGGGCCTACCCGAGACGCCACCATAGGAAACCCCAAACTACCCGGATTTACACCTCTAAGAAGATGGGGAGATTTATGTAGCTCCCAGTCCACCCGCCCCATCGAGGAAGTGTTCCAGACCTAAGCGGCACCCACTCTTTATCAGCCTAGTTATTAGTTCGGTCACCCAATGACCAGGGTACGGGGGTTGTACCCGTTTCACAGTTCGTTCACGTCGTGCCCCCACGTTGGGTCCACGGGTTCAGAGCTCTGTCAGCCTGGTGGATGACGGTGCCCCTCCGTTCTGCTCCCTTCAGGCTGGGTGGGCAGCCCACCGCCCGCCGGGTCAGAGGTGTTT
>NW_006159996.1:1964680-1972721 GCF_000334495.1 Tupaia belangeri chinensis | reverse complement strand
CTCCAGCCGCTGGGTCCGGGCCTCCAGGAGGCGCTGCTCCTGCCCAGCCCAGCGCCGGCGCCCGTGCAGATCGCGCTGCTCAAGTTCAGCTCTCACCGCGCCGCTGCCATGGCCAAAAAGTCCCTGGTGGAAGGTAGGAGTGGAAGCTGCAAGGGGGGTCGGAGCTGGTTGGGGGCGAAGACGTGCTGCCAGGCATTTTACAAGTCAGAAATGTTGAGATCAAACAAGACCGAATTTGTGACCTTATACTGTTTGATCTTAGATTTACCTTTCTTTTTTTCCTTTCTCAATCCTCAACATTCCAATGGGAAATAGTCTGGCGGCCGCACTTTAAAGTTGAGGAAACTATTTTAAGAAATTGATTTGCCCAAGGGACTCCAACTGAGTGTTTTCCTTAGTACCTGCTTCCTCAGACTTGGGAATTTTAAGTAACAATGCCATATAACCCTTGCATCTCCTTATTCGCAGGTAGCACTCACAGTTAAGATTAGCTATTATGATGCTTATGAGGCAGACAATGCCTGTGTCAACAGGTACTTCTCCCTAAGATTCAGAAAGCAGCAGTTAATACACCGCCTTTACAAATAAAGACAACAGAGCCTAAAGAAGCCTTCTTTAGGCTTTTTTATCTTCTCTTATCCAAGGTCATGCTACCAGGAAATGGGGAGGCTGTAAATTAAATTTACACGGGCTTCTGTGTGACACTAGCCTAGAGTGTGGAAGCTTATGCTCAGGGTTTAAACTCTTGTTACTGCCTTTTTTCTGCAGGGCAGTCACGCCTCTGTGGAGAGCAGGTGGCTGTGGAGTGGCTCAAGCCAGAGCTGAAGCAACGACTCCGCCAGCAGTTTGTAGGTCCTTCATTGTGGTGTCTACAGCAGGAGGGCAGCCACTTGGCCCTGGCCAAGGACAAGCTAGAGTCCCAAGGGGCTCGGGCTGCCCTGCAGCTACTGTGCCAGCGAATGAAGCTGGGCAACCCAGTGTTTCTCACCAAGTGTTTGAGCACAGGACCTGCTGGCTGGCACCGCTTCTGGTACCAGGTAGTGATCCCTGGACATCCAGTGCCTTTCAGCGGCCTTATCTGGGTTGTGCTGGCCCCAGATGGGCAGGATGGGCATGAGGTGGCCAAGGATGCTGTGTCTACACGGCTGCTAGAAGCTCTGAGTGAGTCTGGGTCCAGCCTCTTGTGGTCCACTGGGGATGAGGAAAGCACCATGGTTAAGACCAAGTGACCCATCCTCTCTCCACAGGCAGCCTGAATGGGTAGGTAGAGCCTGTGTCAGTTCTTAACCCAGCAGGCCTGGGCAACCAGTCTGATCCCAGGAGGGGGAAGGGCATAGCCCTGCTCCAGACTCAACATGCTTCCCTGCTGGAGCAGGGCCCCAGTACACCCTGGGACAGCTCAGGTTTGGCTTGAGTTATGGTGAAGGTCCTTGCTTTCCCTTCTAGCTCAGAGTCCAAGCTGACCCCATGGTCTTGCTTGGCCATTCCCTGTGTGGCTCACACCTTATCCCCCACGTATACAGCTTAGCATGAATCTTTGTCATTTTGATTTCTCTTTGTTGGTTTTTATTTGGGGGGGCTGGCTAAGCCAAATGGTAGGGACTACATGGCATTTTGATTTTGGTTTATATAGTTTTGAGTTCAAGCTTTTCTGTGCTGGTTGTATTTATATTAAACCCCTGGTTAGTGTACATGTGTGTCTGTGCTGTCTTGCCCCAGCTTAGCATGTTTCTAATACCGGTAGAATGAGCAGCTGCTACAGGGCAAGTAAGTACTTCCCCACATCAGTTCCCTGAGTTCTGGGGCTCCATTCCAGGAAGCAAAGCCAGTCCTGAGACTCAACTGATCCCCTCAGTCACTGTCATCCTCACTTTCCTCTTCCTCTTGCACTGCAGAATCCTCTCCCTCTTCCCTCAGTCCTGCAAAGAAGTCATCAGTGCTCCAGGCCTTGCTGCTCAGGGCCCGCAGTGGCCCTCCCTTTTTCTTACGCCGACGGTAATCATCCACCACTACAGCTCGCAGCTGGGCCATGTCCCAAAACTTGATGCGCTGGTCATGGCCACTACTAGCCAGGAAGTGGCCACAGTGCGAAAGGGCCAGCTCCTCCACAGGCTCCCCAGCATGCTGGCCCACACTGCCTACCACTCGGTTTGGCAGAATGTTCACAGCCCTGGGTGGAGAAAGAACAGTTTTAGATACAGCTGTGACCTGCCCTCCCTTCCTGTGAGCTGAGGGCTGTCCTGGCTTTCCTCACCTGATGACTCCGTCAGTGGAGCCAGTGCACAGCAGACTCTCCGTGACTGGAACCATGCAGTCAATGGACTCGGCTCTCAGGGCAAAGCGATCACTTGTGGCCCCAAAGCCCTGCCAGTTGAAGAGGTAAATGGTACCTTCACTGGAGCCACAGATCACCTTCTTCCCACACTGCAAGGAAATAGGATAAATCATGTCTGTAGAACCACCTCAGACCCAGCCCCTAACACACACACCCTCATTCCTCCATACTCAGCTGTACTTTCATGATGGCGACAGAGGTCAGGTCCCCCGACTGAGGCTCTGAGAGCAGCTCAAACCGGCGTCGTCTGATATTGAAGACACCAAGACAGCCATCCCCACTATATAGAAAAGAACAGCAGGCTTAACTAGAAGCACGCTTTGAGGGTATCATGGAACACAGAAGGTGAGGGGAAGGGAGGCAGCTTTGAGGTTGTACCTAGCTGTCAGCAGCAGCTTCTTGGCTGGGTCCAGAGCCATGTCAGCAATATACTCCTCATGCTGCCGCATGTCCATTAAAGGACCTTCCTTCCGCTGGTCCCAGAGCCGGAGACCACCTGTGTCATCCCCAGTGGCCAGAAGATTCTCATCCACCAGCAACAGACTGTTGATGGGGGCCCTGAAAACACAGATGCAGAACTTCCTGGAGTATCTGTCCATTAGTTCCAGGCCTTACCCCTCATCTCCATACACATTAACACAATCAGCTCCTCTTACCCATGAGCCTTGGAAATCCGTCTTTCCAGGCGGCCCTGCTCCACATCTAGAACATGGATAGCTTTGTCCTTGGAGACAGTAACAAGCTCTGGGGGGTAAAGGTGCCAAGGTTATGGTGCTGCTCACTGCTCCCTCCCACCAGTGCTGGCTGTCTTCCCCCATTACTTACTCTGCCCATCTTCAGAGAAGACCACAGCTCGACAGGACTTGAGGTGGTGACCTGAGGACCAGAGCTCCTTGGTTTCTCCCTCTTGGCAAGAGTAGGAAAAGCTGGGGAGGGGGGGAGGAGGATGAATGACCCCAGATCCTGCCTGGGATATATGGAGTGCAGAGAACTAGGTAGGTCAACCTTCCCACCTACCTAGGAGTTCCTGCCTGCACACTTGTACCCCTAAAGAACTTACTGTGCCATTTTTGGTAAGTGTCAAATGTTCTTATTTTCATTCAATATACATTCAAAGTATACTTGCTCAGGTCAACTTTTTGACCTTACACCCTTATTCCTCTTCACCACCCTTGAAAGACCCAGCCTAAGGAAATACTGGGTCTAGATGGACCACTGTGGAGGTACAAAGATATTTGCTTAATCAATGACAGGAGACCAACCTCAAAAGCTAGAAATGTAAAAACCAGTGAGACAGAGTTCTTGCACTCCAGGTCTGCAGAAGCTACAGAAAGCCGTAATTATAGTACATTGTGACCACGTGTTGAAAAAGAATAGAAATGGAGGGGGAAGCAAGCAGAGAGGCAACAGGCTATAAACACAGTTTGTTTTGTTTTGTTTTTTTCAGAGGTTTTTGCTATAGGGCCCGTGTGCTCACCAGAAAGGCAGAGAGAAAGCGAGAAATCACCCCTTGCCCAAGGGGGATGGCCATGCCACAATCCTTTCTCCACCATTCTCTCAGGATCTTGGGCACACACTCACGTGCCCAGAGTTGAGTTTAAGCCATTGCATCCAGGACTTGAACCGTGGTCGGCTACATGGGAGTTCAACAACATAGCCATTATGCTAATTGCTGGTCCCAGTAAAATTAATTCTTTCAAGAAATCAACCATAAACCATTAGCTGCAATTGGCATTTTGTGTGTGTGCTCACAGTAACAAGAAAATAAACCAGAAATTATCCTAGTTCATCATACATAATGTAAAAAATACTTTTACTGTTGTACAAGGTCCAGAAAGTTTGAAAACATTTCTTCAGGGAAGGAGACAGCATTCAAATAATTATACAAACGGATATATGGTTACAAATCATTACAAACTTTAAGAGGTAAAGGTAATGGCACCCGGTGTCATGGCAGCATCTAACAGGTAATTTAGTCTGGGGCATGGAAGAAGAGGGAGATGTTGAGAACTTAGAGTAGGTAAAAGTGAGGGGTAAAGAGGTTTTCTAGGCAGATGGAATCACATGTACAAAAGAGGTGAGGCTTTAAGATACACAAAAAGGTGAGTATGGGACCAGCAGATGGAGCGATGGTTATGTGGGTGGACTCCCACCTAGTTGGCTGGTGGTTTGAATCCCAGATCCTGGCTGCTTAAATTTCACGCTAGCGCGTGTGCCCAAGAGTGGAGAAGAAAGGACGGCGACATGGCCATCCTCAGAGGGTGGCGGTGGTGGTAATTTCTGGCTTTTTGCCTCTGCAGCCAGCGCTTGCGCCCTATAGCAAAAATCCCTTTAAAAAAGAAATAGTGAGGATGAATAAATACAGAAAGCAAAAGGGAGCAAGCAAGAGCCTTGAAAGAGAGACTAAGGAGTTTGTATTTAATCTAAAGCAGACAGATGCAGACCATTAAAGGGTTTTTAACCAAGGGAGCGATGTGGTGGGATTAGGGTTTTTGCAAGATGAATTGAAAAATGGCAAGAAGCGAAAGCAGGAGTCTGTTGAGCTTCAGGTTCAGTACAATAATCCGGCGGGAAACAGCAGGGCCTGAGACTCTCCTTGTCCAGCAATTTGCTCTCCCTCCCCGTCCCAGCTCCGTCCCTCTCAGCTTCCAGTCCAAATACCCCAGCGCTCACCATGCCCCCAGCCCTACCCGGACTCACACGAACACATCCCCGTCCACGTCCCCTGCTGCCAGTAAGTCGCGGGCCGGGTGGAACGCCAATCCGCTGGCCGGTGCTTCCAACACGATGTCTTCCGGGGTGTCCCGGATCCGAGCCGGAGCTTCGATGGAATCAGGATCCTCCTCGTCGCTCCCATCCTCTGTCCTCTCGTCACACGTGTGGTCCATGCTGCAGCGTCCAGACCAGCGCAGCTGATTATAATCAAGCCGTGAACCCGTCGAAGGCGGAGCGTAGGTGGGGCGGGACCGGAAGTACCGCCGGGGCGTTTCCGTCACCCAGAAGAGCCTAGCCTGCTGACCCTGGCGTGGGTGGGAGGGACCTACAGGCCACGCCCCCTGCCACCAAGGACCGCTGCTTTCCCTTCGTGGTGGTCGCCAGTCCTAGGCTAGCTTCGGTCTTGTCCCTTCCTAGTCACTTAACGTAATGTTGGGAACTAAGAGTAAGTTCTCTCCCCTCATCCTGCACCATCCTGACAGTTTGTCTCTCCCTCATGGAACCAAGACTTGCCCTCAGGATTAGACTCCAGTAGGTTGGTGAAATCTAAGATCATAGCAAGGGAACAACACCCAGGGCCGACAGGAAATGGCATAAGCTCACTCTGTAAGATAACACCCAAATCACGAGTAGCAGGCAGCCACGAACATAACTGAAGCCATGGTGGCCCAAGCCCAACATCTTTTTTTTTTTCTTAATTTATTATTCTTCAATTTGACAAGAGACAGAAAGGGAGAGTGAGAAAGCAAGTTGCCAGGTCCAGGACTGGAACCAGGTGAAGTCCAGCACCTTAAACACTGTGCCACCTGCCAGCCTCAAAGCCCAACATTTTAACCAAACCTATGGCTGTTCTACAGTTTGTCTCTAGATGTTTTGCCCACCAGACCTGTGGCGGTGAGTCCTAGCAAAGAATTGCTGAAGCAAGGAAAATGGGCACCAGAGCTGGCGTTCTGGACAACTGTGCTATCAAAGGCCCTACACAGATGGGAGCTGTCCTCCACATAGCTGAAGTGTACCTACTCACATCTCTGTGAATATATATATTAAGCCTTCCAAGATATCTTACATGTGAAGCCCAGCATCCTTGAGAGGTAAATTACGTGAGGTCAGAGGCCATAACGAGGCTTTATATCCCATTTGCTGAGTGACTGTGAATCTGTTGGGAAAACGTGTCACTCTGTGGCCAACCAGAGGGCCTTGGTTACTTTATGAGGCTTCATGGTTCTTGAAAAAATTGAATTTTAAAGGAGTCAAATCATATCTCTGTGACTTTTTCCTGAGTCGACTGCCTACAACTAAGGTGATACGGTGTTATTTACTGTCTGGAATTAGCTATTCTAAGTACTGTTGCAAAGAGGGCCAATCTCAGACTCTTAACGTGCCTTGCATGGCTAGGTCAAAAAGCCCTGCCTGGGATGGCCTGTAGCCTGGTAGTTAGGTGAGCTGGCTCCCACACAGCCAACCATGGCTTAAGTCAGCAGTTTTAAAAAACAAAACAAAAGAACACACAAGTGGGACTTGCAGATGGCATAATGGTTAAATTGCTGGACTCCCACATAATCTACTGCAGTTTGAGTCCAACCTAGACCCAGCAGCTTAAAATCCACGCCAGGCCTGTGTGTGTGTGCACATGCCCAAAATCCTGAGAGAATGGAGGAGAAGGGATTGTGGCATGGCCAATCCCCCCAGGGGGTGATTTTTCCCACACAGGCCCTATAGTAAAAATCTCTAAAAGATAAAACACCAGGAACATTTGTGCACATGTCTAAAATTCCAACAGAATTGCGAAATGGGAGAAGGGATTGTGGCATGACAAAACCCCATTGAGGGGTGCTATTTCCCTCTTCATCAATCTGGTGAGCCCATTTACCCTCTTGGGGGAAAAATATAGTCCTGTCCCATCAAAGTGAAAATTATCAAAGACAAGGTTGTCTTTTTTTTTTTTTTTTTGGGTAAAGGGTATGTGCCAGAAACAGAGAAAGTATAAAGTGAGAAATCACCACCCAGGGGAATGACAATGCTGCAGTCCTTTCTTCACTGTCCTCTTGGGATTTTCAGCATGTGCACACCACCATCTCCTGTGTTTTTCTAAGCCACCAGGTCCAGGAATCAAACAAGGCTATGTCTTTCTAGCTTGCCTTGGACCTGGTGAGCTCACAAGTCTTGAGCTTAGGGTAAGCAATGGCGGCTTGGTATCCAGCCAAAAAGAAGTGGTAACTCCTAACAAGGAACACCAAGCCAAAGTACTGGCAAGGAGCAAAGAGGAAGAAAAAGGCAGAGTTTTGGGATGATTTAAAGCCCAATTAGTTCACACAGGGACTTGGCAAATTTTTGAGGGTAAAGAAGGGAATCAAGCCATTGTGGTCTAGGATATGGAGCCCTATACCTGCACAACCAGGCGAAGCCAATTCTACTCCAAAGGCACTTCAAAGGTTATCTCTTCAGCCAAAGCAGCAGTGACTTGCATTCAGGTTAGCTAAAGTTCCCAGGAAGACAATCCTCTTAATTAAAATAGTTTTGTTCCCAAAGTGCTTCTCCTAGTCCTGCACAGCCCTAGTAAAACCAACAGCTTAGGGACCAGCAGTTAGTGTAATGGCTATGTCACTGGACTCCCATGTAGTCGACCATGGTTCAAGTCCCAGACCTGGTGGCTTAAAACTCACACCGGTCGCGTGTGCGTGTGTACCCAAGATCCTGAGAGGAGAATGGAGATGGGATTGCAGCGTGGCCAGTCCCCCCAGGGAGTGATTTCTCACTTTCTGTCTCTCTTTCTGTCTTTCTGGTGAGTGCACGCACAAACGTAAAAAAAAAAAAAAAAAAAAAAAAAAAACCAGAAACAAAAACAAAAACAAAAACAAAAAACCGCCTATCAGGCTGACCTTAATCACCAGGGAATCTGTATCCTGGGACTACACCCCCACCTCCTGTCGGACCTTGAGACCAATCACCTTTATATCTACTTCTCTTTTTTTTAAGAATTGTTTTTATTTA
>NW_006159996.1:1926082-1961138 GCF_000334495.1 Tupaia belangeri chinensis | reverse complement strand
TGAGAAAGGGACCTTTATATTTACTTCTTGACAAGTGAGGGTCATTCATCCCTTCTGGATACACTGGCTAATAAATATCCTTGCTATATAGGAATCTAGAACCACAGCTCCAGAAAGGACTGACACGACTTTCTGTGTGTAATGTTATATAAGCGATAAAAGTGGTAGAATTAACCCTCTTGGTGTTCCAGGGGCCTGAAGAGGAGATGCTCAACATAGAGAAGGAAATACAGGAAGTTAACCAATTTTAATGGAGCCAAATGATTATACATTAAAATATTATATACATTCAAAAGGGGAAAAAAAAAAAAAACACACACACACACATACACACACACAAAAACACCTTGTAGCCTTTTTGGGAACTGAAGTTGTTCAAAGAATGTAGAGGGGAACATATCCTTATGGAGATTAATATTTTGGTCTTTTGACTTCAACCCTGCAATGGAAGGAAAAATGGGTCAGTGTAAGATCAGTATACTAAACAGTTCTCACCAATCCCACAAAGAATGTTGCTGCTCACCCATCAGCTTCCATCTTCTTCCTCTTCTCAATGATCTGCAAAAGTAAGTGATAGTCAACAGTCATGCTGCCAGTCTATGCTCATCTGGTCAAGCCTGACTGCTTTACTTTCATGGCTCCCAAACACCTGTCTATCCCTAGATCTGTGGGCCAGTGTCTCCTTCCAGCTGAAACCTCTCACCCAAGGGGTCCCACTTACAGCACTAATCTTCTTCCACTGGCGATCAAGCTCTGCCTTGTCATTGGTCTCCTTGAAGCGCCTGGTTTTCCGTCCTTCAGACATCTTGATACCATACTGGAATGCAGCCCTGAGAACATAAAGGGCAGTTGGGAGAAGGCATCAGAGTTTGTATGCCATAGCAGGTTTTCCTTGAGGGTCCTGTGGGCAGAGAACCTATTTGGGAGTAACTCGGCCAGACTACAGTCTAACCTGGTGTGTGCTAGCCCATCAAATTGCCAAACACCCTCTTCACTCCCTGCCCATATTCAGTATTGACTCACTTGGGCAAAGCCTCCTTGTTGTTCATATACTCGCTGTATTCCTCCTGGGTATCAAAGTCCCAGCGGCCTAAGGGGCCCTTCTTGTTACCCTGTTGCAGGACAGAATGGGGGATGGAGAAAAGATGTCAGAGAAAATGAACTCTTAGCCCTTGATTAAAGCCATGATTCCAGGTTTCACCATTCGTAAATCCTGTCTAATATATAACAAAGATTTATTATGTACTTACTATGCACCAGCATTATAATAAACACATACCCTATTTAATTCTCACCCAAAAAAGTTCTCTAAAGAGGAAATTATATTTCTCTCCATTTTCCTGATGAGGAAAACGAGACATATATAGTAAAAGGTCACAAAATAAATGGCAGAAGTGTGATTAAACAAGGCTCTAAGATGAAATCATGCTCTTAACCACTGTAGCACCCTTAGAACATGGAAAAGTAGATGAGATTTCTTCACCATTAATGTTGTTAGAGGTGGTCTTTTTATTTTATGGGACTCTATCATTTTTAATATGAGCAGCACTGAGTATTTTTATCTTATCTTGACATTACGAGGATACATCTAAAGTTTCACCATTGAAGTTCATTATTGTTGGGACCAGCAATTGGCGTAATGGCTATGTTGCTGGACTCCTATGTAGTCGACCGCGGTTCGAGTCTCGAACCCACTGGCTTAAACTTGCCGAGGGCCAGTGCGTGCCCAAGATCCCGAGAGGAGAATGGAGGAGAAAGGATTGCAGCATGGCCATCTGCCCCTGGGGGGTGATTTCTCGCTTTCTGTCTCTCTGTCTCTCTCTGTCTTCCGGCAAGCGCACACCCCTATGGCAAAAACCTCTAAAAAAAAAAAGTTCATTATTGTTTCTGACAGATAACCTTTAGTGGGTTAAAATTAAATTTTTAAAAAATATTTTATACTTAGAAGAAAACATCAACCCTAGCTAGAATAAATCCAGTTATTTTCTAAAAACTGCCAAGTCCTCCTGCCTTTTCTACATATGCATTAATGCTTGCTTACTGCCTAGGATGGGAATAAAAACCTGGCACTTTGTAATAGGAAATAAGAAACAGATTTTTGACCTATTTCCATCTCATTTGATCTTCTACAGATATTTTAAAAAGTTAAGCTGCTCAAGACCCACAATGCTGATGCTTTTATGGGAGGAAAAAAAAAGAGATTTGTTGGGGAGAATGAGGAAGATAAGTGCTAAAGAGTAACTGCCCAAAGACCCCCACCATCTTGCCAAATCCATACCTGGTCCATTTTGCTATAATCCACTTCCTCATCACTATCCACTGCCATGTCATCCATTCTAAAAGAAAAGCAATAGTTAAACATAAGTTGCAGGCATAGACCCCTAAACTTCCTCCAGAAACCTACCCAACTACGAGGCTATCTTCCTGGGAAAGACCACCCCCCTACACCTCCCTCTCCAAGCCTAATAGAATAGTCCATCCGAATAAAAAGTACTCCTGGGTCCCAGCAAATTAAATTTCCACCCCCAACCCCAACTTGTTCTTCATTCATCCCAGCCTCCCTCCCCTAACAGGGTCTGACATACGTGGCTGGGTAGCACTCTGCGTAACTGTTGGACATGCCAAAGAAATCTCCCAGCTGCTTTTTGTCTTCTGGCTTCTTTAGCATAAGCTAGTTAAAGAAAATACTAAATAGAATTTCACCCATCTCAAAAAAGCTTCAGGCAGGAAAAGCCAAGGGCTAAAAGTCCCAAAATAAAAATTATCAGGCGAGGGAACCAGCAGTTAGCGTAATGGCTATGTCGCTGGACTCCCATTTAGTCGACCACGGTTTGCGTCCCGGACCCGGTGGCTTAAAATTCATGCCGGGCGCGTGTGCGTGCATGCCTAAGATCCCGAGAGGAGAATGGAGAAGGGATTGCGGTGTGACCATCCCCCCTGGGGGGTGATTTTTCGCTTTCTGTCTCTATGTCTCTCCGTTTGTCTGGCAAGCGCACGCGCCCTATAGTGAAAACCTCTCCAAAAAAAAAAAAAAGAATTGTCAGGAGAGCGCTCTAAGCTTGAATAGGTCCTCTGAGGAAGGGGTAAGACATGGTTTCATTCCTTTCAAACTCCACTACAGAAGGGAAGGAGCACAGGACAGGGGATGGGGGAGGAAGGAATAAGGAGGCAGGTAGAGTGAGAATTAAAAGGTAGTAGTTCCCTGGAACCCAAGAACATATTAAAATAAAGGATATGATTCAGTGCCTTCCCAGCTAGCAGACCCAGCAAACTTTTCATTGATGGACTTGATCAATTCCTTTGCAGACCCAGGTCCTAGAAGGAAAGAGAACTCTGCTCATACTCTGAACCATGGCTCTCACAACCTCCTTCCTCCTGAGAATACACTTCCAACCTGTGGCTTTCATAAAAATATTTTTAAGGCAACAAAACCTTTTAATCTAACAAAATTTTAACCAAACTAATTTAATCCAACTAATAATGAGCTGCTCTGGTTCAAGCAGGGGTACTCAGAACATTGCACACTCAACCTATCTCTGCCTCTCCCCCTAAGAACTCCAGAGATAGGAATTACATCTAAAGCACATGGACCAGCAGGTAGCTTGGAGGTTAAGGTACTGGATTCCACATGGCCAGCTGTGTGGTTTGAGTCCCTCGATCTACTGAGAGGAGAAAAGAGAAAGGACTACAGCATGGCCAACCCCCTGGGGAGTCATTTCTCTCTCACTCTCTCAATCCCCTCCTCCCATAAAGTACATGCACCTGACAACCAAAAATAAAAGCAAAACTAAAAAAAACTTTCTAAAATCAAATATGCCCTGCCATTGCCTAGGAAGGTGGAGGGAACTCCAGAATCCTCTGTATATCTAGAAAGCAAGCATGGTTCTTATGAAAACCCAGATCTAGGAAATCGCTCAACCCCCCACCTTGCCAGCTCTGGGATCAGATTCTCAGACCAGGAAAGCAGAACTGCCAAAGCTCAAGATGCTGTAGACGCAACCTACCTTTGTCAACATCCATGGGCTGGAAAAGAAACAAAAACTGAAGTAAGTGTCACGAGAGATTCCAAGTTATCCCTTGCCCAAATCTGAATCAATACCCTGCCCCACCTTGCCCTCCATTTCCAGGATGGTTTCTACCCTGGGTTAGTTGACGCAGTTGGTGCTGCAGAGTCATGAGGTCCCTTTATAATAGGAGGGTGCTGTATCTGACTTGAGGAATACCTCAACCACTTGGTACGAAGGGCCAACACCTCACCTCATCGTCCACTTTTGGTTTTTCAAAGTAGCTATGCCTCTTCTTTTCCTCCTCTCTCTCGCGGTCCCGCTCTCGCTCTCGTTCCCGATCTCTCTCTCTCTCCCTCTCTCGGTCACGGTCTCTGTCTCTCTCCCGGTCACGCTCCCGTTCCCGATATCTCTCCCGCTCCTTGTCCCTAGGTGTCTTGGTGGTAGAGGGGACATAATCCCCAATATCTTCAAAAATGCTAGGAAAATAAAGATTATTAGCTGTCAAAGTCACATATTCCTCCACCTTCCCTGACCATTTCTCCCGATTCTCACACCAAGGCCTCCCCAAAATGCCAAAGGTAAGAAACACATGTCCCCTCCCTTCAGATCAGGTGCCAGGAACTAGGACATACTTCATGTCGGCCTCAGGAGGTTTCTTCTCTTCCAGCTTCCCTGAAATGTAGAGAGAAGTCAGAAATGCACATCTGAGTTAATTTCTACTCAGGCTCATCATCCTTTCCAGATCTCATTGATCTTTTAAACATTTTCTGTTTAAAATATAGAACAAAAGCTCTCCACTTTCTCTCCTCATGCTTTAATCCTAATCATGCTTTGAAACCTGTTTTTTTTGCGTCAGTCAAGCAGACAGAACTCGGATGTATTTGTCTCCTTTCTAAATCTCCTCTGCTACCATTTTTCTCTGCTCCCCAGGAGCATTCCAATGTTTTGGAAACAGAATACTTCAGAAGACCTTTGTCCCATCCCAAATGCTCCTCCCCAGGTAAGGTTTTTCTCCCTAACCTGCCAAGTACCTTTATCCTTCTTCTTGAGCTTCTTGTTGCGGGTACCCTGCCTCAAGTATGAAAGGATCTGGGTGAGCTTGCTGATGACAATGTCATTTGTGGTCAGTGTGGTCTGGGCCTGAAAATCACAAGAATGTAAACCTACTGAGCATTTAGTCTCTAAACATCCCAAAAGATGAGTTACAATTATTAGATGAGAACAAGCAGGGAAAGGAAATGTTACAGAACATTCCAGACACATGGAAAAGCATGCACAGAGGTTCTGGGTCAAAGTGAACCTTCAACATTCAAGAAAATTAGGATGGCAGAAGAATAAGGAGGCAGCACGGTGACCAAGTATTGCAGGGACTCAGAGACCATGGTTAAGAATTCTAAATTCTTGGGACCAGCAGATGGCATAATGGTTACATTGCTGGACATAATGGAACGTGGTTCAAGGCCCAGACCCAAGCTTAAAACTCATGCCAGATGCGTGTGGGTGCCTGCCCAAATCCCGAGAGGAAAATAGAGAAGGGACTGTGTTGTGGCCATCCCCCTTAGGGGGGTGATTTCTTGCTTTCTATATCTGTCTCTCCAACAACTGATGTGCCTTATAGCAAAAATATATCTTTAAAAAAAAAATCTAGGAACCAGAAGATGGCGTAATGACTATGTCGCTCGACTCTCATGTAGTTGACCACGGTTCAAATCCTGAACCTGGTGGCTTAAACTCCCGCAGGGCACATGTACAAGGGTGCCCAAGATCCCAAGAGGAGAATGGAGAAGGGGTTGCGGCGTGGTCATCCCCCCTGGGGGAGTGATTTCTCGCTTTCTATCTCTCTGTCTCTCTCTGTCTTTCTGGCAAAGGCACGCACCCTATCAGTAGTGGTTAGAGCAGCGGGATCCCACATGGTAGATGGGTGGTTCAAGTCCCAGACCCAGCAGCTTGAAAACACGTGTGCATGCCTAAAATCCCCAGAGGAGAATGAAGGAGAAGGGACTATGGCATGGCCATCCCCCCAGGGAGTGCTCTTTCATTTTACCTCTCTCTCTAGCAAGTGCACACACCTTATAGCAAATTAAAAACAAAAAAGAAAGAAAAATAACAGGGCTGGCCTGTAATACAGTGGTTAAGTGCTATGCAGAAGAAGCTGGATCCCACATAGCCAAACAGTCCCAGTTCCAGTGGCTTGGGAACCATGCCAGGCATGAGTGCACATGCCCTCTGATATTTAAAAAAAGAGAGAGAATGAAAGAATTACCCATTGAAAGGAACCAGAGTGGAAATGGGAAAACTAATCAGGCAACATTTAACAAGAGAGTATGGCTTATACCAGAATGTTATTGGTGGAGGACAAAACTGAACAGACACCACTGAAATTTAGCAGGTAAAAGTAGTCAGAACTTGGTGATGTAGAAGATCAGGACAGGGAAGGGACAAGACTGTGATAAGATCTCAGGACTCAGGTTACACACCTCCATGGTGGGGCAATCCGCCTTGCTGCGGATAAGAGTAGTGGGGATATCCGTGTCAGCATATTCATCATCCAGGTCCACCACGTAGGCCATGCGGCCTGGCAGGAACAGTTCATTCCGCTCATATGCTTTACTCTTAAAAAGCATACGATAAACATTGCGGCCTACAAAAGGGGGAAGAGCAGCAAGTAGGCAATGAGAACCTTCTATAATAACACGTATCATTTATTAAGTGCTGACTCTGTGCAAGCCACCAGTGTTGTGAATGCTTTGCTTCATTCAATAATACCCTGTGACATGAGCATTATTATTTATTATTATTTTTATTAATAAGAACAGTAAGACTGTCAAATAGATACCAAGTAACAGAGAAAAGAATAGGACCCAGGCAGTCTAACTCCAAAGCCTGGATTCCTACCCACTCTTCCACATTGCCTTCCCAAGGATACTAAGTGCCCACATTGAATTAGGCCTAGTAAGGAAGAGGGATGAGGTTTATTGATGATGACAGAAAAATCAACTACACTACATGTTCAGTATGATAGACACATACAAGAAACTTCAAGAAGTCCCATGGAAAAATTAAAGTACAAGTATTTGGTGTGAAAATTTTTGAAATTCAAACATAATTTGTTTATAGTATACACCTCCAGGGAACAGCAGATGGTGTAATGGGCATGCCTGGATTCTCACATCAATAGTGGTTCGAGTCCCAGACCTGGTGACTTAAAACTCACACCAGAGGGACCAGCAGATGGCATAATAGTTACATCACTGGACTCCCACATGGCCAACTGCAGTTCAAGTCCTGGACCCAGCAGCTTTAAATTCATGCAGGGAGCATATGCGCCCAAAATCCCAGGAGAATGTAGAAGGGATTGTGGCTGTGGCCATCCCCTTGGGGGAGTGATCTCCCTCCCTCCGTCTCTCCTTCCCTCCCTGCCCTCCCTCCCTCCCTGAAAAGCACATGTGCCCCATAGCGAAACTCTTTCTCTAAAAAGAAAAAAAACTCCCATCGGGCATGTGTGTGTGCGTGCGTGCCCAATATCCTGAGAGGAGAATGGAGAAGGGAAGAAGGGATTACAACATGGCCATCTCCCCGGGGGAATGATTTCTCGCTTTCTGTCTCTCTGGCAAGCACATATGTGTTAATAGCCAAAATAAATAAATAAATAAACCTCTAAAAAGAAAAAAATGTATTTCCATTAACCTTCTTAATTTTTTTTGGCATTGTTCTATTTAATTTTATTTATTTATTTAAATTTGACCAGAGAGGGGGCTGGCAGGTGGCGTGGGGGTTAACGGCGCTGGATTCCCACATGGCCAACCATGGTTCAAGTCTCGGACCTGGTGGCTTGCTTTCTCACTTCCTCACTCTCTCTCTGATCAAACTGGAAAATAACAATGATAATAATAATAAATAAAGTTAAATAAAATAATTCTTTAAATAAATAAATAAATAAATTTGACCAGAGAGACAGAGTGAGAGAGAGAACAAGTGAGAGAAAGTGAGAAAGCAATAGGGCGCTTGCACTCGCCAGACACAGACAGACAGAAAGCGAGAAATCACCCCCCGGGGGGGGATGGCCACGCCGCAATCCCTTCTCCTCCATTCTCCTCTCGGGATCTTGGGCACGCACGCACATGCGCCCGGCGTGAGTTTTAAGCCACCGGGTCCAGGACACGAACCGTGGTGGACTACATGGGAGTCCAGTGACATAGCCATTACGCTAACTGCTGGTCCCATTTTCCATAACCTTTTTGAAGTAGCCTTGTACACATTTTCTGTGAACTTTCTTTAGACCATGCATATATTTCATTTCTCTTCATCCCAACAATAATCTCATGAGGTAGACAACCTAATTTTTACAGATGAACAAACAGAATTCAGTTGCATAAAATTGCACTTACTGTGGTTTCATTATCAATATTTAAACCTAACTTTCTCTGACTTCTAATTCCAAGCCTTTAATCACTAACCATGCTACCTCCTTTAATACATAAGCCTCAACCTTGAAAGAGCTTCCAATCCTACTAAGTAGATATAAATAACACGTGAAATGACTAAGTTCATGTCTGAGTTCTATTAACAGTATTTGATGGGAAACCAGCAGTTAGCATAATGGCTATGTTGCTGAACTCCCATGTAGTCAACCGTGGTTTGAGTCCCAGACCTGGTGGCTTAAACTCACACCAGGCATGTAAGCATGTGTGCCCAGGATCCTTAGAGGAGAATGGAGGAGAAAGAACTGCAGTGTGGCCATCTCCCCCCCAGGGGAGGTGATTTCTCACTTTCTGTCTCTCTGTCTCTGTCTTTCTGGCAAGCACACACGTCCTATAGCAAAAACCTTTCCCCCGCAAAAAAAAAGAGTATTTGATGGGAACTAGAGATTTAGGAGTAAGAAAGAATAAAGAAGGTTGAGGCAAAGGGGAAGCAGATCCCGCCCAGAGCATTAAATTCCCTACAATTTGTCTAGAACACACAGTAGCTAGTGTAAAAACTCCATACTCACCCAGACGCGTTTTAAATTCAATTTTATTTTCAGGATCCTCATCTTTCCTGAAAAAAAAAAATTTTTTTTTTTTTTTTCTAAATTTCTTTTCTTTTTTATTTTTGTCAGAGGGTGTGTGCACTGGCAGGAGATAGGGAAAATAAGAAAGCATCCCTCATGTGGAATGGTCACCCCACAATCCTTTCTCCTCTATTTTTCCTTCCTTTTGGGGCATGCACGCACATGCATCTGGCATATTTTTCAAGTCACCAGGTTTGGGCCTCGGACTGCACAGTTGGCCATTTGATATCTAGCCACTTTAACCACCATGCCACCAGCTAGCCTACTAAACGTGTTTCTCCTTTAGGTCCCACCTTTTAAAATTCTCAAGACTGGGACCAGCAGTTGGCGTAATGGCTATGGAACTGGACTCCCACGTAGTCAACCATGGTTCGAGACCCAGACCCAGCGGTTTAAGCTCATGCCGGGTGCGTCTATGTGCGTGCCCAGGATACCAAGAGGAGAAAGGAGAAGGGATTGTGACATGGCCATCCACCCTGTGGGGTGATTTCTCGCTTTTTGTCTCTCTGTCTTTCTGGTGAGCGCACATGTCCTATAGCAAACCCTGCCCCCCAGAAGAAAAAAAATTCTCAAGTCTTCCTTGATGTCAACTTACTTAGTTTCTTTTTGGGGCTTTTCCATTAGTTCCTCTTCCTCTTTTTCTTTGCTGGCAATCTCAGCTCGTACCGCAGGAATGAAAACATAGGGTTTACAACTACTGGTTATATAGGGTTTAAAATTTTTTTTTGTTTACTTCTGACAAAATGCATGCACACATGTGAGAGGGAGAATAGGGAGAGAAAGTGTGAGAGATGACATCTTCCACAAGGTCTGGTCATAATCATGACTCCCTTCTTCCAATCTTCCAGCTTGTCAGGTCGTGGGCACTCGTGCATACATCCAGCATGCTACCGGCTGACTGGGCAGGGGATTCAAACCATGGTTGCCATACGAGATCCGGCTTCTCTTGAACAGTGCCTTTCCACTGTTCCCATGGGTGCCAGCCCACAAGTAAGCTTTAGACATTCATTCACTTCACATGTATTTACTGAATAGACTCTATACCTCAGTGTACCCGGAACTAAGAACACAGTATTAAACAAGACAAATATTGATCTTACTCTTATAGGAGGAGAGACAAAGACAAATTAATTTTGGGCTGGCTCCATGGCCTAATGGTTAAGGTCGCTGGATCCCACATGGTCAACTATGAGGTTCAAATCCTGACCTTAGAAGCTTGAAAAACATGCCAGGCATGTACATGTGCATGCTCCAAATCCCAACAGGACAGAGAAATGGAGATAGGACTGCAAGAGCACGCCCCACTATGGGATGCTATCTCCCTTCTCCCTCGTTCTTTGTCTCTCTCTGGCAAATGCACACACTTGGCAAATTTTTTTTGGAGAGGTTTTTGCTATAGGGCATGTGCACTCGCCAGACAGACAGAGACAGAAAGACAGAAAGCGAGAGATCACAACCCAGGGGGGATGGCCATGCCACAGTCCCTTCTCCTCCATTCTCCTCTTGGGATCTTGGGCACGCATGTACATGTGCCCGGTGTGAGTTTAAGCCACCAGGTCTGGGACTTGAACCACGGTCGACTACATGGGAGTCCAGTGACATAGCCATTACACTAACTGCTGGTCCCAACACTTGGCAATTTTTTAAAAAATTAATTTCAGGGGGCCAGCAAGTGTCATGGTGGTTAGAGGCGCTGGATTCCCACATGGCCGACTATGGTTCCAGTCCTGGACCTGGCGGCTTTCTTTCTCACTTTCTCTTTATCTCTCACTCTGTCCCTCTCTGGTCGAATTGAAATAAATAAATGAATAAATAAAATACTTATAAAAAATTAATTTCAGAAAGTGCAGTAACTGCTATAAGTAAGATAGAAGGGCTATGCAAGGGTGCAGGAAATGGGAAGTGAAGACTGGGGTGTCTATATCTCGGTAACCAGAGATGACTTCATAAGGAAATAATATTTAACCTAATATTTGCAGGATAAGTTGCTACAGAGTGAACATCTTTAGCCCTTTTTCTAGACGGTCTAAACTGTCAGGAGTCTCTCACCTCACCTTGCAAGGCACATACAAGAACATTCAGCACTCTAGCGTTAGTCCTCACATGTCACGACTCACCTTTTGAAGGAGAGCAAAATCCAAGCCTTTCACCAAATGGGTGTGTTCCATATCACCACCCAAGAACTTGGACTCCTGAATCAACTGTCTTCTCTTCTCTGCGGCTGATTTGTCCCTGTGTAATGAAAGAAGCCACATCAGAATAGTCCTCTGTAGGTGGTAAGCTTCTCCTGAAAATGGCTTAGTATAGACTCCAGAGCAGGGCAAGTATAAGGAAGCAATCGCATGTGATTATGACTCTGGGATGCTAAAAGAATCATGCTCTGATCCCCTCAGTACTCACGCCTCAGCAGTGGGGCCCACAGCCCTGTAATTAGCTGTGGTGCTGATCAACTCGGTTTCCTCATAATCCTTGTTCACGCCATCTCTCCGTTCCTTGGCTCGGTCCCGGTACTTCTCTGCTAGCTCTCTCTCGCGCTCAATTTCTTGTTGGCGTAGCTTGGCATAGTAACTATGGACATAGAAAAGCGAGTATGTAAGGCTCAACAGTTGCTCTCTGAGGTCAACAGAACTGCTCTTACCTCCCTGTATCTTCATCCTGCTCCCTGTGGTGAAAGCTCATATATATGTCCTGACAGAACTGTTGGCCACCTTTATCACCCCTCAAAATCAGAACTGCGGCTTCTTTCATCTCACAGATATTCTGTTCCAATGCTATTTTGGGATAGTCCATCTGTCACTTCAGAACTCTTTAATAACATCCAACTGTACTGATTCTGTATAGGTGTGAGAGACTTTTCCACACAGCAATCAGAAAATCTTTGAATATCTATCACTTTCTACACTTCAGGTGAAAATAACTTCCTTTCTGGTATGCTCCCAGAAAAGAGAAATTGCAAATTACTTAATTCAGAAAGTTTAGTATCATAATAATGATGATGATGATGATGATGATGATAATGATGGAAACCATGATTTAATGATTGCTATATGCCAGGTACTTGTGCTCGGTATTTATATGTACTATCACAGGACCAGTAGATAGTACAGGGTTACGTCACTGGACTCCCACATGGCCAACCATGGTATGAGTCCTAAACCTGGCAGCTTGAAACTCATGTCAGGTGTGTGTGCATATGTACCAAAAATCCACAGAGGAGACTGGAAGAGAAGGGACTGCAGCATGGCCACCCCCTCAGGGAATGATTTCTCAATTTGTCTGTCTCTCCAGCAACTGCATGTGCTCTATAGCAAAAATCTCTCTAAATTAATAATAATAATAATAATATGTATGTGCACTATCACAATTGATCCTTATGACAACCTAGTAAAATGTACTGCTTTCTCTATTCCACCTATGGATTAGAGAAATTACTCAAAATGTCCAAGGCTATGCAATTAGAAAACTGGTAAAAACAAAATAATATTGGGGGCCAGCAGGTAGTGTGGTGGTTGAGATGCTAGACTCCCACATGGCCAACCATGGTTTGAGTTCTAAACCTGGCAGCTTGCTTTTGCACTTTTCCTCTTTCTTTGTCTCTCTCTTCTGATGACTATAGCAAGTTAAAAAATAATGATAATAATAAATAAAATAAAATGACTAATTCTTTTTTAAAAAATGATACCAAAATGTAGCAAAGTTAACACCAAAGGCCTGTACTCCCACTTAAACTATCACTCCTCTCCATTAGGAAGCAGAGAACCTCTGGACAATAAAGGAAAACCTCAATCTCTAGCCTAATAACTAGCCCCTACTCCCGTCCCCCAAACACTACCCACCTTAAAACCCACACCCTCTACCATTCCTTCACCTTTTCTTTTTCCTCCTTCGGGCAGCTGGGTCTTCATCCTCATTGTACTCCCTTGGCATCCTAGAAGA
This sequence comes from Tupaia belangeri chinensis, assembly GCF_000334495.1. Taxonomy (NCBI): domain Eukaryota; kingdom Metazoa; phylum Chordata; class Mammalia; order Scandentia; family Tupaiidae; genus Tupaia; species Tupaia belangeri. The sequence goes on along the minus strand of NW_006159996.1, from coordinate 1,948,145 downwards.
GACAAGAAACTCACTAACAGAAAAACATTGCCCCAAACACCCAAAAAGCAGCTATAAGAACTAAAGAAAGGCCTAGAGTTCTGATCAAAGCCAATAGTTTCAATCAGGCAGATATTCATATCAATATCTGTAGGAGAATGAATACTCAAGCTTTAGAAAATATCATAATAAACACTTGAGGAACTATTAAAATGACAACTCCAGGGCCAGGCAGTAGTACAGTGGTAACACAACTGAACCCCATGGGAAAATTCCTGGGCTCACATCCCAGGACCTACCTGGGCACATCAGGCACACATGTTAGTGATCCTGAATAGGAGGACTAGAAGTAGATTGCTGGGATGCCTGCATGTGTGTATCTCTCATGGAAAAAATTAATAAACAAACTTGAAAAAAAGTATATAGGGAATCAGCAGGTGGCATGGTGGTTAAAGTGCTGGACACTCCCACATGACTGACCATGGTTCAAGTCCTGGACCTGGTGGCTTGCTTTCTCACTTCCCCTCTTCCTCTCCCTCTCTCTGTCAAATTAAAGATAAATGAATGAATAAATAAAAAAATTTTAAAAAGAGTATTTTTTTAATTAAAAAAAAAGTATATAAACTAAGTTATCTATCCCAGAGTATCTGAACCCATGGGGCTAGAATAAGCCCAGATATCTGCCTATTTCACCAGCAACAACTGCAATGCAAGTGGTTCATGAAACATACTCTGAGAAGGTGTAAGACCCTAGGCATTCCAGTCATCACTGGAACTTCAATCTCTAGGGGGAAAAAATCAGAACCATAGACCCTTCATACAGGACTGGGGGGCCAGCAAGTGGCATAGTGGTTAAGGCAATAGATTCTCATGTGGCCGACCACAGCTCAAGTCCTGGACCCAGTGGCCTGAAACCCACACTGGGAGATATATGTGTGCATGCCCAAAATCCTAAGAGAAGAATGGAGGAGAAGGGATTGTGGCATGGCCCTTCCCTCTGGGGGTGATTTCTCATTTTCTCTTTCTCTCCTTCTCTGTGTCTCTGGCAAGCACATGTACTCCATAGCAAAAATCTCTCTTAAAAAAAAAAAAGAAAAGGACTAGGTATCCAGCTACAATATTCTGGTTCAGTAAAAAGGGAGAAGTAGGAGCAAGAAAGGAGGTAGGAGACAGGTTGGATCATCCAAAGACTTACTCATGGTGACGTGACTTGGAGGGTGGTGCAGATGTAGGTGCGGCCCTTGGGGTCATGAGTAGTTTCCTGAAGTCTTCATTTGTGAGTTTTGATCTAGAAAAAAGAGAAAAGATATTAAAAATTTTCTCAATAATAAATAGAAATGGAACATGTAAAAAACACATTTAACTTTATTAGAAATACAAATAAAAACAAAGACATGCCATCAGTGTTGACTACTAAAATGTTTGATAAATCAAGTATGAGTGAAAATTTGGGAAGTATATAATACAGCTGATGGGAGTACAGTCACTCTTCACTTAACAACCTACCTGTTTTAAGGACTGCTAGAACTTATGCCCAGTTCTTCAGCATGGAGAATCCCTTTTTTTTTTAGAGGGGGAGGTTTTTGCTATAGGGTGCATACGCTCGCCAGAAAGACAGACAGAGAAACAGAAAGCAAGAAATCACCCCCCGGGGAGATGGTCACACAGCAATCCTTTCTCCTCTATTCTCCTCTTGGGATCTTGGGCACGCACACACACTCACCCGGCATGAGTTTAAGCCACCGGGTCCGGGACTTGAACCACGGTCAACTACATGGGAGTCCAGCGACATAGCCATTACACCAACTGCTGGTCCCGAGAATCCCTTTTTTGAGGCTTTGTCTTGTTCCCAATCAGTTAATATTCACTACATGAAGCATTTGCCATCACACAAGACTAAATATTTCAGTTATAGTTATTCTTTAGACCTTTTCATTATTCAGAATAAGTAAAAATTATCATACCAGACTTACATTATTGTGTCATGGTATGTCTTGTTACTTTTTGGCACTTATCTAATATACGCTTTTTGTATGGACAGAATTATGTTATTCTAGTGTAGTGCTGTGTGATATCCATCAAAACATATCCTATAGTGCCACACACATCACAAGACACTCTCGCTTATCAAACAATTCACTTAAAGACCTAGTCATAGAAAGGAAACGAGTGATGAGTGCCTGTATTAATCAGTATTTCCAATTTTGAGGACAAATGTCATTATTTATTAAAATTTAACTTTATATATTCTATGACTCCACTTATCCATATTCAGCCTGGCCAATTACTGGCATGTATATATAAGAAGGATCGTAGGGGCCAGCAGATGGCGTAGCAGTTACATCACTGGATTCACCGGGTACATGTCCTTACATGCCAAGATCCTGGGAGGAAAATGGAGGAAAAAGGATTGCAAGGGAGAGGGAGGGTTGCCATCACCCTGAGGGTGATTTCTCACTTTCCCTCTCAATGTTTCGGTCTTTTCTGTTTCTGCTCTCTGGTAGGTACACATGCCCTAAGGCAAAAACCTCTACAAAAAAAAAAAAAAAAAAAAAGAAAGCTTGTAAAGAAGGCTCAATTATAACCTGAAAATAATAAAAAGTTGAAAACAACCTCACTATTCATTAACTGAATAATGACTAAATAAACTTTGTGATTCCCCATGGGATAGTACTGATAGTAGGAGAGATCATTTAATTACCACTGACAAGAACTCCCTCCATGACTAAACTATAATCAGACTTCTTTGATCCCTCTTCTGATTAGAGCTCTTCTTGGCCTACAGATCCGAGTTTTAAAAATAATCCTTCTGGGGGAAAAAAAAAAAAAATGGGACAAGCAGATGGCGTAATGGCTATGTCACTGGACCCCCATGTAGTTGACCACGGTTTAAGTCTTGGACCTGGTGGCTTAAACTCACGCTGGGCACATGTGCATGCATGCCCAATCCCAAGAGAATAGAGGAGAAGGGATTGCGGCGTGGTCGTCCTCCCTAGGGGGTGATTTCTCACTCTCTGTCTCTCTGTCTCTATCTTTCTACCACGCACACGCACCCTTATAGCAAAAACCTCTCCAAAAAATAAATAATAAAAAGAATCCTGCTGGGGCCAGCCGGTGCTGTGGTGGTGAAGGTGAAAGACTCGTACATGGCGACATGGTTCAAGTTCCAGCCCAGGCAGCTTAGGGATTATGTCGAGCATGTGAGCCTGTGTGCCCAAAATCCTGAGAAGAGAATGGAAGAGGATTGTGGCATGGCCATCCCCCTTCAGGGGTGATTTCTCACTTTCCTTCTCTATGTCTCTCTCCAGCCAGCACACATGTTCTATGGCAAAAACCTAAGAAAAAAAGAATACTGTTAACCTAGTTTATTGAAAATCCCCCCCACGTGTCTGAAACCAGCAGTTAGCATAATGGCTATGTCGCTGGACTCCCACGTAGTCAACCGCAGTTTGCATTCCGGACCCAGTGGCTTAAAACTTAAGCCAGGTGCGTGTGCGTGTGTGCCCAAGATCCCGAGAGGAGAATGGAGGAGAAGGGATTGCGGCGTGGCCATCCCCCCTGGGGGGTGATTTCTCGCTTTCTGTCTCTCTGTCTCTCTCTGTCTGTCTGGCGAGTACACGCACCCTATAGCGAAAACCTCTCAAAAAAAAAAAAAGATCCCTCCACTCTTTTAGTTTTTAATAATTAATCAGGCTCCCTTTTCCTCCAAGGAAGACTTTATTGAAGACTATCTATCTATTTATTTATTTATTTATAAAATTATTTAAGTTTTGCTATAGGGCAAATGTGCTCACTAGAGAGAAAAAGAGAAAGTGAAAAGCCACCAGGTCCGGGACTTGAACAAGGGTCAGTCATATGGGAGTCTAGTGTCTTAACCACCATGCCACCTGAAGATTATTTTAATAGGAATAAGACTTGCAACAGGGGAGAGATATTAAACTTAACTCCAAGTACAACAAAGACAAGTGGAGAGTCATAGGAAATTACTAACGGGAATTTGGTTGGGTATCAAACAGAAAAGGGGACTTGATTCTTTACTAAAACTGGGCTCAGTAGGCCAAGGTCAAAGCCTAATCAAAAATAGGACTCTTGTGGGCCAGCAGATGACGTAGCACTTACATCATTGGACACCCACATGGCCAACTGTGGTATGAGTTCCAGATCTGGTGGCTTGAAACTCACACTAGGCATGTGTACGTTCATGTCCAAGATCCCAGAAGGAGAATGGAGAAGGGATTGCAGAGTGGCCATCCCCACTCAGGGGTGATTTCTCACTTTCCCTCTTATTGTCTCTGTCTGTCTGTCTCTCTCCAGGCAGCACATGCACCCTAAGATGAAAACCTCTTTAAAAAAAAAAAAAAAAAAAAGACTCTTGGAAGAACCTCACATGTATGGTCAAGAAGGGATTCTCAGGATCAGCAGTTAGCGTAATGGCTATGTCGCTGGACTCCCATGTAGTCAACTGTGGTTTGAGTCTCGGACTTAAAACTCATGCCGGGCACTTGTGCGTGCGTGCCCAGGATCCCGAGAGAAGAATGGAGGAGAAGCGATTGTGGCATGGCCATTCCTCCTGGGGGAGTGATTTCTCACTTTCTGTCTCTCTGTCTCTCTCTGTCTTTCTGGCGAGCGCACGGGCCCTATAGCAAAAACCTCTCAAAAAAAAAAAGGGGGATTCCTGTCACTGCAAAGAAAATAACCTCCAGGCTATTAAATGGGCTTAAATAAAAAGAAAGTTGCCGAATTATATAAATAGTGTAACAGTATGACACATTTAAATATATTTCTCTTTTCTCCCTTTTTTTTTTTAAAGAATCACATATTTATTTTATTTTATTTATATTATTATTTTTTAATTTGACCAGCGAGGGACAGAGAGAGAAAGGGAAAGTGAGAAAGCAAGCTGCCAGGTCTAGGATGCAAACCACAGTAACCCATATGGGATGGGAGTCCAGCGCCTTAATGACCGTGCCGCCTGCTGGCCTCTTTCTTTTTTCTTTTTTAAAATAATTATTTATTTAATTTTATTATTATTATTTTAAAATTTGACCAGAGTAAGAAAGCAAGCTGCCAGATCCGGACTCAAACCACAGGTGGCCATGTGGGATTCCAGCACCTCAACCACCACATCACCTGCTGGCTCTTTCTCTTTTTTTAATCTATTTAATTTTTTAAAATCAAAAGTCTCACTATGTTGCCCAGACTGGCTTCCAATTTTGACCCTTCTACCTAAGCCTCTCGAGTAGTTGGAACTTTAGGTACATACCACCTCACCTGGCTTTAACTTAAATATTTTAACTCACAAAGCAATGATATATTTTCCTTCACATAGCATGCATGTATATAGGTGCATTAAAAGGGGGGAAAAAAAAAAGGAGAAAAAGGTATACATGAAAGAGAATACTACGGGCCAGCTAGTGTCATGATGATTACTGCAGCTAGTTCCCACATGACCCACTTTGCAGTTCTGGTCCTGGACTCAGCAGCTTGAAAAACACACCGACACATGTGTGTACCCCAAAATCCTAAAATGAGATTGCAGTATGGCCATCTTCATGGGGTAGGGGATGCTTTCTCAGTACCTCCCCTCCCTCTGGGGAGCACACATGCACTTGAGCAAAATAAAAAAAAATTTTTTTAATTAAAAAAATAACTGACATTGGTTACCCCAAAGAAAGGAACTGGAATTGGAAATGTTATCAAAGACAACTTTACAGTGTTTTGATTTACAATGTTTTACATTTCTACAGGAACAAATAGTTCCTATATAATATGTAATCAAGCAACCATTCTGTTTTGTTTTGTTTTCAGAGATTTTTTGCTATAGGACACGTGTACTCACAGGAGAGACAGAAAGAGAGAAATCACTTGGGGGGGGTAGGGGTGGAGGGTGGCTACACCCAATCCCTTCTCCTTCAGTCTCCTTTCAGGATTTTGTGCACCAGTCCACATATATCTGGCATGAGTTTCAAGCCGCCAGGAACCACAGTCAACTACGTGGGAGTCCAGCCACCTAACCATTACGCCATCTGCTGGCCTCTAAACAACAGTTTTTAAATGGCAACTTTTCTGTCCTTTAATAATCTTACACATCTGGTCTGATCCACTTGCATTTCACAGAAATAAAACACCAAGTGGTACAATCTTTTGGCCATCCTTGCTGACAAGACAAGCAGAATCCTTTCACTATTAGTACTAGCGCTCTACTCATTGTCCAGCTTAACTCCATGGTCTTAACAACAAAATACTCACTGATGGAAGGAGTGAGGATCATCCACATCGTGACCATCTGGGGCCAAAGGGTTGGAGAACGGCTCGCCTAACAAAAAGTATTTACATTAATTTAACCAATCTTTTACATGTCAGATCCTACACAAAAAGTGGGCATGCAGCAGTGAAGAATATAGAAGAAAGATAAAAGGAGTAGCAGCAACAATACGATATAATAAGCGCTAAAACGAGAAAACAAGGAGCTTTGGGAGCACAGAGAAAGGGCCCCTAGGAATGTGCAGCAGTATCTGCAGACTTCCCAAAAACCACATCTAAAATATTATGTGAGAGATGAGTCGGTGTAACCAAGGATTACGTAAGGGAACCGAAGGGTCCACCAACAAAAGCCACCTGTTGTCACTTGGGCAGAAACGAGGCTTGGGGAGAGTGTGGGGATGTTGGTCTCACTGAGGGCCTAACGGCTTCGCCAGGCTTCAAGCGTCTCACCCACACACACTCCACTGAAGCGCAAATAACGCGCCTAGTACCCCTAGTCCCGCAGAGGAAATGGGGAAGATATTTCCAGACTTACTATCTCGCTCCGGCATTTTGTCCGCGGTCTCTGAACACCAGCAGCAAGGGCTTATTTTCCAACAACAACAGAGCGGCGACAAGCCTTCTCCCACAGTGCACCTCAGAAACCAACCCACAGTGCTCTGCGTTCTGACCTTTCCGCTTCCTACCCCGCCCACCTTTCCTACACTGAGCGCAGAGATAGTGGAAGGGGCCCGCAACTGCTGTCATTGGATAAATCTTATCCCGCCCTCTTACGTCATCTAATACGACCGACGAGGATAGATTGCTATTGGTCCGCCTGAAGAATTAGGCCAGAAGGCCTGGGATAGGGGACTGCTTTACTAGCAAAGATGGCGGCGGCTGCGGCAAGTCGTGGGGTCGCGGCTGCAAAGCTCGGCTTGCGTGAGATTCGCATCCACTTATGCCAGCGCTCGCCAGGCAGCCAGGGCGTGAGGTGAGACGCGGTGTGGGGAGGCAGGCGGGCTTTGGGATGCCGGGGTCACGACCTCGACCTCCCGGGTGATTGGGATAGCCGGCGCCCACAGCATGCGCGGCGCTCTTTCCGGCCCCGCAGGGACTTCATCGAGAAACGCTATGTAGAGCTGAAGAAGGCGAACCCCGACCTGCCTATCCTAATCCGCGAATGCTCAGATGTGCAGCCCAAACTCTGGGCTCGCTACGGTGAGCGCGGGACGCTGGGAGTATGGAACGTTGGTGGGAGAACAAGAGTTCGAGGGTAGGGGCCTACCAAAGAAAGTCACGCAAACCTTGTTGACCTTGAACACATTTATATTCGTAAGTTCATATCCTGCTTTGTATCTCGGACAGCATCTTTACGGAGGCTCTCCTAATGTTGTGTAGGGACCAAGAATTGTCATTTTTTATAGTTAACTTTGGGCTTTGGATAGGAAAGAGATACTAGTCAATATCTGAGTTAGGTCCTCCCAGTGCCAGCCCTAGTAATGTATGAGAATCTCATTAATGTTGAGGACTAAATGTTAGGCCCTGTGTTCTTTCCTGCCTAAATCTCATTTAATCTTCATTAATCATATTAGGAGTGAATTCTTTTTTAAAAAATTATTTTATTTTAATTATTTCGTTTTAATTTTTTTGAAGGTGACCAGAGAGAGAGAGAGAGAAGGAAAGTGAGAAAGCAAGCTGCCAGGTCCAGGACTTGAACCACAGTGAGCCATGTGGGCTGCCTTAACCACCACACCACTTGCCAGCCCCTGGGAGTGAATTCTTTATTCTCACTATTGAGATTATAAATCAAAACTTCATGCAATATAGTTAAAGTTATGCTGCTAGAAGAAGGTTGAACTTTATATTTTTCCCCTTTCCTAGAATGTACCTTCCCCAGACTGCCATGGGGATGTGAATTCATATATTATTCCTTCAAAAAGGCATTCTTTTTTTCTTTCTTTATTTTTTGGAGAGATTTTTGCTATAGGGCACGTGCGCTCACCAGAGACAGAAAGCAAGAAATCACCCCCTGGGGGAGGATGGCCACACTGCAATCCCTTCTCCTCCATTCTCCTCTCGGGATCTTGGGGCGCGCGCTCGTGCGCCTGGCACGAGTCCAGGGTCCAGGACTCGAACCGTGGTCAACTACATGGGAGCCCAGCGACATAGCCATTATGCCAACTGCTGGTCCCCAAAAAGGCATTTTCTAACCAGCTATATAGAACTGCCTCTAGCCCATTTTTACCGTATTACCCTATTCCAATTTATTGCATTCTGAACATTTATGTTGCCTAACAGTGAATAGTGAAGTTTTGTTTTTTAAATCACTGTAGGGCATGCATGCTCTCCAGAGAGAAAAGGAAAATAAAAAATCACATCACTATCACCCCAGGCTTGATGGCACGAGTCCAGGGTCCGGGACACGAACCGCGGTCGACTACGTGGGAGTCCAGCGACATAGCCATTATGCCAACTGCTGGTCCCCAAAAAGGCATTTTCTAACAAGCTATATAGAACTGCCTCTAGCCCATTTTTACCGTATTACCCTATTCCAATTTATTGCATTCTGAACATTTATGTTGCCTAACAGTGAATAGTGAAGTTTTGTTTTTTAAATCACTGTAGGGCATGCATGCTCTCCAGAGAGAAAAGGAAAATAAAAAATCACATCACTATCACCCCACTCTGTGGGTGGGGGACTCACCACTATCCCCTCTTCTATTCTGCTCTGGGGATTTTGGACATAAATGCACACACACTGGGTATGTTTTTCAAACTGCCAGGTCCAGGACTTGAAACATGCACTCAGCCATATGGGATCCAGTTGCCTTAGCCACTGCCACTGGCTAATAGTGGGATTTTAATCATGCCTTTAACTACACTGTGCCCTTGGAATGTCTGGAGGTGGAATTAAGAGTAACAGCTAAGGGACCAGCAGTTTGCCTAATGGCTATGTCGCTGGACTGCCATGTAGTTGACCACAGTTTGAGTCCTGGGCCCGGTGGCTTGCGTGCCCAAGATCCTGAGTGCCTGCGTGCCCAAGATCCTGAGAGGAGAATGGAGGAGAAGGGATTGTGGCGTGGCCATCCCCCCTGGGGGTGATTTTTCACTTTCTGTCTCTCTCTCTCTCTCTCTCTCTCTCTTTCTGGCGAGTGCACGCACCCTATAGCAAAAACTTCTCCAAAGGGAAAAAAAAAGTCACAGCTAAGGCAGACTGGTTCCAGCTGACATTTGTACAACAGCGTCCTATGCACTAATGATTGTTTAGAGAGAAAAAGGTTCTTCCTAGTCAGTAGACTATAAAGGAAGACCGGCAGAACTTCAGTGTACTGTGCTCAATCTTATAAGTGCACCATGGATCCCAGAGAATGGACACTCAGCCAAGGCTAACCCCATGTAATAAATACTCCACTCATAGTAATTAGTAATAAATGCCTCTAAAAGCCTTCCTGAAATACTTTCCTTCTCATTGTGGCAACTCAAAAATCAGCATAAACTAGTTGTACTTGAACTCCTACATGTGTTTGATAAACACTGGATTAGTTCTAGGTATACCTTGTCTTCTTTGGTCATATCTCTTTACTATCCTTCCCATCCTAACAAGACTGTAAAATAAAGACCTTTTACTATACTTTGGTTGCCTTCACAGTACAAAGTCAACTCTAAGTCACCTCTCTCCCTCTCTCCTCAGCATTTGGCCAAGAGAAGAACATCACTTTGAACAACCTCAGTGCTGATCAGGTAACAAGAGCACTGGAGAATGTGCTAAGTGGCAAAGCCTGAAGCCTAAATTGAGGATTAGAGCACAACCCCAGAACCTGGGCTCTGCTAAACTAAGTACAGTGTAGAAAATTATGTTCTCCTGTTCCTTATAAAATCTGCTGTAAAACACTGTCTCTGGGTGTTCTTGTTCTCATTTTGTTTTTCTATACCTTATTTTACAACCAGTGAGGCATGTAGTTGAATATAAAAATAAAAGTTTTATTCTGTTTCATCAAAAGCCACCATCTGCTGAAACAATAACAACAGGAACTGGGGTCAAAATGTCTTGACCTAAGGGGGAGCAGAGACCATGAGACCTCATTTTGGTCTTAAATTTCCAAAGGCTCCTCTCTCTCTCTCTCTCTCTCTAAATGTGCGTGCACTCACCAGAGAAACACACAGAGGAGGGAGCAATCCCCCTGTAGAGAATGCTCATTCTGCAGCTGCAGTTCCTTCTCCATCTCTCCCTCCTTTCAGGATTTTAAGGAAACATGCCCAGTTTGTTCCTCTAGCCACCAAGTCTGGGACTCGCAACATGTACTCAGCCAGGTGGTATCTGGCTACCTTAACCATCAGGCCACACCGCTGGCCCTCACTCTCTTAAGAGAAAGTGGACAAAGAAGCTGAATGGGGGGTGGCAGTGAAGGACTGAGGTGCCATGAAGGTCATCCGTGAAGAGCTGTCTGCCGGAGAGCATGTGCACGATCCTGGAGCTGGGCCTCTTCCTGATGTCTTTCCAGGGCCTGTAGCCCTGACTGCTGCAGAAAAGCCTGAGCAGCCTGGGATCAGGAAAAAAACATTCACCATCTAGATCCCTGTACTCTAAGACGGTTCCTACAGCCTCACTGGCTTAGCCCACTTATTTGAAGAGGGTGTGTTCCCAACAAGATGAAGGGAGATACTGACTCGGAGTCTATATAGGCTAGCAAGGCCTAGAAAAGCAACTGTAGTTAGGACTGGAAGGGAAGGGGGGCCATGGTGAGACTGGAAGCTTCATAGCGGGAGGGATTGGGGTCCAAAGCCAGAAACCTGTTACCTCTGGCTGATAAAGGAACAGTAGCTGCAGCAGCTCCAAACTCTGGGCTACTACTTCAGTGTCAGAACAGGCCAGCATTTTCAGCAAGGAGGGGAGCAGGGGTCCTGGCCACAGCCGCTGGCAGTAAGCAGAACCCTTTTCTGCAACATTGCACAAAACTGTGAGCACCTGCAAAAAGACATGTATACAGTCTAAAAGATGAAAGCCAAAGATCATGTTTCCTATAATATATAGAATACTGACCACATACTTGAACATGGTGCCAAGCTTTTTGGTATGCATGTAGGATTACTATCCCGCATTACAAATTATACTGAAGCTTAACGCGATCAGTTGATTTGCCCAAGGAAAATACTGAATAATCTACACTTTAGGGACTCATATCTGTAGAGTGGTCTGACCTTGAAGCTACACCACACCAGTTGCCTGTTCATCTAAGAGTACTGAGGGCCCAGGATTACTTTCCCTGTTTACACTGACCACCAGATCTTATACTGAAGTGACCCCAATACATACCATTAGGCTCACCATATTTGATACTGGTAACAGCTGCAAGAGAGGCTCAATCAGATCCAGGGAGAGTAAGGAGGTACAGAAGCTAGGACTATTTGCTGGAAGGGAAAATGTCAAGGTGAAGTACCATAAGCAGTCCCAACCCCCAATCCTACCCATCTCAGGCTAGGCCATAAGGAAATATTCCCAGTACCTAAAGCTCCAGACCTGGGTAGATTTTAGTGCATACCAGTGAGGTTGTTGAGAAGCCAGAGGCCCTCAGGAAGCAGGCTAGGCTGCTTCTGGAGGAAGAACTGCAGAAGGATAAATAATGCTGCCACAACACGCTCATCCCTGAGCTGTAGCTGGCCTCCCATGTCCTCCACTGCTGCTTCTGTTAGCAGGTTGCTTAGACACCGAAGCACAGGGCATGCCAGCTGTGAAGACAAATTGGGAGGATGGTGTAAAGAAGGGGTTACCTGCACAGAGGAAGGACAAAGTATCAAGAACATCAAAACTTTGACCTGTCCTCTTCACCTACCAGCTCCAGTCCTGCATCCTCAATTTTCTGGACAGCCCCTGCCAAGTCCAATAGCAACAGCCCCAGAGTGGACAGAGCCCCATGGCTGATGATCAGGGAATTGTTGACCTGGCTGGACAACAGGAAGCATTAGTCACTATCCAGTCAATCCCACCTGTAAGTTGAGAAACAGCCTACGTCTGTGGGTCTCCTGGGCTCTAAGGAGAGAGGACCACAGAGGGATGGAACTCATTACAGCAATTCCAGAAACTCAAGTTCAAAGACCTGAGTCTCAATGCTAGGGAAGGTCTGTAGCACTTTCCCAATTGGCCTATGTCACCTGCAGATGATATAGTGAAGACACCAGGCAAACTCCACAGCAACTCCAGGGTTCAGCTTTGGACCAGGTTGCAACAATTGCAGTATGTGTTGAAGGAGACTGGAGCCCAGGATGGAGCTGCAAGCAGAAGCAGGGCTATGAGTAGGAACCGTAAAGATGCCAGGGGTCTTTCCAAACCCTGACAGCAGGTGGGTAGTGTACAAACTCCAAACCCCTCCTAGCCAGACATGTAGTTAAAATGTGCAACAGCTCTGAAAATCAGACTCCATAAAGCATCCAGGAGCTATACCACCAAGCAGGCCACCTCTGGTTGCACATGTGGGGATGATACTCACGGAATGATCTTCTCTGGAGCTTCCTTAGCCTGCAGAAGCTGAGACAAGGCATATCCAAGAGCTTCCAGCACAGCCACATGGGGAGACTAGAAGTAGATAGGGTAGGCAGTCTGACTCTAGAAGGTGAGTCATAAGATCGCCTAAAACTTCCAGCCCCCCTTGGCACAGGGCCTAGGTTGGAGCTACCTAACCAAAGCAGGTGGGGGATGTGGAGACGACTGAGAAGAGGTCTTAAAGGAGGCACTCACCTGGATGCAGGCAGCCAAGGCTGGAACAATGCCCTGTGGCAGGAGCTGCCTTCGCACAGCCTCACTCTCCACGATCAGGTTACCCAGTGTATACAGACACAGTTCCTGAGAACAGACAACAAAAGCACTGGGCTTGGCCTGTCTCATGCCAGGCCCAGGTCAGTTGGGAGGATGGAGCAGGCCTATCCTTGAGAATCACAAGAGGGTGGGGAGATGATGGGTATATACATGGCTGTGGGTACCAGGAAAACAGCTTTTCTTCTTGCCCCTACCAGTCAGAAGGACCCCCCAAAGCACAACTTTAAGCCAAAGCAAGGTGGGAAGGAGCAGGGCTTACTATGAAGTCCGAGCTGTGACCGGAGAGGTAGGTGAGGAGGTAGGAAGTGGCTGGCAGGCAGGCCTCAGCGACCGTTGACTGCTCAGAATGAGAGAGCTCATGCAGACACCGAGCCGCTTCAAGCTGCAGCAGGGCCTGGTTGCTAGTCAGGAGCCCGACCAGGGTTCGCATGCTGCCCTCCAGCCTACATGAATGAGCACCAGAGCCTGGTTCAGCCTGTGACCCATCCCCTCCACTCTCCCGTCCATTCCTCAAATCCACTCACTCACACCACCCACACTGACCGGATGAAGGTTTGCTGCGTCTCAGGGTGCTGCAAGCCTCGGCGAAGACTGACAAGAGCCTGCTCTCGCTCCTTTTCCTCTGTCCCTCTCTGAGCAAGCCGCAGGAACTGATGCACCTGGAGCCAAGGCGGAGGAAACCAGAGTTGCTAGAAGCAAGTTCTGAATCCTGCTTTGCTCATTTTACCTGTGAGCTCTCCAATATCATACTATCCCCAGGATTTGTCATTCACACTGATACAGCTAATATAGTAACACCAATCTTACAGTGGAGCGAACAAAGGAGAGAATGAAACTGGGTCCTAATACCAGTCCTACCACTTAATTCTACATGGAACCTGAATGTAAGTTTCCTAACCTAAAAAACATGAATCCACCCAGCCTTTTTACAAGGTTATTTCAAGGATAACATATAAGACTCACTGCCTGGCAAAACCTACCCAAGGCATTTTCCCCAAGCAATCTACCCTCCAACCACACCTAGCACCACATGAGTTCTTTCCTAATGCTTCCAAGCTTCTGCACAAGCTGTCCCTTCTGCCTGGGGTACCATATCCAGATTCCCACTCTTTAGATGTCTGCTGATCATTGCCTCCAGGAAATTAGCTCTTTTGGCTTCTATGGCAGACTGGAGTTTCCCTTGTGCATCATGTTTCCTTCTATTATGACCTATGTCTCCTTCACTGGGCAGTGAGCACTTCAGAAAAGGGACTCTTTTTATCTTTCATCTTGTGTACCTCACTGCCCAGCACAGTGTCTGACATGAAGTAAACACACACATACAAAGTATAAAAAAGTCAGTTAAGGGGCCAAGGAGTGGCACAGTGGTGACACAACTGGACCCACATGGGAAAGTTCCTGAGTTTGCATCAGAGGACCTCCCTGAGCATACCAGGACCAAGCATGCATGCCTATAATCCCAGCCAGCTGAGACTGAGGGTGAATCATGGGATGAGACCCTGTAAGGGGGTTCCTGTACCCTTGTCTCTCTCTCTGATAGAATAAATAACTTAAGAAAAAGAATAAGTGGGCCAACTGGTGGCCTGGTAGTTAAGATGGCTGGTTCCAATGTGGCCAACTGCATGGTTCAAGTCCTGGACCAAAGAGCTTGAAAAACACACTGGGCACATGTGAATGCCTGCCCAAACTCCAGAAAGGAAAAATGGAGAAGGAATTGCAAGAAGACCTCCCCCATGGAGTATGCCTTCTAACTTTCCATTTCTATCTCTCTCCAGCAAGTGTGCACACCTGTTAGCAAATGTTAAAAAGAGGGACTGGCAGTTGGCATAATGGCTATGTCGTTGGACTCCGATGTAGTAGACCGCGGTTCAAGTCCCAGATCCGGTGGCTTAAACCTCAGTAGACCGCCATGTGCATGCATACCCAAGATCCCAAGAGGAGACTGGAGGAAAAGGGAGTGTGGCGTGGCCATCCCCCCAGGGGGGTGATTTCTCGCTTTCTGTCTCTGTCTCTCTCTGTCTTTCTGGCAAGCACACGAGCCCTGTAGCAAAAACCTCTCAAAAAAAAAAAAAAAGAAAAAGAAAAGAAAAGAAAAAAGGTGAGCTTATAAAGAAAAACAGTAAAGTAAGTATAACCTAAGTGCAAGTGCTTTATAAACTATGGGTAATCACAGGTAATTGAAACACCGGAGCTTGCTAACTGGATGCTTGCTGAATGAATAAATCCTGTCGTTCACTCTATAAATACCTAGCGTCTTCTACTACGTATGACAAACACTGTGTAGGCATCTGGATTTTCAAAGACAAATAAGATAGGGAGGGCTGGCAGGTGGCATGGTGGTTGAGGGCACTGGACTCCCACATGGCTGACCGAGGTTCAGCAAACCTGGCGGCTTGCTCACTTTCTCTTCTCTGTCTGTCTCTGGTCAAAATTGGAAAATAATGATAATAAATAATTCTAAAAAAAAAAAAAGTGTGTGTGTAGGCATCTGGATTTTCAAAGACAAATAAGATAGGGAGGGCTGGCAGGTGGCATGGTGGTTGAGGGCACTGGACTCCCACATGGCTGACCGAGGTTCAGCAAACCTGGCGGCTTGCTCACTTTCTCTTCTCTGTCTGTCTCTGGTCAAAATTGGAAAATAATGATAATAAATAATTCTAAAAAAAAAAAAAGTGTGGGGGGGGACGAGCAGTTAGCATAATGGCTATGTTGTTGGACTCCCACGTAGTTGACTGCGGTTCATGTCCCAGACCCGGTGATCCTGAGAGAAGAATGGAGGAGAAGGGAATGCAGTGTGACCATCCCTGGGGGGCGAGGTTCTTGTCCCAGATCTTGCGGCTTACTTTCTCACTTTCTCTCTCTCCCCCTCTATGGTCACATTTAAATACATAGTTAACTAAAATCATTCTTTTAAATAAATAAATAAATAAATAAAATAGATAGGGCTTGGGTTCCTGTGGGTTTAGTCTAGTTGAAGAGAGAATTATAAACAATTAGATACATAAGTAATATTCTGTAAAACAGAAATGGGCTGTAGAGACAGAATAGTGAAAAGGACCCACTTTAAATGCAGCTAATGCAAAGACTTCGAGACAGGAAAGAACCTGGTATATTGTTCCCAGAATTGGAGAGGTGACAGTGGTGGGATGAGTAAGCTGATAGGGTTGGAGGTGGGCAGAGGTTAGATCATACTGAGGTTTATAGGTTACAGGAAGGATTTTGGTCTCTGTGTGTTGTTAAAAGACTTCCTGAGGGGCGACAAGCACAGATGTGGGGTGACCTTTCAGGAGGTTGCTGTATTTTCCAAAGAAGAGACGGCGGAGACAGCTGCAAAGGTGAGGCATTTTATGTAAAGACTCTAGAGTTCTTCAGTAAGTAAAAATGACTAGGACTTGATGATGGGACTGAGACAAAGTTAGAGAGGGTTACTCCTTGTTACTGGCTTGACCCACTGTATGGATAGAAGTGTAGTGTGCATCACGTCCAGGTTTGGGGCGACTTGGGTACTCGTGGGAATTTGGCCCAAGCAGGCACGACAGCAGCGCGCACCCGGTCCTACGCCCTCACCTCTGCTTCCCCGAGGACCGCGGCCACACGTTCCCCTCCAGTTTCCTCCGGGCCATCTTCTCTGAGTAGCCTCTTGCTGACCAGCTGCTGCTCCCTCCGCGCTTTCCTCAGTGCTGGGGACAGAACAGCCAGTTGAGTGTAGGAGGAGCCAGGACTCAGACCGCGCGACTCTGAGCCGGGCGTCTTCTCAACCTAGCTCCGAACGCCAGACCTCCATCTTCCCGCAATCCCTAGTCCTCCCGCACCTGCCTCCCGCTCCCGCCGGCGGCACCGTAGCTCCTCCACCCCGCAGACCACTGGCCTGAGGAAGCCCTGCCGTCGCCTCCACATGGTGGAGCTCCAGGAAGCTCGCGAGGAGCTCAGCGTTTGCGAATCCTGGGGACGAAGCCTTGGCACCAACAGCTCAGCCTCAGCGGAGGGCGGGACCGGAGGGAGGGAAATAAGAGGGGGCGGGCAGGGCGCACTAAGGGGGCGGGGCGAAGTGACGGGGGTGGAACGAGGTAACCGGCGGAGTGGAGGGTGGATACGTAGGGCAATGGTTAAGAGCCCAGCCAGTCCAAGCCACAGCGTGAAGCTAACGCCAAGCAGCCAGCTGGACTCTAGTTTGTTTCCTTCTCAGTTCTAGGAAGGAAAGTAATTTATCGACATCTAAAAAAGTAGAATTGGGAACCAGCAGATGGCAGGGTGGTTAAAGGCGCTGGATTCCCACAAGTTCGAACACAGTTCGAGTCCCAGTTCCACATGGTTTGCTTTCTCGCTTTCTCTCTCTAGTCATATTAAAATAAATAAATAAAGTTAAATTTTAAAAATTCTAGGGGACCAGCAGTTTCTAGGGGACCAGCAGTTGGCATAATGACTGTGTCGCTGGACTCCCATGTCGTCGACCGTGGTTCGAGTTCTAGACCTGGTGGCTTAAACTCACGCCGGGCGTATATGTGTGCGTGCGTGCCCAAGATCCGAGAGGAAAATGGAGGAGGAGGGATTGCGGTGTAGCCATCTCCCCTGGGGGTGATTTCTCGCTGTCTCTCTGTCTCTCTGTGTCTTTCTGGCACACGCCCTATAGCAAAAAACCTCTCCAGAAAAAAAAATCTTAAAAAAAAAAATTAAATTTACATAAGTGGAGGTAGAGGGATTTGACCAGAGATGGAGGGATGGGGAACTTTAGGAGGTAATGGTCAAATCTGCAAAACCTATCAGGCAGGAGAAATAAGTTCAAGAAATAGTTGAGTGGCCAGCAGGTGGTATAGCGGTTGGGGTGCTGAATTCCCACATAGTCGACCATGGTTTGAATCTCAGCCCTGATGGCATGCTTTCTCACTTTTCCTCTCTCTCTCTCTCTCTCTCTCTCTCTCTCTCTCTTTCTCTCTCTCTGTCCCTGTCTCTTTCTCTCTGGGGAACACACGGGTCCTATGGAAAATTTTTTAAAAATTAAATAACTCAAAGAAAAAAGAAATCTATTGTACAACATGGTGACTGTAGTTAATAACAATATAATACATGTTTGAAAATTGCTAAGACACAGACCAGCCAGTGACATGGTGGCTAAGACAGCTGGATCCCACATGGCAGATAGCGCAGCTGAGTCCCAGACTGGCAGTTTGAAAAACACACCAGACACATGTATGTGTCTCCATGCCCAAAATCCCCAAAGGGAAATAGAGGAAAAGGGATTACAGTGTGGCCAACCTTCCCTGCCAGGGGAGGGGTTGGGATTCTCATTTTCCCTCTCTCTCTCTCTCCAGTGAGCACACATGCCCTATATCAGACTAAAACAGAAGAAGAAAAAATGGCTAGACAATAGATTTTAAATATGCTCACCATAAAAAGGTGATAAGTATGTGAGATAATGTGTATATTAATGAGCTTGATTTATCCATTTCATAATGTATACTAATATCAAAACACCAAGCTGGGGCACCAGCAGATGACATAATGGTTACATCACTGGACTCCCACATAGTTAACTGCAGTTCGAGTCCCAGACCCGGTGGCTTACAACTTATGTTAGGCGTGTGAGTGTGTGCATGCCGAAAATCCCAAGAAGAGAATGGAGGAAAATGAACTGTGACATGATCATCTCCCGAGGATGATTTCTCACTTTCTGTCTCTCTCTCTGTCTCTCTGGTGAGTACATGTGCCTTATAGCAAAAATCTAAATAAATAAATAGAGGCCAGCAGGTGACATAGTGGTTAAGGTGCAAGACTCCCACATGGCCAGCCATGGCCATCGTTCAAGTCCCAGACCTGGCAGCTTTCTCTCTCTCTCTCTCTCTCTCTCTCTCTCAAGTGAGTGCACATGTTGTATAGCGAACTAAGAAATAATAAATAAAAATGAGATAAGTAATTGTTTTCCAAACATAAATAAATAAACAAATAGAAGGTAGGGCAATGGGGGAAAAGAAAAAGAAAAAATAAGTAACCTATCCCTGACCTCTGCCACCACAAGCCAGCAGGGTCAGCCTTAACTCAGCAAACACAACCTCCCAGCCCCAATACACTCTAGACAAACACTCAAGGACCAGCCCTGTGTTCTAGTGCTTTAGAGAGCTGGATGCCACATGGTCCACTGTGAGGTCTGACAGGGTCTGGCAGCTTGAAAAATCCTCTGGGCACATGTGTATGCAAGGCCCAAAATCTGGACAGGCTGGAGAAATGGAGGAGAAGGAACTGAAGGATAATCATGTCCCATGGGGGATATTTCTTCCCTCTCCCTGACTCTCTCTGGCAAGTGCATGTACTCTCTGGCAAATAGAATAGAATAAAATAAATCATTCAAAACAACCCCAACAGAGTGGGTATGGTATGGTGGCATGTCTCTGCAGTCCTAGCTACTTAGGAGACTGAGGCAGGAGGGTGGCAAGTTCAAGGTCAGCCTGGGCAACATATTGATCTTGTCTCTTAAAAAATTCAAAACCAAAAACCAGCCCTGAGCTCAAGGAAGAGCTGCAATGCTATTTCACCCACCAATCATGTTGCACCCCCATGAGCGCTGCCTAAACCTTGAAGAATGACCTCTTTGAATGTTAGCCACAATGACCATTACCCCCATTTTATGGGTGAGGAAGATGGAGCAAATAAAATTATTTCACTGCTTTGCATAAAAGTGAGTTCTCATTATTAGTTCTAAGTTTATTTCTTCCATTGGGGTGAGGGAGCCGGGAGCAACCCTGGTTGGGATTCCACAAAACATCCACATAATTATCTGAGGATATTCAAGAGCTAGGATTTAGGTGATAGGTTAATAGTGACCAAGAATTTTTTTTTTTTTGGAGAGGTTTTTGCTATAGGGCACGTGCGCTCGCCAGAAAGACAGAGAGAGACAGAGAGACAGAAAGTGAGAAATCCCCCCCCCCAAGGGGGATGGCCACCCCGCAATCCCTTCTCCTCCATTCTCCTGTCAGGATCTTGGGCACGCCCACACACACGCCCAGCGTGAGTTGAAGCCACCGGGTCCAGGACATGAACCGCAGTGGACTACGTGGGAGTCCAGTGACATAGCCATTACACTAACTGCTGGTCCCAATAGTGACCAAGATTAAGGAAGTTCTCTGGAATAGTGAGACCAGAGCCGGAACACTGACCTAAGGCATTGAGTATAACTCTCTATAACCACCACTTGGGGTGTCTGCATTCATCCAGGCACGTTTTGAGGGTCTGTGTCATCAGGGCAAGGTCTGGGACAGAGCACGCTAGATGCCCTGGGGGATACTTCCTGTTGTGGCCCCTCTCCCTGAGACAGTCTTCATTGCAATAGTTCCCAGCATGGAAGTGAAGGGGGTAGCTGGGAGGAAGAGAGGTGTGTGTGTGTTGGACGGGGGGTGGGTGGGTGGATGACTAGGGTTCATAGAGGAGGGTACAGAGTTACATCCCAGGATTACATAAACTCTTAGAGGCTGCCAAGTCTGGCTATTTGTCTTCATGCCAGGATCTACTGTCATCAGCCAGTTCTGCACACGCGTGTACAGCGATCTCAGGACAGAAATCTGGGAACTTCCAATATTGCTTCAGCATTGCCCCATGTTGCACTGACCGGAACTGTTACCACTGTGCCACCATGGCTGGCCAAGTTCCCGTTTCTAGGATAAATGATTTTTTTCACCAACTGCTGCATGTCACTACTCTACTAGACACTACAGAAGCAATGGTGAAGACAAAGACTCATTCCTCAATCTCAGTATTCAAATTGTGGGGCAAACAGGTGGCGTCATGGTTAAGTGGTTAAGGCAGCTAGATCCCCTAGGGCTGACTGGGTGGTTTGAGTCCCAGATCCAGCCGCTTGGAAAAAACAACAACAACAAATGTTTGCGTGGGTGTGCCCAAAATCTGAGAGAAGAATGAAGAAGAAGGGATTGTAGAGTGGCCAACACCCCTGGGGAGTACTTTCTCACTTTCCCTCTCTAATTTTTTTAAAGAATTATTTTATTTATGGGACTAGCAGGTGGCATAATAGTTACATCGCTGAACTCCCATGTAGTCGACGACAGTTCGAGGCCAGGACCCAGAGTATTGAAAATCACACCATGCGTGCGACCAGCAGTTAGCATAATGGCTATGTCTCTGGACTCCCATGTAGTCGACTGTGGCTCAAGTCCTGGACTTGGTGGCTTAAACTCACGTCGGGCACGTGTCTGTGCATGCCCAAGATCCCAAGAGGAGAATGGAGGAGAAGGGATAGCGGTGTGGCCATTCCCCCTGGGGGGTGATTTCTCGCTTTCTGTCTCTCTGTCTCTCTCTGTCTTTCTGGCAAGTGCATGCATCCTATAGCAAAAACCTCTAAAAAAAAAAAATAAAAATCACACCAGGCATGTGTGTGTGTGCATGCCCAAAATCCCGAGAAAAGACTGGAGGAGAATGGATTGTGGTGTGGCCACCACCCTTGGGGGATGATTTCTCACTTTCTGCCTCTGTTTCTTCGGCGAGTGCACGTGCCCTATAGTAAAAATATTTCTAAAAAAAAAATAAATTTCAAAAAAAGAATTATGTTATTTATTTATTTATAATTAATTTGGTCAGAGAGGGACAGAGAGAGAGAAAGAGATAGCGAGAAAGCAAACCACCAGGTCCAGGACTCAAACCACAGTCGGCTGTGTGGGAGTCCAACATCCTTAACCACCATGCCACTTGCCAGTTCCCCTCTCTAATTTTTAGAAAACTATTACTTAGTTTACTTAGTCAAAGGTACAGATGAGGGACCAGCAAGTAATATGGTGGTTAAGGTCTCAGGACTCCCACATGGCCAACTGTAGTCTGAGTCCTGGACCTGATGGCCTGCTTTCTCCCTTTCTAAAATATTTTTTTAAGAATTATTTTATTTAACTTTATGTATGTATGTATTTTAATTTGAACATAGAGGGACAGAGAGACAAAGAGAGAAAGCGAGAAAGCAAGTCACCAGGTCCAAGACTTGAACTGCAGTGACTTGAACTGCCGTCAGCCACATGGGAGTCCAGCACCTTAACC
>NW_006159996.1:1902366-1926004 GCF_000334495.1 Tupaia belangeri chinensis | reverse complement strand
TGTGCTCGCCAGACAGACAGAGAGAGACAGAGAGACAGAAAGCGAGAAATCACCCCCCAGGGGGGATGGCCACTTCACAATCCCTTCTCCTCCATTCTCCTCTCAGGATCTTGGGCACGCATGCACACACACCCGGCGTGAGTACAAGCCACCGGGTACGGGACTCAAACCGTGGTCAACTACGTGGGAGTACAGCGACATAGCCATTACGCTAACTGCAGGTCCCTAAAATAATTCTTAAAAAAAAAAAAAAGTATAAGTAAGGACAAATCCAGGAAAGGGATTGTTCTTCAAACCAACTTCCTTCTCTTGAATTCAATTCTACCCCTGCAGTCAATCAATGAGTCTGCAATCTCTTCTATAAAGCAATCAGTTAAATATCTACAGATTATCTTCCTGTGCTCTGCATCTTTCCAGGCCCTGGTATCTATTCTGCCCCTGGATAGCCAGTTATTGAGCACCTGCTGTGCACCAGGCTCTGGCTAGAAATGAGGCCTGAGTATTGACCCTCTGTGGTAGAGCTGGGATTCCAAACCTGGCTTTCTGACTTCAGGCTCCATATATTTCATACTGAGCTATATTCATATCTCAGTCCTCCAAGAGGTCATGATGACCTGGGGCATGGCTTAGGGTATCAGGGCATGCCCAACAGGACACACAGGGGGCAGTGTGGTCTGATGAAGCCTTATTTGGGTTGGAGGCAGATGTGCAGCTACTCTTGGATTAAAGAGAGACCAGCGGGTGGCATGGTGATTAAAAAGCTGGATTTCCACACTGCCAATGAAGGTCCAAGTCCTGGACCTGGCTTGAAACTCACGCAGGACGCATGTGCGTGTGTGCCCTAAATCCTGAGAGGAGAATGGAGGAGAAGGGATTGCAGCACACACCCTCTTCTCTGCCTCGCTCCAGCAAGCACTCTATGGCAAACCACCTCACCCAAGGAAAAGGAGGTGGCGAGGTGATTTTTAAAATATTTTTTATGGGATTCTTTCCTCAGAAGTCTAGAAGTATGAATGTGTGAGGGCTGTTTTAAATACACAGTCGTTAACCCCACCCTCTGGGATACCACTTTCTTTTCTTGGCAAAAAAAAAGTGAGTTACTAATGAATCCTTGTTCAGCATAGGTCCTCCCTTTCTTCCCAGGACACCAGAATTGCACTGAAGGGAAGGAATGCAGGAGAGTGAAGTGCAAGTGGGAAAACTGTGCTAGAAATACATTCTTCCTGGGACCAGCAGTTAGTGTAATCGCTATGTTGCTGAACTCCCACGTAGTTGGCCGTGGTTCGAGTCCCGGACCCAGTGGCTTAAACTCGCGCTGGGCGCGTGTGTGTGCGTGCCCAAGATCCTGAGAGGAGAATGGAGAAGGGATTGTGAAGTGGCCATTCCCCCTAGGTGGTGATTCCTCACTTTCTGTCTCTCTGTCTCTCTCTGACTGGCGAGCGCACACGCCCTATAGCAAAAAAAAACCTCTCAAAAAAAAAAAAAGAAAGAAATACATTCTTCCTGATTTCAGGGAAGAAATGGATACTTGGTCACTTGGCCAATGTATCTCTACTTATTTTTTTTTTAAGTATTGCATTAACTTTATTTATCTATTTGTTTATTTTAATTTGACCAGAGAGGGACAGAAAGAGAGAGAGAGCAAGCCGCCAGGTCCGGGACTTGAACTGCAGTTGACCATGTGGGAGTCCAGCACCCTTTACCACCATGCCACCTGCTAGCCCCATGTACTTCTACTTCATATATGTTCTTTCTTTCTTTCTTGTTAAGGTTTTTGCTATAGGGTGCATGTACTTGCCAGAGAGACAGTGAGAGGGAAAGTGAGAAATCCACACCACAGTCCCTTCTCCATTCTTCTCCAGGGATTTTAGGCATGTATGCACACATACCTGGTGTAATTTTCAAGGCACCAGATTTGAGTCTTGAACTACAGTGGGAGTCTAGTGCCTTAATCATCACATCACCTGTGGCCATGGATCTCTCTACCTTTAAAAAATTTTTTTTCAAGAAAGATTTTTGCTATAGGGTGCTTGGTGGAGAGCCAGAAAGACAGAGATACAGAAAGTAAGAAATCACTCCCTAGGGGAAATGGTCATGCCTCAACCCTTCCCCTCCACTCTCTTCTTGGGATTTTGGGTGCACACACACGTGACTGGCATGAGTTTCAAGTCACCAGGTTTGGGATTCGAGCAGCGGTCAGCCATGTATGAATCCAGTGACTTAACCACTGCACCACCTACTGGCCCCCACCCTTTCTACTTTTTTTAAAAAAAGATTTATTCATTTATGCATTATTTTTCAGTTTGTTCATGGAGAGAGAGAGAGAAAGAAAAAAATGAGAAAGCAAGCTGCCAGGTCCAGGACTTGAACTGCAGTCGTCCATGTGGGAGCCTAGTAACTTAATCACTATGCCACCTGCTGGCTCCCACTCCCTCTACTTTTTTTTTAAAGGAGCACATTTTATTAAAAAATAAATAAATAAATAACAAAAACAAAACTTTACTTATTTTATTAATTAATTATTTTTAATTTGACCAGAGAAGGACAGAGTGAGAGAGAGAGAGAAAGTCAGAAAGCAAGCCACCAGGTCCAGGACTAGAAACGTGGGTTGCCATGTGGGAGTCCAATGCTCTTAACCACCATGCCACCTACCAGCCCAAACTTTCCTTTTTTTTTTAAGAGAGAGGTTTTTTGGTATAGTGCACATGAGCTTGCTGGAGAGACAGAGAGAGACAGAGATACAGAAGCAAGAAATCACCCCCTGGGGGTGGGGGGAGGGGATGACCATACTGCAATCCCTCTACTTTTAAGAATATTACCGGGCTGCCCTGGGGCCTGGTGGTTCAAGGAGCTTCATGGACCAACATGCAGTTCATAGACCAGCATGCAGTTCAAAACTTGACCTTGCTGGCTTGAAAAACACACTGTGTGCCCCAAATCCTGACAGGATGGAGCAATGAAAAAGGGACTGTGGTGTGACCACACTGTATTAGGGAATGCTCTCTCCCTCTCCCTCTTTCTCCTGTCTCTCTCTGGCAAGCACACACTCTGGCAAATTAAAAAGAGAGGGAGGGGACCAGCAGATGGCATAATGGTTATGTTACTGGACTCCCACCTAGTTGACTGCAGTTCAAGCCACGGACCTGGCAGCTTAAAACTCACTCTGGGTGCTTGTGTGTATGTGTGTGTGCACACGCACATGCGCACGCCCAAAGTCCAGAGAGGAGAACGAAGGAGAGGGAATTGCATTATGGCCATCTCCCCCTCCCCCGGGGGTGTTATTTATTGCTTTCTATCTCTTTGTCTCTGGTGAGCTCACATGCCTTATAGTAAAAATCTCTCTAAGAAAAACTAAATAGAAGAGAGAAGTTAATACTTAAAGCAAGTAAGGAAAAAAGGGAAGAGAAGTTGTTACTAGGCCAACTTCCTTTTCTTCCGCTAATATCACCCTTGGAATCAACGGATAAAGTTTACATTATTTTCCACAAAACATCCAGTTAATTATCTGAGGATATTCAAAGGGCTTGGATTTGGGTGACAGGAGGTTAATAGTGACCAAGATTAGGGAGGAGTCTCTGGGATAATGAGGGTGGAGACAGAGCACACGGGCCTAAGGCATTGAGGATTAGTCTTTCTACATAACCCTCAGACAAACCTGGGTGCCTGAGTCATCTGGCACTGCCCGAGGCTCCTGAGTCATCAGGGCAAAATAGGGGACCGAGCACCGGATGAGATGCCCTGCGGGATACTTCCTGTCGTGGCCCCTCTCCCTGAGACATTCTTCATTGCAATATTTCCCAGAAGGGAAGTGAAGGGGGCGGCTGGGAGGAAGAGAGGTGTGTGTGTGTGTGTGTAGGGGGGTGACTAGGGTTCACAGAGGAGGGTACAGAGTTACATCCCAGGATTACATAAACTCTTAGAGGCTGCCAAACAATTAGGTCAGATACGCACTTGAAGCCTGGAAGCCAGTGGGTGCTGTTAAACAGGAAAGAAGCCAGAGTCCTTCCCGGAGGCCTCTAAAGGTCTTATCTGCCATGGTAAGTGCACGGCCTTGACTGGGGAGGTCCCTGGGGAACTCTAGGGATTAGCTGGGGCTTTCCTGATCCCTGCTCTCTTCCCAGGAGCGTGCTTCCTGCTTGCTGCTGCTGCTACTGCCACTGCTGCAAGTCTCTGCCACCACGCTGGAGCCTTGCGAACTGGACGACGACGACGAGCGCTGCGTGTGCAACTTCTCGGATCCGCAGCCTGACTGGTCCAGCGCCTTGCAGTGTACGGTTGCGGTCGAAGTGGAGCTCCGCGGAGGTGGTCGCAGCCTGGAGCAGTTTCTCAAATACGCAGACGTCGACGCGGACGTGCAGAAGTACCGTGACCTGATCAGGTCTTTGCGCTTAAAGCGGCTCACGGTGGGGGCTGCACGGGTTCCTGCTCAGCTGTTGATGGGCGTTCTGCGAGTTCTAGGCTACTCCCGCCTGAAGGAACTGACGCTTGAGGACCTGGAGGTTACGGGCACAATGCCGCTGCCGCCCCTGGAAGCCATTTGGCCAGCGGTAACCACTTTGAGTCTCCGTAACGTGTCGTGGGCGACAGGGGGTGCCTGGCTCTCCAAGCTGCAGCAGTGGCTCAAGCCGGGCCTCCAGGTACTGAACATAGCCCAAGCACACTCACTTGCCTTTTCCTGCGATCAGGTCCGCGCCTTCCCGGCCCTCACCACCCTAGACCTGTCTGACAATCCTGGACTAGGCGAGCGCGGATTGACCGCGACTCTCTGTCCCCACAAGTTCCCAGCCCTCCAAGATCTATCGATACGCAACACCGGCATGGAGACTCCCAATGGCGTGTGCACCGCTCTCGCGACCGCAGGTGTGCAGCCCGTCCGCCTAGACCTCAGCTACAATTCGCTGCGCGCCGCCGCAGATCCCTTGACTCCGGGGTGTGTCTGGCCCAGCGCGCTGAACTCCCTCAATCTGTCATTCGCTGGGCTGGAGCAGGTGCCTAACGGACTGCCCGACAAACTTAGCGTGCTCGATCTGAGCTGCAACCGGCTGAATAGGGCACCGCGGCCGGACGAACTGCCCAAGGTGGATAACCTGAAACTGGATGGGAATCCCTTTCTAAACCCTGAAGGCCCTAGCCCTCGAGAGGACTCAATGAACTCTGGAGGGGTCCCAATCTGTGCGCGTTCGCCCCTAGCAGTGGGGATATCAGGAACCCTGGCTCTGCTCCGAGGAGACCGGATCTTTGGTTAAGGCCTGGGGGAAATGACGGATGGCTCAGATTGCCCTGACTGGAGGGAAACCCCATCAGGACATTCAGGACTTCTTGACCAGCCAACCCTCTGTCTCACCTTTATTAAAATCTTAAAGGGTCTGGGTCATTCACTCAGCTGAATGCCTGCTATATGCCGGATAATGCTGAATGGGAAATCCATCGTGCTTAGACTTTCTTCATCCTAACATCCCAGAAGTCCTGCCTGCCCTTCCCAAGAAAAGAACTTCAGAGGCAGATGAGACAGGAGAATACTGCCTGGCTAGGGCAGTGTGGCGGAAATAAGGAGTAGTCCGTGCAGTTAGGATTTCCTGAGCAAATTGCTGACACCTGGATTGAAAGATATTTGAAAGGTAAACATCCTTTGGAAAGTACAGAGCATTTCCTCTCCTGAGCACTTTCCAAGAGCCAGCTCCTCCCTTTCAAAGATAATAAGCCCAGAGCCATTTGCTTGTTCTCTCTCTCTCCACTCTCTTCATCCCCTAGGGAGGAGGAGCAGCATTACCTTCTGTCCTACATAAGCTGGGAGTTTCATAACACCAGGCTTCCATGCCTGTAATGTAAAACCCCTTTGCACATCTTTGCACATCTCTGTGTCAGTCCTCTGCATAATGAGGCATTTTGGCATAGAATCTGATGCAAGATACTGTCTAGGCCAACAGTGGCCCAGCACTAGCGCAATGCCCAGCTATGTGGCGGCATGTGGGAAGGTCCTAGGTTGTCCCCCTGAGGTTTGGCTATACACTCTGACATCCACATGTGCAATGATCCCGGTTGGCTGGGGCTGGGGGTAGGATTGCAGGGTGAAGACCCTGTTGGGGCTGCTCCCGTCTCTCTTTGTCTCTCTGTCTCATGGAAAAAAATGAATTAATTGGGGTTGCTAGTGGTCAAGGGAGCCAGATTCCATATAGCCCACAGTAGCTGGAGTCCCACCTGTGGCTTGAAAAACATACCAGTGCCTGTGCCTGGATGGCAGGATGAAAATATGGAGAAGAGATTATAGTATGACCATGCCCCATGAGGGGATGCTCTCCCCTGTCTCTCTGGAGAACACACACTCCTGTGGCAAGTAAAAAAATAATTGATTAATTTGTTCATTTTTAAAAAAGACATAGGGCTAGCAGAAGGCATGGTGATTAAGGTACTGGACTCCCATATAGTTGACTGAAGTTCGAGTCCTAGACCTGATGACTTGAAAATCATGCCATTTTGGGACCAGCAGGTGGTGGAATGGTTACGTTGCTGGACTCCCACGTAGTTGATTGCAGTTCAAGTCCCAGACCCAACAGCTTGAAACTCACAGCAGGCAAATGTGCGTATGTGCCCAAGATCCTGAGGAGAGAATGGAGGAAAGGGAATTTTGGCCTGGCCATTCCCCTTAGGGGGTGATTTCTTGCTTTCTATCTCTCTCTCTCTCTGTCTCTCTGGCAAGGGCACATGCCCTATGGCAAAAATCTCTAAATAAAAAAGAAGAAAATCACACTATTTTGTTTGATGCATACATTTAAAAAATTTTCAAGTCAAGGGGCAGGCAGGTGGCCTGGTGGTTCAAGGTGCTGGATTCCCACATAGCCAACCACGTTTGAGTCTTAGACCTAGCGGCTTCCTTTCTTACTTTCCCTTCTCTCTCTCTCTTGGTCTCTGTCTGGTCAAATTAAAAATAATAATAATAACAACAAATGGAATTAAATAAATAATTCTTTAAAAAATTTTTTCCCAGTCAAATTGGTCTATTTTTTTCTTCTGTTGCTTGTGCCTTTCATGTTATATCCAAAAAATTTATTGCCAAATCCAATGTTGTGAGGTTTTCACCATATATTTTCTTTTTTCTAAAATTTTATTTATTAGTTCATTTATTTTAATTTGACCATAGAGAGACATAGAAAGAGAGGGAAAGTGAGAAAGCAAGCCTCCATGTCTGGGACTCGAACTGTGGTTGGCCATGTGGGAGTATCCAGAGCCTTAACCACCATGCAACATGCTGGTTCTCACATCATATATTTTTTTTAATAAAAATATTTTGTGAGGGGGCCAGCAGGTAGTATGGCAGTTAAGTGCTGGACTTCCACGTGGTCAACCATGTGTGTCCCAAATCCCAGGTATATTATGGAGGAGAAGGGATTGAATCACCAGAGCTATCGTGTTCCATTAGTACGTATGTAGATAACCATTTCCAGTTCTTTTTTTTTTCTTTTCTTTTTTTCCTTTTAATTGCCATAGGGTGCGTGCACTCAGCAGAAGGAGACAGAGAGCAAAAGAGGGGGAAAGTGAGAAAGCACCCCCAATAGAGAATTGCCACACACACACACACACACACACACACACACACGTCTGGCATGTTTTGCAAGCCTCCATGTTCGGACTTAAACTGGACTTGAACTTTGTAGTCGGCCATGTGGAATCCGGCCACAGGCTTGCCCATGTCAAGTGATTTTCAACAAATATGCACAAGACCATTCAAAGGAAAAAAGGCAATCTTTTCAACAAATGATGCTGGGGAGATTGGATATCCATGCAAAAAAGACATTTGGCCCTTACTTACCAGTGTAAGTAACTCAAAATGGTCAAAGAATCAGGGCCACCAGGTGGCATGATGGTTGGGGCACTGGACTCCCATATGGCTGACCACGGTTTGAGTCCTGGCCAG
Organism: Tupaia belangeri chinensis; assembly: GCF_000334495.1. Classification (NCBI taxonomy): domain Eukaryota; kingdom Metazoa; phylum Chordata; class Mammalia; order Scandentia; family Tupaiidae; genus Tupaia; species Tupaia belangeri. The sequence goes on along the minus strand of NW_006159996.1, from coordinate 1,918,092 downwards.
GTGGTTTGTTTTCACTTTCTCTTTCTCTGTTTCTCTCTGGTCAAATAAAAATATAACAACTAAAGTTAAATAAGTCTCTAAAAAGAGCAAAGAACTAAAATAATAAAACTTTTAAAAGAAAATACATATTGTGAACCAACTATGTGGTCTGTTGGTTAAGGTAGCCAGATCCCACATTGCTAACCTCATATCCCAGATCCTGTGGTTTGAGAAACATGTAGGGAACACGTGTGTATGCCCAAAATCCCAACAAGATGGAGAAATAGAGGAGAAGGGATTGCAGGGTGACCATCACCATTATGGGGTGCTTTCTCCCTCTTCCTCTCTCTCTCTGTTTTTCTCTCTGGTGAGCACATGGGCTCCCTGGCAACAACAACAACAAATTAAAATTTTTCCTTTAGGGCATGTGCACTTGTCAAAAAGACAGAAAGAGACAGTGAGAGGGAAAGTGAGAAATCACTCCCCGGGGGGATGGCCACCCTGCAATCCCTTCTCCATTCTCCTCTTGGCATTTTGGGTACATGCAGATGTACCCAACATGAGTTTCAAGCCACCAGGTCCAGGACTCAAACCCTGGGTGACAATGTGGGAGTCCAGCACTTAACTACCACGCTACCTGCTGGTCTCCTGGCAAAATTTTTTTTTGGAGAGATTTTCACTACAGGGTGCGTGCGCTCACCAGACAGACAGAGAGAGACATTAGAGACAGAAAGCAAGAAATCACCCCCCAGGGAGGATGTCCACGCCGCAATCCCTTTTCCTCCATTCTCCTCTCGGGATCTTGGGCACGCACGCACACGCGCCCGGTGTGAGTTTTAAGCCACCGTGTCCGGGACGTGAACCGCGGTCGACTACATGGGAGTCCAGCGACATAGCCATTATGCTAACTGCTGGTTCCTGCAAAATTTTTAAAAAAGAAAATATATGGTGAAAATTTCACAACATTGGACTTGGCAATGAGTTTTTGGGTATAACACCAAAGACACAAGCAATAGAAAAAAAACCTGGAAAACTTTGACTTGAAAAAAAAAATTTTAAGAGAGGTTTTTGCTATAGGGCATGTGGGCTTGCCAGAAGACCAAGAGACAGAGAGACAGAGAGACAGAAAGCAAGAAATCACCCCCCAGGGAGGATGGCCAAGCTGCAACCCCTTCTCCTTTATTCTCTTGGGATCTCAAGCACACGCGCGCACACACACCCGCTGTGAATTTAAGCCACTGGGTTCAGGACTCAAATCATGGTAGACCATATGGGAGTCCAGTGACATAGCCATTATACCAACTGCTGGTCCCTTGACTTGAAAATTTAAAAATATATGCATCAAATGACATTATCTGGTCAGCAGGTGGCATGGAGGTTGAAGTGGCTGGGTCTCACATGGCCAACTGCTCAGCTCAAATATTGGACCCAGAAGCTTGAAAAACACAGGCATGTCCCAAATCCTGAGAGGATAATGGAGAAGAGGAATTAGAGTGTGGCAGTCCTTCCTGGAGGATGCTTTCTCACTTTCTCTCTCTCTCTGCATCTCACCAGCAAGCACACATGCCCTATAGCATGTGAAAGGTTTTTTGCTATAGGGCGCGTGCGCTCGCCAGACAGACAGAGAGAGACAGAGAGATAGAAAGCGAGAAATCACCCCCATGGGGGATGGCCATGCCGCAATCCCTTCTCCTCCATTCTCCTCTTGGGATCTTGGGCACGCACGCACACGCGCCCAGCGTGAGTTTTAAGCCACCGGGTCCGGGACGCGAACCGTGGTCGACTACGTGGGAGTCCAGTGACATAGCCATTATGCTAACTGCTGGTCCCCCCTATAGCAAATTTTAAAGAAGGAAACAGACAACCTGGGTCAATCATGGCATGGTGGTTAAGGAACTTGGATCCCACATGGCCAATTGTGCAGTTTAAGTCCTGGACCTAGCAGCTTGAGAAATACACTAGGCGCATCTGCATGCATGCCCAAAATCCTGGAAAGAGGGAGAAATGGAGAAGAAGGGAACATGGCATGACCATTCCCCATGGTGAGTGTTTCTCACTTTTTTCTTTTTAAAAAATTATTTTATTTAACTTTTAAAAAATTATCTATTTATTTTAATTTGACCAGGAGGATCAGAGTGAGAGAAAGAGAGGGAAAATGAGAAAGCAATTCCCCCCAGATCTGGGAATTGAATCATGCGGGAGTGCAGCTCCCTTAATCACCAAGCCACCTGCCTGGCCCCTTCGCTTTTCTTCTGTCTCTCTCTAGTGAGTGCATGCATTCTGTTGAAAAAAAAAAAACAAACTTTTAAAATAAAAGTTTTTTAAAATAAAAATAAAACAAATGACCTCATTTAAGCACATGGAAAACCCTTGAATAGACATTTCTGCAAAGATATACAGATATACAAGTGTCAATAGCTACATGAAAAGATGTTTAACATCACTATCCATCAGGGAAATGAAAATCAAAACTACAACGACAAACTATTTCACATTCATTAGGATGATTACTATTTAAATAAAAATGAAGAACCAGAAACAATAAGCATTGTCAAGGGTGTAGAGTATTGGACCACTGTGCATTGTTGGTGGGAATGTCAAATGGTACAACCATTCTGGAAAACAGTATTTCAGTTCCTCAAAAAATAGAAGCAGAATTACCAAGGCCAGCAGTTGGTGTGCAGGTTAGAATGCTGGATCCCACATGGCCAACAGCATGCACACGTGTATGTGTGTATGCCCAAAATCCAAGAGGAGAGCAGAGGAGAAAAGACTGCGGCATGGCCAACCCCCGTGGAGATTGCTTTCTCACTTTCCCTTTGTCCCTCTCTGTCTCTCTGGTGAGCACACATCCTCTGTAGTAAAATAAATAAATATGGCAGCAGGCACCTTTTCTTTTTTTTTTTTCCTTTTTTATCTTTTTTTTGAGAGATTTTTACTATAGGGTGAATGTGCTTGTGAGAGAGACAGAGAGAGACAGAAAGTGAGAAATCATCCCTTGGGGGGATAGTTATACCACAATCCCTGTTCCTCCATTCTCTTTTTGGGATTTTGGGCATGTACATATGTGCACCTAGCATGAGTTTTAAAGCTCCCGGGTCTGGGACTCAAACCATGGTCTATTACATGGGAGTCTAGCTACATAACGTTTACGCCATCTGTGCAGGCATCTCTTCATTGTTTAGGATTCGACTCTAATATCACTCTGTCTGAAGGAGCCTCTCCTGTCATCATTTCTATCACATCCTGTGTTGTTTTTTTCGTAGTATTTGTTCTTACTAGAAGCCATTTTCTTTACTTATATCTTTGATTATTACTGAGCTGAAAGTCCCATGAGACCAGGGACTGTCATTCTTGTTCAGTTCTGAATTTCCAGCCTTGAGAGCAGTGCCTGGCACATGGCAGGTGCACCATTCATCTTTGCAGAATGGTAGAATGAGAGGAGTGGGCTGAGAGCTGTGCATTGGAGAGTGAGAGAAATCAGCTGAGGATGTTACTTTAGTAAGGTCAAATATAGACTTGCCTGGCTAAGTACAGAGAACGTAAGCTATGTGTTAGGGTTCCAGTCTCAGGCATGTGATCGATTATTTCTGTCAGCCCTCAGCATCTTGGGGCAGAATTCATTCAACCAAGGTCAGGGGTAGGGGTGCAGAGCAGTCTCATCCAGGCCCAAAGATTGAGCAAGTTGCGCTAAAAGCAAGATTGAGTAATGTGCCCTGAATAGGGAAGGAAGTGAGGCAAGTAGGGGAAGATGGACTAGGAGGAGTAAGGATTCCGCTTGTACATGACACTTTGTGGTCGGAAATCTGGTGTGGGGTGACGGATCTTACACTGAAGGGGAGGATGCTGTGCTCATGAGATGTACATTTCTGAGCCCAAATCAGTTTTGCTGTCACATCCTTTTTTTGTAGTCGAGTTTTTGCTCTACAAAAACAAACAAAACATTTTTCCTCTCTCCCATACAGTCTTCCCTTCTCCAAAATAAACCCCTTTCCCACTTCTTGTAAGGCTCCCAGTCCCTTCATTTTTCAGATCATAGAAAGTTCTTATGAGTCAATTAAATTAATATGCAATGGAAGACGTTTTAACACTGACTTGAACTTCTGAGGATTTGTTTTGTTGGTTTGTATTATAATTTATGATGGGGCATGTGCACTTGCCAGAGAGAGAGAGAAAACAAGAAAGCACCTCCTAGGGGGAACGGCCATGCTGCAATCCTTTCTCCTCCATTCCCCTCTTGGGATTTGTGGGAACATGAGTGTGCACGTCCAGCATGTTTTTCAAGCCACTGGGTCCGGGGACTTGAACTGCACAGTTGGCCATTTGGGATCCAGCCTCCTTAACCATCATGCCATCGGCTGACCCCTGAGGATTTGTTTTAGTTGTAAGAGGATATGTACATTCCCCAGAGAGAGATAAAGAGACAGAGAGGGAGCAAATGCTCACTAATGGGGCATGGGCACACAGCAATCGCTTCTTCATTTCTCCATCCTGTCAGGATTTTTGGCATATGCACACATCTGGCATGCTTTTCAAACAACCAGGGCTGAGATTGGAACCATGGCTGGCCGTGTGAGATCTGGCTCTCTCTCTCTTTTTCTGTCTTTTAATTTTATTTATTTATTTAATTAACTTTAATTTTTTTCTTTTTTTGGAGAGGTTTTTGCTATAGGGCGCGTGCGCTCACCAGACAGACAGAGAGAGACATACAGACAGAAAGCATGAAATCACACACCCGGGGGGTGGGGGAGATGGCCACGCCACAATCCCTTCTCCAGTCTCCTCTTGGGATCTTGAGTACGAACACACACACACCTGGCTTGAGCTTAAGCCACCGGTTCTGGGACTTGAACCACAGTCAACTATATGGAAGTCCAGTGATGTAGCCATTAGGCAATCTGCTGGTCCCGTATTTTTTTTTAAGAGAGATTTTTCTGATAGGGCACATACACTTGCCAGAGAGACAGAAAGTGAAAAATCACCCCCCAGAAAGGATGGTAATGACACAATCCCCTCTTGTCCACTCTCCGCTCGGAATTTTGGGCATACATGCACACCTGCCTGGCATGTATTTTAAGCCATGGGAGCCAGAACTCCACCTGTGATCGACCATGTGGGAGTCCAGTAACATAACCATTATACCATCTGCTGGTCCTGAGATCTCTCTCTCTCTCTCTCTCTGGAGAGGTTTTTGCTATAGGGTTTGTGTGTGCTTGCCAGAAAGACAGAGAGAGACAGAGAGACAGAAAGCAAGAAATCACCCCCAGGGGGGATGGCCATTCTGCAATCCCTCCTCCATTCTCCTCTCGGGATTTTGGGCACACACACGCACATGCGCTGGGGGTGAGTTTTAAGCCACTGGGTCTGGGACGCAAACCTCAGTTGACTACATGGGAGTCCAACGACATAGCCATTACGCTAACTGCTGGTACCAAGATCTGGCTCTCTTAACCACTAGGTCATAGAGCCAGCCTAGACTGACTCTATTTGAAAATAGGATGAAATCTCAGACCTTTCACCATTCTGAATGAATAGGATGTTCTCTCTAAAGCACATGAACTCAAAGACCAAGGAATAAATGGCAACCAGATTGAAAAGTAGTAACATTATTTTAATTTACAGATGATATAATCATCTATATAAAAAATCCTATAAATTCACTAAAATACATTAGAAATAGTAAACAATTTCAGGGACCTGCAGTTGGCATAATGGCTATGTCACTGGACTCCCACGTAGTCAACCATGATTTGAGTCCTAGACCCGGTGGCTTAAAATCACACCGGGCACGTGTGCGTGTGTGCCTGAGATCCCAAGAGGAGAATGGAGGAGAAGGGATTGCGGCATGGCCATGCCCCCTGGGGGGTGATTTCTCACTTTCTGTCTCTCTGTTTCTCTATTTCTTTCTGGCAAGCGCATGCACCCTATAGCAAAAACCTCTCCAAAAAAAAAAAAAAAGAAAGAAAAGAAAAAGAAAAAGGACTAGTTAACAATTTCAGCAAGTTTGCAAGCTACAAGAAGAACATACAAAAAAGTTGATGGTATGTCAATATACTTGCAATGAACATTCTGTAAATTAAATTTAAAAAACAATTCAAAGACTGGCCCTGTGGCTTGGTGGTTAAGGTGAGCTGGATTCCACATGTACAGCTGTGGTTTGAATTCTGGAGCAGCGGCTTGGAAAACACACCAACATGAGGGTGTGCATGTGCCTGCCCAAAATCCCACAAGATGCAGAAATGGACAAGAGAATGCAGCATGACCACACCCCTGTGTGGGGTGCTTTCTGCTTCTCCTTTTCTCTCCCTCCTTCTCTTTCATGAATTTTAACATTGTTAAAATAGCAGTTCTCCCCTAAATCATCTATAGACTCAGGGGAACGCTTACGAGAATCTAAGCGGGTTTCTTTGTATAAATTGACAGCTTAATTCGAAAGTTCATATGAAATGGCAATGGATGTAGAAAAGACAATGCAATGTCATGAAAGAAGAATGAACTTGGAGAACTCACACTTGCTGATTTCAAACATATTATGAAGCAACAGTAATCAAAATAGTGTAATACTAACGGAAGGATAAACAGAGAGATCAATGGAATAGTGGTGAGAATCTAAAAATAAGCCCATATAGAAAAACCAGTGGTGTGGAGGTTAAGGCACTGGATCCCACATGGCTGACTCCATGGTTTGAGTCCCAGACCCAGCAGCTTGAGAAGCATGCCTGGCATGTGTGTGTGTGTGCATGCCTGAAATTCTGAGAGGAGGGTGGAGAGGAGACTGTGGCATGGTCATCCACCCTGGGGAATAATTTCTCACTTTCCCTCTCCATGCCTCTCTCTGTTTCTCTCTGGTGAGTGCACGCAAAAATAAAAATAAATAAAGAAAATAAAATAAAAGAAGAAGCAAAAAATCGGAAATAAACCTATATGTCTTTATTGACTTATGGAGACTCAGTTTCACAAATGTGTCAAAAATATTTAATGACAAAAAACATCTCTCAACTAATGGAATAAAGACATCTCAATATCCACGTGCAGATGCCTGAAGTTGGACCTTTATCTCAGATCACATACAAAAATCAACTAAAATGCCTTGATTACCTAAACATAAGGGTTGAAACTATAAAGCTCTTAGAAGAAAACAGGGATTAATCTTCATGACCTCTCATTTGGCAATGAATTCTTAGATATGACACCAAAAATCTGAGCAATGACAACAACCAAATAAATTGAACTTAATCAAAATTAAAATCTTTTGTGTATCAAAATACAGTGTCAGAGACCAGTAGATGGCATAGCAGTCACACTGCTGGACTCCCATATGGTCAACTACAGCTCAGGGCCTGGAGCCAGTGGCTTGAAAATCATGCCGGGTACATGTGCATGCATGCCCAAGATCCCAGAAGGAGCTGGAGGAGAAGGAATTGTGGCGTGGCCATTTCCCTGTGGGGTGATTTTTCACTTTTCCTCTCACTGTGTCTATCTGTCTCTCTCTGGTAAGTGCACACGCCTAAGGCAAAAAGCTAAAAAACAAAAACAGAAACAAAACTGTGTCAATTAAACTAAATAGATAATCACAAAATAGGAGACAATATTTGCGGGTTATATATCTGATATGGTTTAGTATCAAGAATACATAAAAAAGGTTTTTTAAGAAGTATTTCATTTATTATTATTATTTTTTACAATTTGCTATAGGACACATGCACTCACCAGAGAGAGACAGTGAGAGAGAGCAAGTGAGAAAGCAAGCCACCAGGTCTGGAACTTAAACCATGGTTGGCTGTGTGAAAGTCCAGCGCATTAACCGCCACATCATCTGTCACCTGTTGGTCCCAAGAATATGATATACAGAGTTTTAAAAAAATATTTATTTAAGTTTATTGATTTATTATTAGTATTTTAAAATTTTACCAGAAAGAGATAGAGAGAGAGGGAAAGTGAAAAGGCAAGCCACCAGGTCCAGGATTCAAATCACAATCTGCCGTGCAGGATCTGCACCTTAACCACCACAACACCTGCTGGCTCCAATATAAAGAGTTCTTACAACTCAGCAACAAAAAGACAAACTTAAATAAAACATGAGAAAAGAACTCGAGTAGCCATTTTGTCAAAGAAGATAAACAATGCCTACTGAGTACATGAAATGATGCTCAACATCATTATTCATTAGTGAAATGTCAAAAGACAAACAATTAAAAACCTAGGCAAAGAGGGACCAGCAGATGGTGTAATGGTTACATCACTGGACTTCCAAGCAGTTCACCGTGGTTTGAGTCCTGGACCTGGCTTAAACCTCATTCCTGGCGCATGTACATGCGTGCCTATTATCCCAGGAGGAGAATGGAGGAGAAGGGATTGCAGTGTGACCATCCCCCCAGGGGGTGATTTCTCGCTTTCTGTCTCTCTTTCTCTCCAGTGAGTGCCTGCACCCTATAGCAAAAATCTCTCTCAAAATGATATTAATAACAATCCATTGGGGATGGAGAAGGAACAGAAGAAATCAGACCTTCGAGAAGTTGCTAATTGCTGAAGCTGGATACCTGGAGGTTCATTTTATCATTCTTTTCATTGATATATATGGTTTATATCTTAATTTTTTAAAATTTGTTTGTTTGGTTGTCATAGGATGCATGTACTTGCCAGAGAGAGACAGTGAGAGGCAAAGTGAAAAATCACACACACTCACACACACACACACACACACACACACCCCAGGGTGATAGTTATGTTGCAATCCCTTCTCCTCTATTCTCCTCCTGGGATTTTGGGCACACATGCACATGCAAGTGGTGTGATTTTCAAGCCACTGGGTCAGGACTCGAACCATGGTCCTACATCATGGGAATCTAGCACTCTAACCATTATGCCACCTGCTGGCCCCATTTACTGTGGTATATGTTTGAATGTGTTCATAAAGTGACTCAAACAAAGAAGAATCCCATGCAATGTTCTGACTCATCCAAAAAAAGGGATTGTCACCTCCCTCAATAATTTATTGTTCAGAGCTCCTCCACCCCTGCCCCAGAGTCCTCAGATGAGTGACATGAATTATTAAGTGGAATATGAGAGGCACAGAGGCCATGGAATGCAGAGAGGCAGGAGTGCAGGGCGTTTCAGTGAGGGCAGCTCAGCCCCCTCTGTCCTCACTGTCTCTCCTACCACACAGGTCTTGCTGACTGAGAAGGACCAAGTGAGACGTCCCTGTATTAATCGGGATTCCTCAGAGAAACAGAACGGATAGAATGTGTTATGTGAGCATGTGTATACACGTAGACCCAAAGGATCATAGAAAGGTGATGGAAACATGGATTGAAAAACCATGTGCGGATTTCAAAATTTTCTTTCACCAAAATGAACTTTTTTTCTTTGTTAAAGTTTTTTTTTTTTTTTTGCTACAGAGCACATGTGCTCATCAGAGAGAGACAGAGACAAAGACAGAGATAGAAAGAGGAAAAGTGATAAGTCACCCCTGAGAGGGAATGGCCACTCTGCAATCCCTTCTCTATTTTCCTCTTGGGATTTTGAGCATGTGTGCACACGGACCTAGTGTGATTTTCAAGCCACCAGATCCAGGACTCGAACTGCGCGGTTGGCCATGTGGAATCCAATTGCCTTAATCTCTACACCACTGCTGGTTGCTAAACACTTTTTTAAAAGAATTATTATTTATTTAATGCAATGTATTATTATCATTATTTTAAATTTTGCTATAGGGCACATGTGCTCACCAGCGAGAAACTGAGAAAGCAAGCCACTAGTCTGGGACTCAAACCACAGTCAGCCATTTGGGAGTTCTCAATCACTACATCCCCTGCTGGCCCCTAAACTCTTCATTTAATTCCTTTTTTCTTTTTTTGAGAGGTTTTTGCTATAAACCACAGGTTTTGCTCAAATCACAGAGACAGAGAGACAGAAAGAGAGAAATCCCCCCCCCCAGGGAGGGATGGCCATTCTGCAATCCCTTCTCCTCTTGCGATCTTGGGCACGCACGCACATGTGCCCGGCATGAATTCAAGCCACCAGGTCCAGGACTCGAACCACAGTCGACTACATGAAGTCCAGGGACATAGCCATTATGCCAACTACTGGTCCCTTAATTCCATTTTTCCATCAACTTTTTTCAAGTTTACTTACTCCATGAATAAGAAACACACATACAAAAAAAAGAGAGAGAAAAAAATTATGAGGAATTGACTCATGCAATTATAGCTGATGGCTAGTCTAAAATCTGTAGGGTGAGTCAAAAGGCTGGGGACCCAAGAGGGCCAAGTCTGTAGTTCCAGCTTCTGCTACAGAATCAGGAAGTGCCAAGGTTCCAGATAGCATCTGAAAGCAGTCTACTGGAGAAACTCTGTCCTGCTCAGAAAGATCAGTTTTTTGTTTTATTCAGATCTTCGACTGATTTGGATAAAGCCTACCCACTTTATGGAAGGTAATCTTCTTTACTCAAAATCCATCAATGTTAAACGCCTCATTCAGAACACCTTCACAGAAACACCCAGAATAATGTATGACCTCACATTTGGTTACTCCGTGGCTCTGTTAAGTTGACTCATAAAATTAACCCTCTACATGCTTACGCAGAGGGAGTGCAGCCCAAGAGAGTCTCTTGGGAGGAGAGGGTGGGCCAGCTCAGGCCAGGAAACTGAGGCATGGGTTGAGGGCAAGTTTCAGGAATCCTGGAACTCATTTTCTCTTAAGAGAGTTGATACGAAGTTCATCTTTCTCGGGCCCTGAGGAGGCCTATAGTCCCATGCTCCTTCTCAGGAGGCCTGGGAGCCTTCACCTGCTTCAGCCATTGACTCTGGAGATTCAGGTACAAGTGGGAGCAGGGGAAGATGAGGAATGCACTACTAACCTCAGCCCTGTGCACAGAAAGGATGCTTCATCTTTGACCGAGTCCTGAGTCCAAGTCTGGGAGGATGATGGGAAGAGAATGGGCACCCTCAGGCTCCAGAATTCGGGCAGACTAACAGCATCCCAAGCTCCATTGCAAATCTGTAGATTTAGGTCTATGCCAGAAACTTCACTCACAGATAGGTACTACTCTTATCTTTGTTTTATGAAGCAGAGGCCCAGAAACTTTTCCAAGCCTCAGAACCTCAAAGGTAGAGCCAGGATTCACTGCAGGGATAGTGTACTTTGTCCTCAGAAATAACCACATGAACCTGGCCTGGCCTGGGGTTATGGCTTTTGAAATTAGGGTGAGTCCAACAGACACATAGGGACGATGTGATCTAATTAGGCTGCTCGTGTGGGTTGTGGGCAGATGAGCAGTTATTCCTCGATCAAGGGGAAGTGAAATTCAAAAGCTTTTCAAATAGCTCTTTCCCAGAAGCCTATGGGTGTAGATCTGGGCTCTTATAAAAGCATAACACACCCCACCCCCACCCCCGTATACATCCTTTTCAGATTGGCAACCACTGAGTTCCTAATATACTGTCATTCAACACAGATCCAGCCCCTTTCCCTCGAGAGGGAGGAGTTGTGCTAGGGTTGGGGGAAGAAGAGAACAAGGCGCATGGGTGAAACTGGATTAGGACAGATAATGCTTCCATGGGCACACAAGGAATGGAGATGGTAAGGAATCCAGTGACTTGTCCAACTGTTTCCATTAAACACTTCCAGGACTGGCCCTGTATGCAGTGGCTAAGTGCTGTGCATGAGAAACTAGATCCCATATGGATGACCACAGTTCAAATCCTGGCCCCGGCGGCTTAAAAAACCCACCAGGTGGGGCCACCGGTTGGCGTAATGGTGATGTCACTGGAATCCCATGTAGTCGACCACGGTTCGAGTCCCAGACCCGGTGGCTTAAACTCATGCTGGGCACATGTGCGTGCTTCCCAAGATCCTGAGAGGAGAATGGAGGAGAAGGGATTACAGCGTGGCCATCTCCCCTGGGGGGGTGATTTCTCACTTTCTGTCTCTCTGTCACTGTCTGTCTTTCTGGAGAGTGCATGCGCCCTGTAGCAAAAACCTCTCCAAAAAAAGAAAAAAATAAAAACCCACCAGGCATGTGTGTGTCTGTTTGCAAAATCTTTTTTTAATTTTATTTTTATTTCTTAATTTAACCAGAAAGACAGAGAGAGAGAGAAAGAGAGAGAAAGTGATAAACCAAGCCACCAGGTCCAGGACTTGAACAGTGGTTCACTATGTGGAAGTGTCCAGCACCTTAACCACCATGCTACTGCTGGGCCCCCTGTTTGCAAAATCCTAATGAGATGTAGAAATGGAGGAAAAAGGATTGTGGCATTACCACACCCCACTGGGAGGGTGCTTTCTTGTACACTCTCTCTCTAGCACATGTACTCTAGGTAGGGAGAACACCTTCCGGTTTTTTGTTTTTTTTTGAGAGGTTTTCGCTATAGGGCGCGTGCACTCGCCAGACAGACAGAGAGAGACATACAGACAGAAAGTGAGAAATCACCCCCCAGGGGGATGGTCATGCTGCAATCCCTTCTCCTCCATTCTCCTCTCGGGATCTTGGGCACGCACGCACAGGCGCCCGGTGTGAGTTTTAAGCCACCGGGTCCGGGACGCGAACCATAGTCGACTACGTGGGAGTCCAGCAGCATAGCCATTACGCTAACTACTGGTTCCCACCTTCCGGTTTTTAAAATGTTATTATGCTATTACTTGGGGCCGGCAGGTAGCATAGTGGTTAAGGGCACTGGACTCCCACATAGGTGACCATGGTTCAAGTCCTGGACCTGGTGGTTTGCCTTCTCACTTTCTCTCTCAATTGTTCTTGCTCTGTCCCTCTCTGGTCAAACTAAAAATAAATATATAAATAAAGTTAAATAAAGTAATTGTTTCTAAAAATGTTATTATGTGGAACCAGCAGTTGGCGTAATGTCTATGTTGCTGGACTCCCATGTAGTCCACTGCAGTACGAGTCCTGGACCTGGTGGCTTAAACTCACATGGGGCGTGTGTGCGTGCGTGCCCAAGATCCCGAGAGGAGAATGGAGGAGAAGGGATTGCGGTGTGGCCATCCCTCCGGAGGGTGATTTCTCACTTTCTGTCTCTCTCTGTCTTTCTGGTGAGCACACATGCCCTAGAGCAAAAACCTCTAAAATATGTTATTATGTTATTACTTAGAAAAAAGGAAAAGTAAGCAAAAACAAAAGAGGAAGTTTTTCCATTCTTCAGACCAACTTCCTTCTCTTTAACCTAATTCTATCCCTTGGAATACATGAAGTTTGTAATCTCTTTCACAAAACAGCCAGTTAAGTAGCTAAGGATATTCGGGGCACTGGACTTTGGGGTTGGGAAGGCATTATCAATTAAGACTAAGAAAAAGTGGAGAAGACCTTACTCTAGCTGAGTTTTCCAGAAATAGGTCCCGAACATCAAAGTCCTGTCTTAAGTCACTGCAGATCTGCCCTGCCCCATTTTCACCAGAGGAAGCCTGGGGCACCTGTGTGATCCTGGCATTGCACCTGGTAGGTGTGGAACATCGCACCTAGACCTCAGCCAGGATGGCCTGAGTACCACCACAGAGCCCCATGCTACCGCATACCCTGGTGCTCCCAGCAGGCCTGGGCTCAGCCCTGACCTCTCTAGGTCTCTCACAGTCTGAGCTTGAGCAGGTGTACCAGACTGCCGGATCCATCCAAAATTGATGTGTTGAAATCCTAGCCCCCAAGGTGATGGTATTGGGAGGTAATTAGGTCATGAGCGTAGAGACCTCATGAACATAATTAGTATCCTTATGAAAGAAGCCCCAGAAAGCTTGCTCCTGGAGCAAGGGAACATAAGGATGCTGCAAGAAGACTGCCCTCGATGAACCAGAAAGGTGGTCCTCACCAGACACTGAATATGAAAGTGCCTAGACTTCCCAGCCTCCAAAATTAAGAGTAATAAGTTGATGTTGTTTGTAAGTCATCTAATCTACGGTATTCTGTTATGGCAACTCAAAACAGATTAAGATAAGGTACCTAAAGGACTGCTGGGATTTTTTGGTGTGTGTGTGTGTGTTTTAGAGGTTTTTGCTGTAGGGCATGTGCACTCACCAGAGAGAGATAGGCACAGTGAGAGGGAAAGTGAGAACTCACCCTCTGGGAGGATGGCCATGCTGCAATCTCTTCTCTTCCATTCTCCTCTCAGGATTTTGTGCACACATGCACATGTGCCTGGTGTGAGCTTCAAGCCTCCAGGTCCAGTCCTTGAACTGCAGTCAGCCAAGTGAGAGTCCAGCAACATAACTGCTATGCCACCTACTGGTCCCAAGGACTCTTGGTTAATCTTGGCATGCTGGAACTCAAGTGCAACAGGTCAAACACCACAGCCAGGCAAGACATAGTAGAGAGTAACCTAACACTGAACTGGAGTTCCTTCTTTTTATTTTATTTTTTTAAAGAATTATTTTATTTAATTTTTAAAATTAATTCATATATTTTAATTTGACCAGAGAGAGACAGAGAGAGAAAAAGTGAGAAAGTAAGCCGCCAAGTCCAGGACTTGAACTGTGGTCAGCCATGTGGGATTGTCCAGCACCTTAATCACCACGCCACCCTAGAGTCCCTTCTTAGACACTGAAACTACCAAGCTCTAGGAAGAACCACTTACCTCTAGTGTGACCCAAGCTTTTCTTCATCCTGACACCCTAAGAAGCAAAACCACCTTCCCAAAGGACAGACTGCATAGACAGAAGTGACAGAGAGAAAGTTACCTGGCTAGGGCTGCATGGGGAAACAACACTTTGCTTCTGCTTAATCAGAGCTTTCTGAGTAAATTAGTGGTACCTGTTAAATGATATTTGCTTGGTAAATGTCTCAGCAGAGGGTCTGGCAGGTGGCGTGGTGGTTAAGGGCATTGGACTTCCATAGGGCAAACTGTGGTTCTAGCCCCAGGCCTGGCAGCTTGCTTTCTTGTCCCCCTCCCCATCACTCTGTCCCTTTATGGTCTAAATAAATAAAGTTAAATTAAGATAATTTTTAAAAATATATAATTAGATCTTTATTGTAAAATCTGAGCTGCTAAATTAGCGTTTTCCACCAACTCTGGGAGCAGAAACCTTCACAGGCTTTACAATCTTTTGCTTAGGTGCTGCCTTTGTGGGAGCCTTAGCAGCAGCCATTGCTGTCTTTTTAGATGCTTGCTTAGCCTTTCTTGCTTCCTTGGCAGCCCTGATAGCATTTAACTTTATTTATTTATTTTAGTTTGACCAGAGAGGGATGGGGGAGAGAGAGAGAGAGAGAGAGAAAGGAAGCCACCAGGTCTGGGACTTGAACCGTGGTCAGCCATGTGGGAGATCAGTGCCCTTAACCACCATGCCACCTGCCAGCCCCTCTGCTGAGACATTTACCAAGCAAACATCGTTTAACAGGTACCAGTAATTTACTCAGAAAGCTCTGATTAAGCAGAAGCTCCAAAGTGTTGTTTCTTCCATGCAGCTCTGTCTCTCTCTCTGGTCAAATTTAATAAATATATAAAGTTAAATAATGAAAATAATTCTTAAAAAAAAAAAAGTCTCAGCAGATATAGAATGGCTCCTTTCCAGTGTACATCCCCAAACCAGCTAATCTCTTTCAAAGATGATAAACTCCAGAGCCTCTTAAGTTTCCAAACCTGAGTGACGGGGCCATGCAGGCAACACAAGCTGGTAAGGATGCTGCCTCCCATTCTAAGGCAAGGCCTGGACTGGGAAGAAACTGAGGCAAGGCCCAGTTTACGAGCTCTCCCTTGTGTCCTTGAACTGGCCGGTATTCAATTTCTCTGCCGTGAGTTTTACTGTTATTAC
>NW_006159996.1:1891981-1902287 GCF_000334495.1 Tupaia belangeri chinensis | reverse complement strand
CTAGGCAAAGTCAGCACATTCACCACATAACAGAGACTCAGAGATAAAACAAAAGAACTCACTAATTGACAGACTCAACAAACAAAATGCAGGAACCCACAGATTTATTAAAGGAAAAAGCCTAACTGGGAAAACAAAATAAACAAAGCTGAGGGCTCCACAAAAAGATTAACCATTTTAGCTGGGAGCTCTTATCTAAAGCAACAGGTAGCTTTCAACTACAAAGAGTTTCTCATCTATGTACCGTTGACCATGAAAAACTGCTAATAAAACATCCTGTGTTGTCTCCTGAGCTACAAGATCATCTTCCTTTCCCATATAGATCAAAGACTCACCCTCCATTGTTGTAATGTCCATATATTAACTGTGCCTTTACTTAGCAAGACAAGATTTCCATCTAGGTCGTTGTAACCAGCAACGTTATCGCCCTGGCCCAAGACTGAAGTTATCAAACATCCTGCAAGCCCCCTCTTCAAAAGACTCTTCCCAATAATCAAAATCTAAAAAGATACAGCAGACAAATGGACTTCCTCATCCTGAGAACTGTGATTAATTTTACCTGAGCTAACAAGACAAACAGCATGTTTTATAATTATTGCTTCCATGCTTTGTATACCCGGTTCCTTAGAGTAAATCTTTTACTGCCCCTCACCCATTTACTTGCATGTATCACATTTTCAATAAAAAGGCACGATGATTCCTAGCAGTTGTTATTCCTCAGAGAGCAATCTTTGAGGGGTGTCCGGCATAGGACGTGCATGAAAAGGCATCGAGGCCTCTGTCTTCTGTTCACCTTCGCCGCCTCCGTCAAAATAACCCACCACGCCCGGCACGGAGAGGCTGCTGGACCACCTTCCTTCATAAACTGAGTTTCCTTTCCTGGAGTGTAAGCCTTCCTGCACACACATACACTGATTCTCACCATGCCACCCATAGGGAATGGAGGCATAGCTAACTGTACGAGATGCTCTAGGACCAGACCAGAGGTCTTGTGATTCTTTTAGTATCGATGGGTGCAAGCGTGACAGTGCATAGAGCCTGAGGTCTTTGGGATCCCAGGGAAACCGGAGGCCAATCTAGCTTTATCAGAATAAGCAATGGGAGAAAGTAATACGAGGTACGTCAGAGAGGTGGCAGGGCCAGATCACACAGCAAAGCGATGCTCCTCAAAGTTGGTCCAGGAAAGTGCCAGTCTGAAAAGTGCTTAGGAGATAAGTACAAAAGTCAAAATTAAGGGTTCAGGGGCCAGTAGGTGGTGCGGTGGTTACAGGTGTTGGACTCCCACATGGCTGGCTGCGCTTCAAGTCCTGGACTTGGTGGCTTGATTTCTCATTTTCTCTCTTTCACTCTGTCCCTCTCTGGTCAAAGTAAAGTAAATATAAATAATTAAATAAAGTTAAATAAAATAATTATTTTTTAAAAATAAGTGTTCAGAATTATTTTCTTTTTGAGAGATTTTAGTTATAGGGCATGTGTGCTCACCAGAAACAGAGAGAGAGGGGAACCAGCAGTTAACGTAATGGCTATGTCGCTGGACTCCCACGTAGTTGACCGCGGTTCGCATCCTGGACCCGGTGGCTTAAAACTCACGCCGGGCGCGTGTGCGTGCGTGCCCAAGATCCTGAGAGGAGAATGAAGGAGAAGGGATTGCGGCGTGACCATCCCCCCGGGGGTGATTTCTTGCTTTCTGTCTCTATGTCTCTCTCTGTCAGTCTGGCGAGTGCACATGCCCTATAGTGAAAATCTCTCCAAAAAAAAAGAAATGAAAAAAACAGAGAGAGAAAGTGAGAAATCACCTTCCCTCAACACACACACAGGGAGGATGGCCGCACCACAATCCCTTCTTTTCCATGCTCCTTTTGGGATTTTGGGCATGACATTCACGTGTCCAGCATGAGTTTCAAGCCGCCAGGTCCAGAACTCGAACCGTGGTTGGCCATGTGGGGGTCTAGCGATATGACTGCTACACCATTCTTTTTCAAAAAATTTAAACACAGAATTACCATATCATCTAGCAATTCCACTCCTATACCCAGAAGAATTGAAAAGAGGTATGGGGCTGGTAGGTGGCGTGGTAGCTAGGGGCACTGGATTCCCACATGGCCGAACACGGTTCGAATCCTGGACCTGGTGGCTTGCTTTCTCACTTTCCCTCTCTCTGTCTCTCTCTCACTCTGTTCCTTTCTGGTCAAATTTAAATAAATAAATAAAGTTAAATAAAAATAATTCTTAAAAAAAAAAAGTATTGAAAAGAGGTATCCAGGCCAACAGGTGACCCTCCACTGACATCTGGCTTCACCTTGGTACTCTACAGAGAGTCAACAACAACAGGACTTTCACCAGATGGCCCCTTGACCTTGGACCTCCAAAACCAAGAGCTAAGTAAATATATATTATTTTGTTTTCTCTTTTAAATTTTGCCAGAGGGTGTGAGTGCTTGCCAGAGACAGAGTCAGAGAGAGAGAGGGAGACGAAGAAAGCACCCTACTCTCCCGCCATGGGGCATGTCACACTGCAATTCTTTCTCTTCCGTTTCTTTTGGGAAAGTTTTTTGTTTTTTTTTGTTTTTGTTTTTGTTTCTTTTTTTATAGGGCACGTGCTCATCAGACAGACAGGAAGAGACAGAGAGACAGAAAGCGAGAAATCACCCCCCAGGGGTGGAGAAAGGAATCCCTTCTCCTCCATTCTCCTCTCAGGATCTTGGGCACGCACGCACATGCGCCCGGCATGAGTTTAAGTCACTGGGTCCGAGATTCGAACCGCGGTTAACTATGTGGGAGTCCAGCGACATAGCCATTACGCTAACTGCTGGTCCCAAGACTCTATATTTTTAATAAATTATCCAATCCGTGGTATTCTTTTATAGCAACAGAAAGATACATACTGAAATGTTATAGATGAAGTAACAGGATGTCTGAATTTCAATATAATCCACTGCTAGAGGTGGGGAGAACAGAATAAATAAGACTGGCCAGAAGTTGTAATTGCTGACTCTGGGTACTTGTGGTTTATTATACTATTTTCTCTACTGTTAATATATGTTTGAAATTTTTTCTTTGGGCCAGCTGGTAGTGTGATTAAGGAGGCTGGATCCCTCATGGCCAGCTGTGCAGCTTGAGTCCTATACCCCACGCTTGTAAAATATGTCAGGCACATGTGCCTGTGTGCCCAAAACCCCAAGAGAAGGGACAAAGGGAGGAGAGATTGTGATGTGACCACTAACCACTTGGGTGGGGTGGCTTTCTCAATGTTTCTCTCTCTGACAAGCACATGCGACCTCTCACCAAAAAAGATTTTAAGGAACCATCAGCTAGTGTAATGGTTATGTTGCTAGACACCCACATGGCCAACCGTGGTTCGAGTCCTGAACCTGGAGGCTTGAATAGACACAATGTGTGTGCATGCCTAAGATCCCGAACGGAGACTGGAGGAGAAGGGATTTCGATAAGGCTATCCCCACTGGGAGTTGATTTTTCACTTTCTCTCTGTCTCTCCGGTGAGTGCATGGGCCCTATAACAAGAATCTCTAAAAAAGTTTTTTTAATAAATTTAATAAATTAAAAAAATTTTTAATAAATTCTTTTTCATAAAAGAATAAAAAGAAACTCACGCATGTTCTCTCAGAAGAGAGTGTAGTGTCACATCCCATGAAAGCTTACTGTCCAGAGCCACGCCTGCCTCCCGCTGAGCTCTCAGATGAGGGACATGAATTATTGAAAGGAATCAGAGAGGCTCGGAAGCCATGGAATCTGAAGAGGTGGTGAGCACAGGGGCTGCGCCAGGCCAGGCAACTCAGCCCCCTCGAGGGGCCGTCACTGTCCTGCCATGCTGACGGTGGTGGTGGAAGTGGAGCAGGGGAGGGGACCAGGTAAGACGCACCCCACATTCATACTCTGTGGGAGTGCAGCCCAGGAGAGCCTCTGAGGAGAGAGGCAGGGCTGTGCTCACTCAACTTGGGAAACTGAGGCACAGGCTGAGGGCAGGATTCAGGAATCCTGGAAACCATTTTCCCTCATCAGAGTTGATATGAAGTCCATGTTTCTCAGGCCCTGAGGGAACCTGTAACCCCACCTTCCTTCTGGAGGGGCCCAAGAACCTTCGTTTGCTTCAGCCGGGGACTCTGGAGCGTGAGGTAGAAGGGCTGGTGTGCAGGTGAGGGTGGGGGAAGATGGGACCAACACTGCTGACTGCTGACCCCAGCCCTGCCCACAGGAACAATGCTTCACCTTTGACAGAGTCCTGGGTCCTGGTGCTGCTCAGGTAGGGAAGTCTGAGAGAGCTAAAGTAGGAGGATGGGAGCCCTCCGTCCCCTGGATTCTGGGGTGCAGGCTGCCTCCCATCTGCTTTGCTCAGGGCAGAGGGCGGCTGAGGTGAGGACTGCCCCTGTGTCTCCCTGCAGGAGGCAGAGAGGGAGCTGCTGGCATGTGTCCAGTCCACGCTGGGCTCTGTGGGCCAAGGGTACAGTGTGGCCTTGCTGCTCAGGGGTCGGGAGACAGAGGCACCCCGACTTGTGCCACAGGTGAGTCCCAGAGGTACCACCAGGGCACAGGCCTTGTGAGGCTTGGGTGTTGCCTTTTCCAGGAGACTTTGGGGAATTTTCCCTTCCGACTCCAGCTGGACTGGGTGTCCCTCCTTGGGGCTGCCACAGCACCCAGTGGTTCAGGCAGGAAATCTTTTTTTTTGAGAGGTTTTCACTATAGGGTGCGTGCGCTCGCCAGACAGACAGAGACAGAGAGACAGAAAGCGAGAAATCACCCCCCAGGGGGGATGGTCACGCCACAATCCCTTCTCCTCCATTCTCCTCTCGGGATCTTGGGCATGCATGCGCCCGGCGTGAGTTTTAAGCCACCGAGCCCGGGATGCGAACCGCGGTCGACTACGTGTG
This sequence comes from Tupaia belangeri chinensis, assembly GCF_000334495.1. Lineage (NCBI taxonomy): Eukaryota > Metazoa > Chordata > Mammalia > Scandentia > Tupaiidae > Tupaia > Tupaia belangeri. The sequence goes on along the minus strand of NW_006159996.1, from coordinate 1,897,402 downwards.
AGTCCAGTGACATAGCCATTATGCTAACTGCTGGTTCCCCCAGGCAGGAAATCTTGCCACGGTCAATTTATGCAGCTATTGGGAGGCCAAGAAAGTTGGGAGTCTAGGTTAGTACAGGGTGAGTCAGGGAGGGGTCGCACTTAAACACCAACTATCCAGGGAGATCTAATTTTCACAATTTTGATAATAAACTTGATGGTTTTCTTTGGGGGCTTCCTCAAAATGTCCCCCAAACCTAAATTACTGCCGTCGTGGGCCCCTGCCCAGCAAAAATGTTGGCTCGCTTTCTGGCTTTCTGTGGATGGGCAGGATGGTGCTATTTCTGGCCTGGACACCACAACCCCAACACCCAGCACAGGGCCTGGCACAGACGCGGCCCTCAGGAAGTGCTGAGGGATGGTTGCTGCTTTCCCAGTCCTCACTGGGCGCTTCTCCACTTCAGCTGCTGCAGATGCTATTCGAGGAAGCTCTGCGCCTGGGCTGCTCTGGTCACGTGTTCAGTACCCTAAGCCTGGTGCAGGTGAGACTCTTGGGGGAGTAGAGAGTGGTGTGGAGGAGTCTGGGCCATAGGGATGCTGCAGAAAGAGGTTGAGACTTGTGGGAAGCCAGAGAGCTTAGGTCCACGCCCTCTGTTGCTCAGTAGCCAGGACGTACCTCTCTTGGGTCTCTTTGGCCTTGATTGTGAAACGGCTGAATTATTAGTGCCCTGCTTGGTCCACAGGAGCATCATGGGAGTTGCAGGGAGGGAAAAGCTCAGGTTGTAATGAGTGTGCCTGTGTGACCCCAGCTCAGTCTCAACAGGAGCCCCCGGGACCTGCTCTCTCCAGAGGTGAAGAACCTGTCGGCGCTGGAGGTGGCCCCACTGGGCTTGTGAGTGTTTGGAGCCGGTGGAGTATGCCGGTGCTTGTCTTAAGGCAGGGCAGACCTCTCAAGCCAAGCCCTTGGAGGTTTCTACCCACTGCCTCATACCAACGACAGAAAACGCTGAGCTGGGTCATATTTACAGGAGGACCTGGGTCTCCGTTCAGTCCATATGTCCATCCCTCTCACCCCATTGCACCTCTTCAGCTTAACCCCTTCAACTCTATCCTCTTACCCCCCACTCAGTCGTTATCACACTGGGTGATTATTTATTTATTTATTTACTTATTTTTGTCATTGGGTAGCTGTGCTTGCTGGAGAGAGGGAGAGAGAAATAGTGAGAGGCAAAGTGAGAAATCACCCCCTAGGGTGATGGTCATGCTGTAATCCCTTCTCTTCTATTCTCCTCTCAGGATTTTGGGCATGCACACATGCCCAACGTGAGTTTTAAGACACCAGGTCCAGAACTTGAACCTTGGTCAGCCATGTGTGAGTCCAGTGCCTTGACCACCATGCCACCTGCTGGCCCTCGCACTGGGTGATTTTCAGCATTTCATTGGGCAGAACTTCAGTTTTTCCATCTATAAAATGGAGCCATCCCAAGTACACTGTTTGTCTCACTGGGCAGATCACAGGAGGAAAATAAGATCTTGAAGACAAGGGACTTTTAGGGAAGTATCCTGAGCTTGGAGATTTTGGGGGTAATTCCTGGAGGCTATAGGGACCTTAAGAGATCCTCAGGTAGAAGTTCTGGGTGGCAGGAAAGAACTCTGACACTTAGTTCTGAGCTCAGTCTCCCTTTCCTGCAGGGTGGTAGAAGGAGCCAGTGAAGTGGAGGTATCCAATGCAAGAAGCGCCTCGGCATGGTACTTGCAGGCCGCAGGGGCTGAAGACAGGTGAGGATAAGAAGGCCACTGTCATTCTGCACCTTGTAGGCATTTGGCCTGAGCTTACCCTCTCTTCCACAGGGCCTGCTCTCTGCTCACTCTCACCATGTCCTGCCCAGGGCCTGACCCTCCTGAGGGTCCTGGGACCCAAACCATGTGGCGAGGGGTGTTGAGGATCCTGCAGCTACCAGAAGCTCCGTAAGTCTGAGGGGGCCCTTCTGCTGGCATCGAGGGGTGAGGTGGAGAGCCAAAACATGAGTGTAAAAGCCCATCAAAATCTTTTTTCCTTTCCTCAACACTGATAGTAAGGAAACTCCAGAGCCTAAGCTCAGCTGTCTGTTGGCAGACAACGTGGGTAAAGACAACTAGAGAATGAATGGAAGTATTGAGTAAAAATAAACACTTCCAGCCACTGTTTTCATATGTTGGTAAGTGCACCAGGGCAATTTAGCAAATACTGGCTTCCAGTATGTTTGTCTGATTTTTCATTTTTTTTTTCTAGTACCTTTTTATTTTGACATTCTTAACTCATTAACTCTATCAGACTGAAATCTTGGAAAGAACCTAAATGTCCGAAACCAAGATTGGAAATTTCCCAAAGAACCATTATCTTCATGCTCTCCTTCAAACTCCACTTTACTTAGCGCTCAAAAGTTGTGAAAACATGGGCTGACTCTGTGGCCTAGTGGTTAAGGCAGCCATATACCACATGACCCAGGCACAGTTCAAGTCCTGGACCCAGCAGCTTGAAAAACACGTTAGGTGCATGTGCGTGCACGGCCAAAATCCTGAAAGGAGGGAGAAATGGAGGAGAATAGATTGCAGTACGACCGTTTTCCCTGGGGGAGAGGGTGCTTTCTACTTCTTGCCCTGTCTGTCTCTCTCTGGCAAGCATATGCATCCATGCCCTCTAGCAAAAAAAAAAAAAAAAAAAAAAAAAGAAGAAGAAGAAGAAAAAACTTTTAAAACATGAAGGTAGAAAAGAATGATTTCAAGCCAATCTGCAAGATCTATAATATAATGAAAACAATGTCAAATTTAGAAATGCCTGAAAACAAATTAGAGAAAAACAAAAAAGAAAGGGAAAAAGGTATCCTAAATTCCAGACTATTCTTTTCTTAAAAGAATTACTTATTTATTTAATTCCATTTTTTTTAATTTTTAAGAATTATTTTATTTATATATATATGGCCACACCGCAATCCCTTCTCCTCATCCTTCACTCAGGATTTTAGACACGCACACACTCATGCCCGGCGTCAGTTTAAGCCACCGGGTCTGGGACTCGAACTGCGGTTGACTATATGGGAGTCCAGTGACATAGCCATTATGCCAACTGCTGATCCCTTACTTTGCCAGTTTTTAAAATTAGATGCTTTTTATTGTTGAGTTGTAAGAGTGTTTTCTTTTCTTTTTTTTTTGGAGAGGTTTTTGCTATAGGGCGCGTGCACTTGCCACACAGACAGAGAGAGACATAGAACAGAAAGCGAGAAATCATCCCCCAGGGGGGATGGCCACGCCACAATCCTTTCTTCTCCATTCTCCTCTCGGGAACTTGGGCACGCATGCACATGCGCCTGGCATGAGTTTAAACCATCGGGTCCGGGACGTGAACGGAGGTCGACTACATGGGAATCCAGCGACATAGCCATTACGCCAACTGCCGGTCCCAAGAGCTTTTTCTATATTCTGACACAAATTTCTTGCCAGGAATAGAATTTTTTTTATCCTAAGAATGTATTACTGGGGCCAGCAGATGGCATGGTGATTGGAACACTGGACTCCCACATAGCCAACTATGGTTTGAGTCTTGGAATTGGCAGCTTGCTTTCTTACTTTCCCTTTCTCTCTTTTTGATCAAATTAAAAAAATAAATAATAGTAACAAATGAAATTAATTTAACACATAAATTTATTTATTTTTTACAAATTATTTATTTATAGGACCAGCAGTCTCTCTCTGTCTGTCTGGCGAGCGCACGCGCCCTATAGCGAAAACCTCTAAAAATTAAATTATTTATTTATTCACTCATTTATTTTTTAATTTGACCAGAGAGAGACACAGAGAGAGAGAGAGAGAGGGAAAGTGAGAAAGCAAGCCACCAGGTCTGGGACTTGAACCTTGGTCAGTCATGTGGGAGTGTCCAACACCTTAACCACCACACCACCTGCTGACCCCCTATAAATTAATTTTTAAAAAAGAATGTGGGACCAGTAGATGGCATAACAGTTATGTCACTGGACTCCCACATAGTTGACCGAGGTTCGTGTCCAGGATCTGGCAGCTTAAAACTCAGACTGGGTGTGTGTGTGTGCGTGTGACCAAAGTCCTGAGAGAATAGAAGAGAAGGGATTGTGACATGGCCATGCCCCCTGGGGGTGATTTCTTGTTTTCTGTCTGTCTCTCTGGTAAGCACAAGTGCACTGTAACAAAAATCTTTCTCTTGGGACCAGCAGTTAGCGTAATGGCTATGTCGCTGGCCTCCCATGTAGTCAACCGCGGTTCACATCCTGGACCCGGTGGCTTAAAACTCACGCCAGGCGCGTGTACATGCGTGCCCAAGATCCAGAGAGGAGAACGGAGGAGAATGGATTGTGGCGTGGCCATCCCCCCTTGGGGGTGATTTCTCACTTTCTATCTCTCTGTCTCTCTCTCTCTGTCTGGCGAGCGCACGCGCCTTACAGCAAAAAAAACTCTCAAAAAAAATCTTTCTCTAAAAATAAATAAGTAATAAATAATGTATTACTTCTGTAATTGAAAAATAATAATAAAATACAAATCTGTATGTGCTACAAATCTGTCTGGTGGTGCACAAAGCTTGCTGGAAATAATTGACCTTACAGCAGACGTGTTTCTGTCATGTTTCCTTCCCTATCCACCAATGAACATCTTTCCTTCCTCTCGCTCTCCCTCTCTCTCTCTCTGGCAGAGACTGCCCCCTGCTGCAGGTGCTGGCTGGTGAAGCTGTTGGCAAGGAAGTGGAGGGCTCTCTGCCCTGGATTGTGTCATGGCTCCTGGAAGGAAACAACTACAGTGGACTACTTCTTCGTCTGGATCCCCAAGGTGGTCTGAGAGAGCATGTGGGGTTCCTCAGGAAGCTCACAGATTTGACTTAGGCCTGGCTTGCCCAGTCACCAAACTAGCCCCACCCACAATCCCAGGCCAAAGACAGAGCCTCTCTGGAAAGTCAGCACTGAGGAAGGTCCTGAGGGGCTAGGCTGCATAAGCCTGGGAGGCAAGAGTGAGGCGGGTAGTAAAATAACTTCTCACTTTTCAGAGACTTTTAACAGCTTACCAAGCATTTTTGCATTAATAACTTAAATTCTTTTCCTTTCCTTTTTTTTTTTTTTTTGGAGAGGTTTTTGCCAGAAAGACAGAGACAGAGACACAGAAAGCGAGAAATCACCCCAGGGACCATGCCGCATTCCCTTCTCCTCCATACTCGGGATCTTGGGCATGCACGTACACGTGCCCAGTCGAGTTTAAGCCACTGGGTCTGGGACTCGAACTGCAGTCAACTGCATGGGAGTCCAGCGACATAGCCATTACACTAACTGCTAGTCCCAATAACTTAAATTCTTGACGCTATCCCATGAGGCAAATCTAATTTACAAATGGAGAAGGAGAGTTAGGCCTAATTTACAGATCTGGAAAGGGAGGTCTAGGGAGGGAA
>NW_006159996.1:1885873-1891958 GCF_000334495.1 Tupaia belangeri chinensis | reverse complement strand
TTTTTTTTAAGAGAGATTTTTGCTATAGGGCGCCTGCGCTTGCCAGAGAGACAGAGAGACAGAAAGCAAGAAATCATCCCCTGGGGTGGATGGTCATGCCTCAATCCCTTCTTTTCCATTCTTTTTTCAGGATTTTGAGCATGCACGCGCACACACATCGGGTGTGAGTTTTAAACCACTGGGTCTGGTACTTAAAAGGTGGTCAAGTACATGGGAGTCCAGTGACTTAATCATTATGCCATCTACTTGTCTATTTTTATAGACCCATTAAAATTCAGGTCTCTGGGACCAGCAGTTGGCAGTCTCTCCGTTTCTCTGTCTTTCTGGGGAGCACATGCGCCCTATACCAAAAACAAACAAACAAACAAACAAAAAACCGAAAAACAAACAACTACCCCCCAAAAAAACAAAAAAAAATCAGGTCTCTGAAATAATATGAGGTCAAGGATTTGGAAGAGGTCAAGATGGGGTGTTTAGGTTACACAAGAATGGCCATGGAGCCAGCAAATGGCTAATGGTTATGTCACTAGCCACATGGTTGACTGCAGTTTGAGTCCCGGACCTGGTGCCCTGAAAATCATGCTGGGTTGTGTGTGCATGCATGCCCAAGATCCCAGGAGGAGAATGGAAGAGAAGGGATTGCGGCATGGCCATCCCTCTCCCCCAAGAGGTGGAGGTGGGGAGGTGTTTTCTCACTTTCCCTCTCACTGTCTCTGTTTTTCTCTCTGGTGAGTGCACGCACCCTATGGCGAAAACCTCTTAAAAAAGAAAAATTGCTGGGACCAACAGATGGCGTAATGGATACGTTGCTGGGCTCTCACATGGCCAACCGTGGTTCAAGCCCTGGACCCGGAGGCTTGAAATTTACATCAGGCATACGTGCATGTATGCTCAATATCCCAAGAGGAGAATGGAAGAGAAGGGATTACGGGTGTGGCCATCCTCCCCGGCGGGTAATTTCTCACTTTCTGTCTCTGTCTCACCGGCAAGTGCACATGCCCTATAGCAAAAATTCCTCCCCCCAAAATAAAATTGCCATGAGTTGGTAAATTTTCAAAAATAAAAGAATAAAATGGGAACCAGCAGGTGGCGTACTGGTTACATCACTGGACTTGCACGTGGTCGACTGGGGTTTGAGTCGTAGATACAGTGGCTTAAAAACACTGGGCACATGTGCTTGCATGCCTATGATTCTGGAAGGAGAATGGAGGAGAAGGGATTGCAACGTGGCCATCCCCCTCACGGGTGATTTCTCGCTTTTTGTCTTTCTCTCTGTCTCTGACGAGTGCACATGCCCTATAGCAAAAATCTCTCTAAAAAAAGCAGGATAATAAAAGAATAACAACAAAAAAATGTCTGACCCTTTGACTATCTCCAAAATCAACAAATACACATGGCTTTTGCCACCAAGTTCCCAGAATCTGCATGCCAAGGGCTTTGAAATGAGGAAAACAGTTGGGCATTTCACACCCTTAAGGATAAAGCAGTGAGGGGCAGACATATGTTTATCTACAGGCCAGTTTCATATTATAATTAGGGCCACAAACTTTAGTGTCAGGCAGAAGGGGGCTTTAGTTTTGGCTCTGCAAATCACCAGGAACTTGCTTGACCTCTCTGAACTTCAGGTGTCACCTCTGGAAAATGCAGGGGGAGGATACACTAGAGTTTCTGCCTTATTGAAATGTTATATGAATTTTAAAAAGACAATCCATGAACAGCTTTAACACAAGGCCATCCAACACATGCAAAAGTCTAATCGGGGTTAGATATTTTTATAAAATAGAACTATTTAAAAAATCAAAAGTATTGGGACCAGCAGTTAGCGTACTGGCTATGTCGCTGGCCTCCCATGTAGTCGACCGCGGTTCGAGTCCTGGACCCGGTGGCTTAAACTCACGCCGGGCGCATGTGTGTGTGTGCCCCAGATCCCAAGAGGAACACATGCAAAAGTCTAATCGGGGTTAGATATTTTTATAAAATAGAACTATTTAAAAAATCAAAAGTATTGGGACCAGCAGTTAGCGTACTGGCTATGTCGCTGGCCTCCCATGTAGTCGACCGCGGTTCGAGTCCTGGACCCGGTGGCTTAAACTCACGCCGGGCGCATGTGTGTGTGTGCCCCAGATCCCAAGAGGAACACATGCAAAAGTCTAATCGGGGTTAGATATTTTTATAAAATAGAACTATTTAAAAAATCAAAAGTATTGGGACCAGCAGTTAGCGTACTGGCTATGTCGCTGGCCTCCCATGTAGTCGACCGCGGTTCGAGTCCTGGACCCGGTGGCTTAAACTCACGCCGGGCGCATGTGTGTGTGTGCCCCAGATCCCAAGAGGAACACATGCAAAAGTCTAATCGGGGTTAGATATTTTTATAAAATAGAACTATTTAAAAAATCAAAAGTATTGGGACCAGCAGTTAGCGTACTGGCTATGTCGCTGGCCTCCCATGTAGTCGACCGCGGTTCGAGTCCTGGACCCGGTGGCTTAAACTCACGCCGGGCGCATGTGTGTGTGTGCCCCAGATCCCAAGAGGAACACATGCAAAAGTCTAATCGGGGTTAGATATTTTTATAAAATAGAACTATTTAAAAAATCAAAAGTATTGGGACCAGCAGTTAGCGTACTGGCTATGTCGCTGGCCTCCCATGTAGTCGACCGCGGTTCGAGTCCTGGACCCGGTGGCTTAAACTCACGCCGGGCGCATGTGTGTGTGTGCCCCAGATCCCAAGAGGAACACATGCAAAAGTCTAATCGGGGTTAGATATTTTTATAAAATAGAACTATTTAAAAAATCAAAAGTATTGGGACCAGCAGTTAGCGTACTGGCTATGTCGCTGGCCTCCCATGTAGTCGACCGCGGTTCGAGTCCTGGACCCGGTGGCTTAAACTCACGCCGGGCGCATGTGTGTGTGTGCCCCAGATCCCAAGAGGAACACATGCAAAAGTCTAATCGGGGTTAGATATTTTTATAAAATAGAACTATTTAAAAAATCAAAAGTATTGGGACCAGCAGTTAGCGTACTGGCTATGTCGCTGGCCTCCCATGTAGTCGACCGCGGTTCGAGTCCTGGACCCGGTGGCTTAAACTCACGCCGGGCGCATGTGTGTGTGTGCCCCAGATCCCAAGAGGAACACATGCAAAAGTCTAATCGGGGTTAGATATTTTTATAAAATAGAACTATTTAAAAAATCAAAAGTATTGGGACCAGCAGTTAGCGTACTGGCTATGTCGCTGGCCTCCCATGTAGTCGACCGCGGTTCGAGTCCTGGACCCGGTGGCTTAAACTCACGCCGGGCGCATGTGTGTGTGTGCCCCAGATCCCAAGAGGAACACATGCAAAAGTCTAATCGGGGTTAGATATTTTTATAAAATAGAACTATTTAAAAAATCAAAAGTATTGGGACCAGCAGTTAGCGTACTGGCTATGTCGCTGGCCTCCCATGTAGTCGACCGCGGTTCGAGTCCTGGACCCGGTGGCTTAAACTCACGCCGGGCGCATGTGTGTGTGTGCCCCAGATCCCAAGAGGAACACATGCAAAAGTCTAATCGGGGTTAGATATTTTTATAAAATAGAACTATTTAAAAAATCAAAAGTATTGGGACCAGCAGTTAGCGTACTGGCTATGTCGCTGGCCTCCCATGTAGTCGACCGCGGTTCGAGTCCTGGACCCGGTGGCTTAAACTCACGCCGGGCGCATGTGTGTGTGTGCCCAAGATCCCGAGAATGGAGGAGAAGGGATTGCAACGTGGCCAGCCCCCTCACGGGTGATTTCTCGCTTTCTATCGCTCTGTCTCTCTCTGTCTGTCTGGCGCGCGCACGCACCCTATAGCGAAAAACCTCTCCAAAAAAAAAAAAAAAATCAAAAGTATTACAGGTCGTGTGCTTTGGAGTCCTCAGAATGGAGTAATTCTCTCTGGGTGTCCTCTTACTAGGTAGCTCCCTGAGTTTGCTCCAGGCTGCTCTGTCGGGGGCCTCAGGAAGAAGGATGCAGGTGAAACAAGTGAGGCCCACCCTGTGGAATGCAGTAGAAGAAGTCCAGACCCGCCGGGCTGCCCTGAGGACCCTACGTTTAGGCCTCCTTGGGGACACCCTAACAGACTGTGGGCTTAAACAGCTGAGCAGGGCATTGCAGGAGCTACAGGTGAGCAAGGCGAGGCCTGGGACACCTGGGCTAGCCATGGCCAGCACCCACCCTAAACCCTCTCTCCATAGGTGATAAAAGCCTGGAGTCAGTGCCCAAGATATCAAACGTCCAAAGGAGCCAGAGCTGAGACCATGGGGCTCCCAAAATCACAGGTATATCTTCTCACTCAGTCTCTTAGCACCCCCATTTATGTCTGTCTTCCTCTCCTCTGTTTACACGGCACTGTGTGGAGGCCCTCCATTCATTCATTCATTGGTTTATTGATTCCCAAACGTTTATTGACCACCCAGTATGTGCTGGCCACAGTGCCAGGTAGGCCTCCATCCAGGTATTCTCTGTCCACATGGAGTTTATACTCTGCTGGGAAGAAACAATTACCACAGCATGGGCCAACGCTCTGAAAGGCTTATAAAAATGGGGTTTTTTGGGGCATCTAAGTTAGTCTTGGCAAGGAAGAGAAGGAAGACTTCATGAGGGAAATTATTCCCGAGGAGGTGAGCAAAGATGAGTGAAGAACACTCCAAGCAGAGAGAATGACAGGCAAAGAATCAGAAGTAAGCGAGTGCTTGATCTCTTTAGGGGACTGCAAGCAGCTCAGTTAGAGAATAGGATTTGAACAAGAGTAAGGAGAGAAAGACTGGAGAGAAAAGCAGAGGCCAAGTCATACAGGTTTTTGTAAACAATAGATTTTTTGGACTTTGTCTTGGAGGTCAAAGGCAAGTCACAGAAGTATTTAAGGCAAGGAAGACAACATTGCTCCCGCTTTTTTCTTTTCTTTTTAAAAAATTTGAGGGGCTGACAGGTGGTGTGGTGGAGGCACTGGACCCCGACATGGCTGGCTGTGGTTTGAGTTGTAGACCTGGTGGCTTGCTTTCTCACTCTCTCTCTCTGTGTAGTAAAATTTAATAATAAATAATAATTCTTTTTTTTTTTAAGAGAGATTTTTGCTATTGGGCACATGAGCTTGCTAGAGACACAGAGAGAGACATCCTCTTTGGATGGTGGGCATGCACACACATGTGTCTGGCATGAATTTTCTTTCTTTCTTTCTTTCTTTCTTTTTTTTTTTTGTAGAGGTTTTTTCCTATAGGGCACATGCACTCTCCAGAAAGACAGAGAGAGACAGAGAGACAGAAAGTTAGAAATCACCTCTGAGGAGGGATGACCACACCACAATCCCTTCTCCTCCATTCTCCTCTCAGGATCTTGGGCACACACGCACCACACGCCCGGCGTGAGTTTAAGCAACCAAGTCCGGGACTCGAACCACAGTAGACTCCATGGGAGTCCAGCGATATAGCCATTATGCTAACTGCTGGTCCCCCCGGCATGAATTTTAAGCCAATGGGTCCAGGACTCAAACTGTGGTCAATTAGTCAGAGTCCAGTGACATAACAATTACATCATCTGCTGGTCCCAATTATTATTATTATTATTTAGAGAAATTTTTGCTATAGGGTGTGTGTGCTTGCTAGAGAGAGAGAGAGACAGAGACATAAAGCGAGAAATCACCCTCCAAGGTGATGGCCACACTACAATCCCTTCTCGTCCATTCTCTTCTTCGGATTTTGGGCACACACAGACACATGCTTGGTGTTGAGTTTCAAGCTGCCAGGTAGTGGATTTGAACTGTGGCCATGTGGGAGTCCAGTGACATAACCATTATGCCATCTGCTAGTCCCAATAAATAATATTTTTTTAAAAAAGAATTATTTATTTATTTATTTAATTTGACCAGAGAGAGAGAAAAAAAAAAAAAGAGTGAGAAAGCAAGCCTGGGATTTGAACGGCAATCAGCCATGTAGGAGTCCAGCTCCCTTAACCACCATATCACTTACTGGTCCTGCCAATAAATAATTCTTAAAAAAAAAAGAACAAACTTGGGACCAGCAGTTAGCGTAATGGCTATGTTGCTGAACTCCCATGTAGTTGACTGTGG
>NW_006159996.1:1884942-1885308 GCF_000334495.1 Tupaia belangeri chinensis | reverse complement strand
GATTTTAAGCCGCTGGGTCCAGGATTCAAATTGTGGTTGACTACATGGGAATCCAGCAATGGAGCCATTACACTATCTGCTGGTCCCAATAAATTTTTTTTAACTTTATTTATTTATTTATTTATTTATTTTCATTTGACCAGATAGGGATGAACAGGTAAGAGAGAGAGAGACAAAGTGAGAAAGCAAGCCACCAGTTCTGGGATTCAAACCTCAGTCGGTCATGTGGTAGTCCAGTGCCCTTAACTACCATACCACTTGCCGGCTCCAACTTAAAAAAAATTTTTAATTTAAAAATAAAAATTTGCGGGACCAACAGTTGGCATAATGGCTATGTCGCTGGACTCCCAGGTAGTCGACCGTCGT
>NW_006159996.1:1884143-1884809 GCF_000334495.1 Tupaia belangeri chinensis | reverse complement strand
GCTCTCTGTCTTTCTGGTGAGCGTACATGCCCTGTAGCAAAAACCTCTCAAAAAAAAAAAAAATTTGCTATAGAGTGTCTGTGCCTGGCATGTTTTTCAAGCTGCTGGGTCCAGAACTCAAACTGCAAGGTTGTTCATGCGGAATCTAGCCATCTTAACCTCTGGCTGGCCCCAACCAGATCCCACTTTTAAGGTGAGCAACCTGAGTGTTAGGGAAGAGGTGTGAGTACTTCAGGGTCACAGGTGTAATCACAGTTAGAAGAATAATCCCACTTAGGCTACATGGTTTTTCTCTACAGAAGTGAGTATGGTCTTCGAAATTTGCTAAAGAGTTGAAATCTTGCCTATCCAGCCTCTCCTGATCCTTCTCATTTATTTATTCTTTTTATCTGTTTTAAAAGAATTATTTTATTTAACTTTATTCATTATTATTATTATTTTCCAGTCTGATCAGAGACAGACAGAGAAAGAGAGGGGAAATGAGAAAGCAAGCCACCAGGTCTAGGACTTGAACCATAGTCAGCCATGTAGGAAAATTCAGCACTTTTAACCACCACACCACCTGCCAACCCCTTTATTTTTTTTATTAATTTTTATTTATTTTATTTTTAAAATTTATTCATTTATTTTAATTTGACCAGAGAGAGAGAGAGAGAGAGAGAGAGG
>NW_006159996.1:1865982-1884124 GCF_000334495.1 Tupaia belangeri chinensis | reverse complement strand
GACTTGACTGTTGGTTGGCCATGTGGGAGTATCCAGCGCCTTAACCACCACACCATCCTGCTGGCCCCCAAATTTTTATTTTTTATACTTTTAAATTTTTAATTCTTTTTTAAGAAATATATTTATTTAATTTTATTTACCATTATTATAATTTTTTCAATTTGACAGGAGAGAGAAAGAAAATAAGAAAGCAATCCTCTAGGTCTAGGACCCAAACTATAGTTGGCTATGTGGAAGTTCAGCATCCTAACCACCATGCTGCCTGCCTGCTCTTCTTTTCATTAATTTTTAAGTTTTAATTAATTAACTAATTATGCTATAAGGCACATGCACTCGCCAGAAAGAGACAAAGAGATAGTGAGACATCTTCCCCCAGAGGGGAGGGCCAAGCTGCAATACCTTTTCCTCCATTCTCTTCTCAGGATTTTGGGTATGCACACACACATGCCCAGTGTGATTTCCAAGTTGCCAGGTCTGGGACTTGAACCACACAGCTGGCCATGTGGGATCCAGCATTCCACCCTCTATGCCACCCACTGGTTCTTTATTGTTTTTGTCAGAGTGTGCTTGTTCTTGCCAGAGAAAGAGAGAAATGGAGCGCAACCCCTCAGGGTTCATGCTGCCATCCCTCTGGTGTCTCCATTTCTCCATACCATCGGGATTTAAGGCACACATGCACACACTCCTGGGGTGTATCTCAAAGCTCGGAGGCCAAGACTCCAACCACAGTGGGCCATGTATTACCTTGCTTTCAAGGCACAGTATTTAACTTCTGCACTACAGAACTACCCCTCCTGTTTTTTCAGTTACTTACAACTTATTTCACAGCCCTGGGCCTTGGGAGCTGGCCATGTTAGCCCCATTACAGGGAGTGCCTGACTGCTCAGTGCTTTAGGTGCATTATCTCATTTCATCCTCTCTAGAACCTTTATCTATTTGATTTTATGGAGACTGAAAAGACTAGTAACCTGGCTGAGGTCACATAGCTACAATAAAAAGGGGTAAACAGGATGGTGGTGCGGTGGTAAAACATGACACTCTGTGAGGAGGCTGACCCACTGGGAGGATTCTGGGTTCTGGGAGCTCTCCAAGTACGTCGGATCCACTTGTGTCCATATCTGGGGTTGGCTGAAACTGGGGTGGATCATGGCCTCAGCACACTGTTGAGGGTGCTGTTTTTCTTCTGTCTTGTTCTTACTTACTCATGGAAGAAAGAAATAAACTTTTTTTTTTTTTTTGAGAGAGAGGTTTTTGCTATGGAGTGCACGTGCTCGCCCGAGAGATGGAGAGAAGCAGAGAGACAGAAAGTGAGAGATCACCCCCTGAGTGAATGGTCACGCTGCAATCCCTTCTCCATTCTCTCAGGATTTTGAGCACACATGCACTCACACCCGGCGTGAGTTTAAGCTGCTGGGTCCAATAGCAGACCACAGTTAACTACCTGGGAGTCTAGCGCCATAACCATTACACCACCTGCCAGTCCCATAAATAAATTTGTTTTTCCCTCTTTTTTCTTTTTTAGAGGTTTTTGCCTTAGGGCTTGTGTACTAGCCCAATTGAGAGAAAGAGAAAAAAAAAAACAGAGACAATCTCTCCTCCATTTTCCTCTCAGGACCTCTGGCACACATGCACACACACCCAGTGTGCCACTGGGTTCGGGACTTGAACAACGTGGTCAGCCATGTGGGACTCCAGTGACGTAATCACTATGCAATCTGCTGGCCTCAGAAGTAAACTTTAGAAATTAAAATAAGGAGGGCCTACGACCCTGATGGTCTGGTTTCAAAGCCCTGAGCTTTATCTACAAGGCACAGGGAGGAGGGGTATGGAATTGTCACTCCTAATATCTTTTCAGCAGGTGACGGATTCAGCCACAAGCCAAAGCCCAGGCCTTGAGGAGCCCCAAGGTGGGTCTGGGATTTGGGGTTAACTGGGGACCCTGGGGAGTGTCTTCTCCACTTTTGGTGTGATTAATTACATTTTCCTCTAGAGTCAGGAAGAGCAATGTCTCTAGGACTCCACCAAAGGTACCCTCTCGGGGCCTCTGAGGAACAGGTAATAATACCTCTCAGAACAACTGAAGTGGTTAGAGGAGTGAAGAGCTGCTGAGCCCAACTAACCTGCCTCCTGCTTACCCTGCCCCAACATCAGGGGCAAGTGTGCAGCTTCTGGCAAATAAAGGACCTGAAGGGCGACTGGACCCCTAGGGGAGGAGTATGGGGACGGGCTGTTTTCCTGCTGGGTTGGATTAGGTGTACAGGAGTAAGGCACCCTTTAGGGCCTCTATGGCACCTCTTGGCACAGCCAGTATCTTCCCTCTCCCTTAACTTCTGCACTACAGAACTACCCCTCCTGTTTTTTCAGTTACTTACAACTTATTTCACAGCCCTGGGCCTTGGGAGCTGGCCATGTTAGCCCCATTACAGGGAGTGCCTGACTGCTCAGTGCTTTAGGTGCATTATCTCATTTCATCCTCTCTAGAACCTTTATCTATTTGATTTTATGGAGACTGAAAAGACTAGTAACCTGGCTGAGGTCACATAGCTACAATAAAAAGGGGTAAACAGGATGGTGGTGCGGTGGTAAAACATGACACTCTGTGAGGAGGCTGACCCACTGGGAGGATTCTGGGTTCTGGGAGCTCTCCAAGTACGTCGGATCCACTTGTGTCCATATCTGGGGTTGGCTGAAACTGGGGTGGATCATGGCCTCAGCACACTGTTGAGGGTGCTGTTTTTCTTCTGTCTTGTTCTTACTTACTCATGGAAGAAAGAAATAAACTTTTTTTTTTTTTTTGAGAGAGAGGTTTTTGCTATGGAGTGCACGTGCTCGCCCGAGAGATGGAGAGAAGCAGAGAGACAGAAAGTGAGAGATCACCCCCTGAGTGAATGGTCACGCTGCAATCCCTTCTCCATTCTCTCAGGATTTTGAGCACACATGCACTCACACCCGGCGTGAGTTTAAGCTGCTGGGTCCAATAGCAGACCACAGTTAACTACCTGGGAGTCTAGCGCCATAACCATTACACCACCTGCCAGTCCCATAAATAAATTTGTTTTTCCCTCTTTTTTCTTTTTTAGAGGTTTTTGCCTTAGGGCTTGTGTACTGGCCCAATTGAGAGAAAGAGAAAAAAAAAAACAGAGACAATCTCTCCTCCATTTTCCTCTCAGGACCTCTGGCACACATGCACACACACCCAGTGTGCCACTGGGTTCGGGACTTGAACAACGTGGTCAGCCATGTGGGACTCCAGTGACGTAATCACTATGCAATCTGCTGGCCTCAGAAGTAAACTTTAGAAATTAAAATAAGGAGGGCCTAGGACCCTGATGGTCTGGTTTCAAAGCCCTGAGCTTTATCTACAAGGCACAGGGAGGAGGGGTATGGAATTGTCACTCCTAATATCTTTTCAGCAGGTGACGGATTCAGCCACAAGCCAAAGCCCAGGCCTTGAGGAGCCCCAAGGTGGGTCTGGGATTTGGGGTTAACTGGGGACCCTGGGGAGTGTCTTCTCCACTTTTGGTGTGATTAATTACATTTTCCTCTAGAGTCAGGAAGAGCAATGTCTCTAGGACTCCACCAAAGGTACCCTCTCGGGGCCTCTGAGGAACAGGTAATAATACCTCTCAGAACAACTGAAGTGGTTAGAGGAGTGAAGAGCTGCTGAGCCCAACTAACCTGCCTCCTGCTTACCCTGCCCCAACATCAGGGGCAAGTGTGCAGCTTCTGGCAAATAAAGGACCTGAAGGGCGACTGGACCCCTAGGGGAGGAGTATGGGGACGGGCTGTTTTCCTGCTGGGTTGGATTAGGTGTACAGGAGTAAGGCACCCTTTAGGGCCTCTATGGCACCTCTTGGCACAGCCAGTATCTTCCCTCTCCCTCCATGGTCTTGGATTCCAGGCTCTTCCAGGCCAGTGAGTCTCTAGATGTAGTTCTGGGAGGAACCCTGGCAATGAGGTTCTTTGGGAGAAGTTGGGCCCTGTCTTCCAAAGTTGTGGGCTTTTGGAACACAGGCTTCTAGTTGAACTTAGACTGATGGCACCTGGGCCTGGCAGGTCCCAGATGTGGCCCTGCAGTTCTCCCTGGCCCAGGCCCGGAGGCAGAGACTGCGAGAGCAGCACCAAATTAGGATCAGAGAGGAGCTGAAGCATTTGGAACAAGAGGAGGAGGTGGTGGCGGGTCACCAAGTCAAAGGCCTGCTGGCTGAAGAGGTGAGGAGGATCAAGGAGTGAGCTTGACACTCCCTCTAACCGGGCTGGGGATCTCTGCTGGGGGCCAAGGTCAATTACAACTGAAGGGTCCCAACTCACTTTCATAGCCCTTAGGGCCTTGAGGGGGTGGGGGAGTGGGGGGTGGGGTAATGAGGCAATTCTCAGGGTTAAGTGCTGTGATGGGGGAGCCAGGAGCCATAAGAACACTGAGACATACCGGATCCAGGCTGGAATGGCTCAGAGGAGTTGGCATCTTAAAGGAGACTTAAACGACAGACAGAAAGCAGCTGGGAAATTCACTAGACCCTGAGCGCCTCACGCGGAGGCACTCAGTAAATACTAGCTTGAACAAATGAAGAGACAAAATTTGTACACATGGTAGGGGGTGGGACATGTTCTCAGAGGACGGAACTATATAAGCAAAGGTCCAGGGGGAAGCAATGGCAAATGGTTCTGGGAATCACAAATTCTACGTCAGACAACTACTTGTCTATAAATTACTCCCGAGTTAAGATACTCAGGACACAAAGGAAATACAATTATGTTTGAGGGAAGCAGTGCAACATAGAAGACACAGAACAATTGTGACTGGACCCACCCTACATTCTGGTACTTTATTAGGAATTTGTTTACATGGGACCAGCAGGTGGTGTGGTGGTTAAGGCGCTGGACACTCCCACATGGCTGACCAGGGTTCAAGTCCTGAATCTGGTGGCTTGCTTTCTTCTCACTTCCTCTCTCTCTCACTCTCTCGCTCTGTCTCTCTCTGGTCAAACTAAAAAATGAATGAATGAATAAAATAAAATAAATAATTATTAAAAAAAAGAAAAGAATTTGTTTACGTGGTTAAAGAGGCATTGTTTACAAAGAGAACAGCTCCATGGCCTGGTGGTTAAGGTAGCCAGATTCCACATGGCTGACTGCATGGTTTGAGTCTTGGACCCAGAGGCACGAGAAACATGCTGGGTATGTGTGTGTGCATGCCAAAATCCTGAAAGAAGGGACAGATAGAGGAGAAAGGATTGTGGCATGACCATTCCCCATGGAGGGGATGCTTTCTCCTCTCCCTCTTTTTCTCTTTTTCTGGCCAGCACATGCACCCTTCAGTTTAAAAAAAAAAAAAAAAAAAAGACAATGAATGAACTATAGGTTTCTTGTACCTGGTCCCAGGTCACTCTGTGTAGTTTCCCCAGGCTGTTGGGAGCTGGGACCCAGAGCAGGAAGGATGATCTCTCCTAGGAGTCTCAGATGAGGCAGTGGGCTTCGAGAGGACCCTTGGGGTGAGCAGAGAGGTTAGAGCGTTGGCTTAAGCCAGAGCCCAGAGACAACATTCCCTAGATGCATCCAGGCCAGGGCTCAGAGCAAGGCTGAAAAGATAAGTGTGTTATATTTCTGGGTTTGAATTGTAGCCTTAGAAGGATGAATACCATGTGTCATCTCAGCTCTGTTTATCACTAGACATGCAAATTTGGGCAAGTTAGGTCACTTCTGTGACCCTATTTCTAAATCTGTAAATGGCAGTCACCTCAGATGATTGTTATTGGATAGAATTAGATAGCACTGGGTCAGCTGGTGGCAGGGTGCTTAGGCAGCTGGATCCCACATGACCAATTGTGTGGCTTGAGTCCCAGACTGGGCAGCTTGAAAAACATACCAGGCACGTATGTGTGCATGTCCAAAATCTCAGGAAAAAAGGGAGAAATGAAGGAGAAGGAGGGGGAGGCAGTGCTTCTCACATTCCCTCTCTCTGACTTGCTCTGGTAAGGCCATGTGACCTCTGGCAAACTAAAAAGAGACAGAGTGAGAGAGAGACCCTATGAAGCATTTAGCACAAACTCTGGCACACAGGCATTCAACAAATTATCACCAAAGGCCTACGAAGAGAAGCAGAGATGGCACCGGGAGCAGACGGTGCTGAGACTCCAGCTGGAGGCACTTCAGGCAGAGCGGGATGCTGCTGAGCAGGACCTAGTAGCCCTCTATGATCTGCACGTGCAGGCCACCCGAGCTCAGACATGCCACATGCTGCAGGTCAGTAGGGACAAAGGGCAGGCCTTGAACTTGTTCTGAGGCTGGCTGGCTGACAGGCATCTCTGAATCTGGACACAGGTATTCCGAGCCTGGCAGGGACTGTGGGAGGAGAAGGCCATGACCACAGAACATCATCACCGCAGCCTGCTGGCTGGCATCCTGCAAGAAACCATCAACTTGGCCACACAGAACCAGGAGCTCCAAGCCCAGAACCAGCAGCTTCAACACGGTGCAGACTAAGCCTAGGCACTCATACTGGAGCCCTGCTCTGGAGAGAAATCTGGTATTGGGACCCTTCAGGGGCAGTGTCCTCTCTCCTCATTCTTTTTTATTTAGAGGTTTTTGCTATAGGGCACGTGCGCTCGCCAGACAGACAGAGACAGAGACAGAAAGCGAGAAATCACCCCCCAGGGGGGATGGCCACACTGCAATCCCTTCTCCTCCATTCTCCTCTCGGGATCTTGGGCACACACGCACACGCGCCTGGCGTGAGTTTTAAGCCACCAGGTCCGGGATGCAAACCATGGTCGACTACGTGGGAGTCGGAGTCCAGCAACATAGCCATTACGCTAACTGCTGGTCCCTCTCCTCATTCTTGAGGGTCCTGGAAGGGAAAGGAGGGTGGGACATAGCAAAGCTGATCCTCATTATAGATCATTAATAATACCACTGACTGGGACCAGCAGATGGTGTAATGGCTATGTCCCTGGACTCCCACGTAGTCTACCATGGTTCGAGTCCTGGACCAGGTGGCTTAAACTCATGCCAGGCACGTGTGTGTGCGTGCCCAAGATCCCGAGAGGAGAATGGAGAAGGGATTGCGGTGTGGCCATCCCCCCTGGGGAGTGATTTCTTGCTTTCTGTCTTTCTGTCTCTCTCTGTCTTTCTGGTGAGCACGAGAGCTGTAACAATTTGTTTTTAATTATATAATTAAAAAATAATAATTCTCATACTGTTATTATTGGTCCATCTATATATATATATACATATATATATAAAATTTGAATTTTGGAAACTTTAGCTGTGCTGTCAACTTTGGAAAAAGTATCCCAGTTTACTATGTTGAGTTGGCATTGTACAGAAATTAACAGCCATATTGGTCTAGAAACGTTAAACTTAATTTTTTTCCATTTGTACAGGGGTAACACACTGTATTAAATATGTAAGGTCTTATCTACATGGGTTTGATTACAGAAACTAATAGAGTATTCTCTAAATAATGAAAAAAAAATAATAACGCCACTAACACTATCTCATTGTGCCCATTTCTGCTAAGCATCTAAAATCCATTATTTGCCTTTGCCTTCTTCAGCCACCCTATATGGCAGGTACACAGGGTCATTTCAGATAAGGCAACTAAAGCTAGAAGAAGATAAGTAACCACTACTGGGGAGTGAGCTAATAAGGGCAGAACCAGAATTCAAATTCAAGCCTGACCATAGTTCTACACTGCAGTCAGCAGTGGTTCACAAGCTTCAGTATATATCAGAAGCACCTAGGGAGCTTAAGAAGAAAGAATCTCCAACCCCCATCCCTAAGATCCTGGCTCAGTTGGTCTGGGACTCTCTTTTTCACAAGCTCACTGGGTGTTCTATCACAACAGGGCCTGATATTCCTCTGCAATTCTCTGGCCATAATTTTAAAAAAATTATTTATTGTATTTTATTTATTATTATTTTAAAATTTGACCAAAGGGAAAGTTGAGAAAGCAAGCAGCCAGGTCCAGGGCTTGAACTGCAGTCAAACATATGAGAGTCCAGAGCCTTAACCACCATGCTACCTGCTGGCCCCCTGGTCATACATTTTTAAAAAGTATTTTTAAGTTGGGGCTTGCAGGTGGCATAGTGGTTAGGGGTGCTGGACTCCCACATGTCCGACTGAGGTTCAAGTCCTGAACCTGATGACTTACTTTCTCTCTCTCTCTCTGTCCCTCTCTAGTAAAATTAAAGTAAATAAAGTTAAATAATTCTTTAGAATATTTTTAAGTTTATTTTTTTCCATGAAAGAGGAGACTCCAAACAGGGTCCATTTTTTTTCTCTTTAGATTTTTTCCATAAGCTGGTGTACACGCCAGAGAGAGACAGAGAGGGAAAATGAGAACTCACCATTGAAGCGAAATGGCCACACCACAACCCCTTCTCCTTTTGGAACTCTAGGCAAAATGCACATATGCCCAGTGTGCTTTTTCAAAATGCCTAGTTGGAGACTCATACCTCAGTCAGTCATGCAGGATCCGGTGCCTTAACCATCATACCATCTTCTGGCCTCCCAGTATCCATCTATATAATTTTTTTAGAGGTTTTTGTTATAGGGCGCATGCACTTGCCAGAAAGAGAGACAGACAGAGAGACAGAAAGCAAGAAATCACCCCCAGGGGGGGATGGCCATGCCGCAATCCCTTCTCCTCCATTCTCCTCGTGGAATCTTGGGCATGCACGCACACACTCCCAGCGTGAGTTTTAAGCCACCGGGTCCGGGACGCAAACCGCGGTCGACTACATGGGAGTCCAGTAACATAGCCATTACACTAACTGCTGGTCCCCTAATAGCCATCTTGATGCTGCAATTCCCCCTCAGCTTCAGGCGACCCCAGATTATGGGAATGCCCATGCCCAGTGTACTCAAAGATCTCCCCAGAACCTTCCCGTGTGGGTCAGTCTCAAAGAGTGTTGCACTTCACTCTTTTGCCACTGTCTGGCCACCTCCAGGCAAGATTTAAAGGACAGATTACAGGCAAGAGTTACCAGTGAGGGAACCAGGAAATGAGAGTCAAAACTACCTTACTGTTCTTGTTTCCTATGCCTTGCTGCGGTCTCAGCGGTGATACAGCTCTGTGAGGCTGGAAAAAGCCATATAGAGGTTTGAGGTTTGGTTCTGATTGACTTGTCCAAGCTCGGTACCTGTGCATGCCTGTGTCCCTGGCGGCTGATAAAAGCTAGCAGGTGGTGGGAGCTCGAGACCCAGTTGAAGATTTTTTTGGGGGGGTAGAGGTTTTTGCCTTAGGGCACGTGTGCTGGGGGTGGGGTGGAGACAGTGAGAGGGAAAGTGAGAAATGCCCCCCCCCAAGGCTACATTGAAATCCCTCCTCCTCCAGGGATCTTGGGCGCGCATGCACACCCCCCCTCCTCCCCTTGTGCTTCAAGCTGACACTGGAAACCGAACCGCAGTCAGCCAGCAGTGTAACCGCTATGCCACCCACAGGCTCTGAAGATGCTTCTTTCTCTCATAAAACATGTGGGGGAAAATGTTTTGGAATCTAGGATCTACAGTTTGTTCTGCTGGGCTCAATACTTTGTTACCCAAGATTGCTTCCCTCCATATTCCCAAGTTTTGTGCTTCAGGGCAATTTCTCCCCCCCAAAAAAGGGGGGGGGCAATTTAAAAACCTCTGACAGGAAAGGCTCAGCTCTATGGAGCCGCCAGAGGAAATAATGCTGCTGGCAACACCTGTAGTAATTTTTTCTCCTGGTCTAGAAGTTACCCCAGAATTAAGACTTAGGACACCAGGGGAACAAAATTATGTTAGAGAGCAGCGTGACATAGAAGATACAGGACAATCACAATCAGTCGTAGGGCCCACCCTACACTCTACAACTTTATTAAGACCTTATTGCTTACGCAGTTAGACACTGATTGAGCTAGAGCTACAGAAGTTTCCCGTACCTGGTCCCAGGCCACTCCATGTAAGTTTCCCCAGGATGTTGGGTGCTGGGACACTGCTATGTAAGGACAGGATCGAGTAGGAAGAATGGTCTCTCCTAGGAGCCTTAGAGGGGGCAGTGGATTTCAAGAGGGCCCTTGGGTTGAGTAGAGAGGTCAGGAGTGTAGGCTTAAGCCAGGGCCCAGGGGCAACATTCCCTGAGGTGCATCAAGCTCCAGCCCTCCCTGGGGTTTCCAGAACAAGGACTGGGTAGGGAGAGCAGCTCTGTGGAGGGGATGGGGGCACATCTCCAGGCACCACTGGAGCTGAGAGAGACTGGAAGAGTGGCCTGGAGGATGG
Source organism: Tupaia belangeri chinensis (assembly GCF_000334495.1). Taxonomy (NCBI): domain Eukaryota; kingdom Metazoa; phylum Chordata; class Mammalia; order Scandentia; family Tupaiidae; genus Tupaia; species Tupaia belangeri. Next base: position 1,873,882 of record NW_006159996.1, on the reverse strand, counting down.
CTATGTAACTGTGGTATTGGGGCCCTTTTGCATGATGGAGCTGGGGGGCACCTCTTAGTCTTGCTCCATGGTGGATTGGAAAAGCCAGCACCTGGCTTGGGATCAGGGGGTCTGTTGAGGTGACCACAGGAAGCAAGGAAGGCCACCTTTCAACCTATACCTCACTTCCAAGAGCTGTATTCATGCAGAATGAGGCAGGGAGCTTCCGGCATCAGATACACGGTAATTCTTATGCCTAGAGCCTAGGTACTGAAGCCCCTTAATTCCATAGCCTGGAAAAACTTGGAGGGGATAGTTAAGTTTCCTTAACCAAAGTCATTCTTTACACCTTCACAAGTCTGCTCTAACTTCCCCGGCTTTCCTCACAAGGCACTTGTTAGGGCTGCTGAGTGGAGAAGAGGGGAGGCCTGGGAGGTGGCTTTGACAGTGGTGACCAATCTACAGGTTGAGGAGTCAGGGCGAAAGAGAGGGACTAGTGGCTGCCATAGTACAGGCTCACGGCTAGGCCGATGAGCAGCGTGGCTAAGAAGAAAGCAGCTGTGAGCTGCAGTCGCAGCAGGGCTGCTGAGAGCACGGCGTTGACCACCAGTGAGCAGGACACGACAAAGAGGCGTGTGATGCTGCTGCCATGCTTCATGACAGCTGACATGAGCAGTCCATTCAGCGCCTGGCTCAGCACCACAAGAGCTGCCCATCCTGAGAAACCCTCCAGGAGGCCCGGGCCGGGGCCACTACCTGCATGCAGACCCAAGTTCAGAAGCACACCAAAAGTGTACAGGAAGAGGTTCTGAAGTGCCAGGGGCAGCCGCTGTCGCTTCATGAGCAGTTCCGTGTACACAGACGACAAGCCTGAGATGAGGCAGTACAGGACAAGGAGCAGCAGTCCTAGTGGAGTGATATGCAGGGGCATGGGGTTGGCAACAGCTGCTGGAGGGGGCCCAGGAAGGGTGTTCCTGGGGTCCTGAAGGCCACCTGCTGCATAGCAGACCCCTGCGGCCATCAGCAGCAGCAGCGCTAAGCCCTGGCGTGCAGAGAGGCGGTGTTGGAGGCAGAGGCAGTAGAACAGGGCTGTGCTTCCAATCTTGAGATTGCTCAGCACCTGGTAAGTGCTGGGGTCCATGTAACGCTGAAGATAGATCACCAGGTTGTTGCTAGCACTGTAGAGCAGGGCTGATAGTGCAAAGGGGGCAGCCTGGCGCCAGGGCAGGGCTCCGTGGGGCCATGTCTGCCAGCCCACCAGGAGGGAAAATGCACACAACAGCAGCTTGGTTAGCTCAGTCAGCAGCACGGCTGAGGAGGGCCGGAATGGTACTCGACCATCCACATGGCACAGGGCCAGCAACGGGGCATGGGCGCCATACATGGCAGTGGATAAGAGCAGCATGAGGATCCAGCGTGCCTGCCTGGGACGGCCCAGGCCTGGCATACCCCCGTCCTCTACACTCATGCCTCCACTACACCCTAGGTGGCCTGTGAACCCAGTAAGGGGCAGCAAGGATTTCGACATGACATGAGGAAAATCAAGTTATAGAGTCCATCCTCAAGAGGGAGGAGCCGTGATACATTGCCAGAGAGAACACTGAAGATCGGTCAGCTGCAAATGCTACTATCAGGCCTGGAAAAGAAAGCTGGTGGCACCTGAAGCCACAGTCCTGGGGTCAGTCCCATGGTGTTAGGGAGGGAAGGAGTCCAGAGTATAGGCTGACAAGCCTCTGTCCACTCTCTGCAGGAAGGAAAGCAGGGAAGGTGGTGGGAGGAAAGTTGGAGAGAGTGAATGGATGACAGTCAAGAAAGCCAGATAGAAGATCTGTTGTTGGAAAGTCTCCTCCAGGTCCCAGCTGCTCATCCTGCCTCTCCCATGGGATCCAGAGCTAGTCAGGCCCCTTGCGCAATGACCGCAAATAGTCCCTCAATGTCTTCTCCACATTGGGCACAGCATATGCCTGAGCTGCGTAGATGCCAGTGCAGGTGCCCACAGCGAAGCCCAATACTGCTGATGCCCTCAGTTTGGCCACCACATAGCCGGCCAGGAATCCCTTGAGGAACGGGGAAGACAAGAGTGAGCCATCCTGCAGAGAAAAACATAGAGAGGAAGTCAGGCAGGCTCTATCCCTTCTCTGTCCAGGAACCACTCACGCTGGGCTGACAACATTCAACCACCTTCTTCTCCTTACTCTGGAAAGCTGTGGTATTTTCTCCAAAGATTTTTCTCAAGTTGTGAAGTCAGAAAAAGAACTTAGGAGCCTCGATCACACAATCTCAGAACCCTGGGGTCAGAAGGTGCCAAACACATAATCCTACTATCATAAGGCCAGAGAGGCCTCTGAGGAATCTGATCTCTGTTTCTGCAGCTTCATTTCCTAGTGTGATCCCCAACTACTGCAGCCAAACTGACCTTCCTTCACCCCTCGTGTTCCTAATAGTACTTCTGAGTCCAAGGGTTTTGCCTATGTTGTTGCACCTACCTGGAATAGTCTTTCCTCTCCTTTTCACTTAGCTAACTCCTACTCTTTTTTTTTTTTTTTGGGGGTTTTTTTTTTTTTTTCCGATAGGGGCGGTTGGCTCCCCCAAACGAAAACCCCCCAGGGGGGATGGCTACACCGCAATCCCTTCTCCTCCATTCTCTTCTCGGGATCTTGGGCACACACACACATGCGCCCGGCGTGAGTTTTAAAGCCACCAGGTCCGGGACGTGAACCGCGGTCGACTACATGGGAGTCCAACGACAGCCATTATGCTAACTGCTGGTTCCCCAGTTAACCCCTACTTAAGATCCCAATTCAAGTGCCTTTGCCCAAAGAAACTTCCCATGGGATGACTGAAAATCACTAATCAAATCTCTACCACCGATTCAACACTGTCAAGAGCATACTGGAGGGCAGGATCATGGCACAATGGTAAAACACAATGCTTTATAAGACTGACCCACATAGAAAGGTTCAGGATTCACACCCAGAGATCTCCCCAACTACAAGAGACATACATATGCCTGTGATCTGGGGCTAGCTGAGGGTAGACTGCAGTGTTAGAACTCTGATGGGGTGCTTTCTCTCTCATGCTTATGAAACAAACAAACAAACAAGCAATAAACTAAAAATAAAACAAAACAAAGAGAGCATGTTGGGCAATGAAGCCTAAGTGGTGGTGGTGGGGGAACAGCCGTACCTGTCCCACTCCACTGCTGACTTCGTCCTCCACACGCCGCTGCAGGTGCTCCAGTTGGTTCTTGAGAAATGCCAGGTCCTTAAGCTTGGGCAGCGAATCCTAGGGCAAGGAAGAGCCTGGCTCCAGCAAATAGATCCAGCCCCATCCCCTGTTCAATTATATCAGAGCTAGGATTTTGGGGGGAATGGTGTGAGCCAGAGAAATGTGTTCCTATAAAACTCCTCTGACAGCCAGCCATGGAGGCATAGCAGTCCACAATGCTGAGACCATATAGGAAGGTCCTGGATTTGCATCCTGAGGGCTCCTTGCGTGTGTTAGATGTGTGCACATATACCCATGAGCCTGGCTGGCTGGGAGGCGTATGGTGGAGTAAAGACTCTGTTGGAGGTGATCCTTTCTTTCTCTCTCTCTTTGGGACTGGCAGGAGGAATGGTGGTTAAAGGTGCTAGACTCCCATATGCTGACCATGGTGTGAATCCTGGACCTGCCAGCTTGCTTTTCCACTTTCTCTCTCTTTCTCTCTGTCTTGCTATGGTCAAATTAAAAATAACAACAATGAAAAATGAAATCAAGGAAATAATTTTTAAAATATATATTAAAAAAAGGACCCTGTTGGAGGTGCCCCCTCTTTTTCTCTCTTTCATGAAAGAAATACATAACAATTTTTGGGACCAGCAGATGGCATAATGGTTATGTCACTGGACTCCCATACAGTCAAACACAGTTTGAGTCCCAGACCCAGTGACTAAAACTCACACAGGGCAAGTGTGTGTGCATGCCCAAAATCCCAAGAAGAGAAGGGATTGTGGCATGGCCATCCCCCTTGGGGGCTGATTTCTTGTTTTCTGTCTGTCTCTCCAGTGAGTATATGTGCCTATAGCAAAAAAAGGTCTCTCTTAAAAAAAAAAAGAAAAACTTTCTAAAAAATAAAATAAAACCTTCCTGAGGTGGCAGCAGTAAAAGAAGAAAGGCATTGAGAAGCACAGAATTCACATGAAGGTAAGGGGAGAAGAGACACATGGGATCTGCACCAATAACTCAAAACAACTCCCCTCTGTCTTTTTTTCTATAGGGTGTGTGCGCTCGCCAGACAGACAGAGAGAGGACAGAGAGACAGAAAGCAAGAAATCACCCCCTGGGGGGATGGCCACACCACAGTCCCTTCTCCTCTGTTCTCTCGGGATCTTGGGCACGCACGCACACGTGCCCGGCATGTTTTAAGCCAACGAGTCTGAGATATGAACCGCGGTCAACTACATGGGAGTCCAGCGACATAGCCATCACACTAACTGCAGGTTCCCCCCCCCCCTTTTTTTTTTAAATTTAGGTCACATGTGCTTGCCAGAGAGATACAAAGAGGGAGAAAGCACCCCTCAATAGGTCGTGGTCACTCCACAATTCCTTCTCTTTTTTCCATCCTGTTGGGATTTGGGGGCACACACACACACACACACACACACACACACACAGCGAGTGTATTTTTCAAGTCAGATTGGAACCACTGTCAGCTATGTGGGATTTGGCTCCCTTAACCATTAACCTTAACTGGTAGGCTGCAATTTTGCGGCCCCCACCCCTGCAGAATTTTTACATCACAAGGCAGTGTCGGGGAGACAAGAGAGGGGTAGCTAAGAGACCTCACTAAGGTCTACCAGGCCAGCGCTACTGACTGGCGCTTCCTTAAAGTGGTGACCGGTCTGTCTTAACTGCTACGTTCCCGCGCCTGACACAGGAACTGACAAGCATTTAGTAAATGTGTGGGTGATCCTGAGTCCATACCAATGGTGAGGATGAAACGAAACAGTTCCCCGAACAATTTGGGGGCAAACCTGACTCCTGCACGAGCTTTACCCTTTTTCTCCCAAAGCCATCCCATCCAAATGGATGTGACTGGATCCTAGGGGGAATGCCTGTAAGTGTGAGTAAAATGATTTGATTTTGATCGCATCTAAGGTGAAATTCACTTGGTAAGAAGTGTCTGAACGAGGGAGCTGTGATTACATGGGCATGGGAAACGCCTGTGTCTCAGGGGAGAAAATTTCGGGGGCTAAAGAATAGGGTAGAGGGAAGAAGGTTTCAGGGTGACCGTATGAGTGTGGGCTAGTAGCTGGGCACCGTGGTGGTCCCCGGGAGGGAATACCTGGGCATTCCGGGTTTCGCCCGCCTCACCTAATGCTACCCCTACGTTATCGCTCGTTGTTGTAGTCTATAAAACCTCCAAGGGAAACAAGGAGCACTCCGTCCCTGAGTCGTTCGTGCTGTCCCTCTCCAGAACTGAAAGGTTGCAGAATCTGAAGATCCCTCCCGACCGCGGATAACCCCCAAGTTCCCTCACCTTGTCATCCGCCATCTTCCCCGCCGAATTTGTTGCGCAGGCGCAGCTCCGCCTCCTTCGAGCCAAGAGCCACAGCCATTTTTACTGAGGGCAGACGCACTTCCGGGGCATTTTCGAAGTGAGGCACTCTGCAGGAAGCCGAGCCCTGCGGGTCTCCCGGTAGACGCTTTCACGTGACCAACCTGGCAAATTCCAGCCTGAGTGCGCGCGCATACGACCCGGGCGCGATGACCTCACTTGTGCGCCAGTGCACGCGGCGCACGTTCGCCTCGCCGGCCTCCTGCTGCCTGATGAGCTCATAGTTGCGCGGTGGCGTCAGCAACTCCGCTCGCGTTCGTACGCCTCCCCGCAATACACGCAAGGAAACACATAGCCACTCGGTGATCCGGACGTCTGCTTACACGCACCACCCCTCAGCGGGCGGTGCAGCTCAGGCCCGCCTCTTCCCGCCCCCGGGGCCTGCCCCTGCCCCGCCCCGTGTTTGTGCGGCACCTGCTGGCGGGGTCTTCTCCGGCGCAGAGGCCGGGCTTGTAGGCACAGCAGATCCGGAGGTCGCACTTTACAGAGAGTGCGGGCTGGCAGAGGCCGGCGGGAACGCGGCTGGGGCTATGCTGGGCAAGGATTATATGCTGGCCATCATTCTGGTCAACTGCGATGGTGTGCACAGAGGGCTTAGTCGAGGGCGAGGGGCTGCGGGGCGATCAGGGAGCGCAACATGTTACCCCGAGGCTCAAAGATAGGGTGCGGGGCATATCTCGTGAGGACTAAGGGGACAAATTAATCTTGATTTTTGAATCAGTGTCTTCAGATTGGGAACCTGGATCTGCAGCCTAATGGTCGTCCCTTTTGGGATGGAGAATGAGTTAGGGTTAGGAACAGTTGGGTACATTCTTGCAAGAAATGTACCCAAATGTATCCTTTCTCTCAATCCTGTGTTACTGTAGATGATTTGTGGGGGGACCAGAGTCTGGAGGGGGAGCCAGGCCTACCCCCAGGATGGCGGAAGATCCGAGATGCTGCAGGTACTTACTATTGGCATGTACCCAGCGGTAGTACCCAGTGGCAGCGCCCAACCTGGGAGCTAGGAGATGCAGAGGACCCAGGCACGGTAGGTGGAGTGTGAGGAGGGGGGGTTGATCCCCTTTGTGGTCCTGGGCCTGCTGCTACACTAACTTCCACTCTTACAGGGGACAGAGGGGATTTGGGGATTGCGGCCTCCCAAGGGGAGATCCTTCTCCAGCCTGGAGAGCTCACTGGACCAGAGGTAATAGGGATGGCCCAGGCAAAATGAAAAGTTTGGGGTTCTGTGGCACTCACAAATGTAGCTGGACCAGTAGTCTACTTTATAGCCTATGTTCTGGATCCTCTCCTTTGGGCTCTGATCTGTGTTCTTGGGACAGTCCTGTGTTCGTGACTCAGTCCCATATTCTTGACTCTCAGTAGTTTTGAGTTTTTTCTCTTGTTCCAAGCTCCTGTCTTCAGCCACCTACCCTTTTCTGTATTCTGGGCCTGACCCATCATATTCTAGACTGTGACCATTGTTAGGCTCTGAGAGTTTCTATTCTGTGCTCTAGGTTTCTCATTTCAGTTTGGGGCTGTGATCCACATATTAGACCCTGCTCCATGTTTGTGATTTTCATTATGTGTCTTGTGCGTAGGTCCTATGTTCTGAATTTTCCCTCAAGTTTTACGCAACACTTAATTTTTTATGTCTCAGTCCCCATCCCATGCTGGTTTGGTATTTGTGGTTCTATATTCTTGGTCTTTTTCTACATCCTGTGCTCATGAAGTTATCTGGGCCTCATCAGTACCTCTACTGTAAGAAGTGTGGTCCTCTAACCAGCTTTGCTCTGTTCTAGTAACTCTCTGTCCTGGTATGGTGAGGAATCCTACATCCAGAGCATGGAGCCAGGGGCTAAGGTAGTGACTCAGGCCTGAGGGCTAACGCAGGGTACTGGGAGGTCCCAAATGAAAGATCAGGGGTGGGGACTGGACTAAACAGAGATGATCAAGGGTGAAGGGAGGGAACACCAGAGGGTTTGTATGTATGGAGCCTGTGGCACCTGCCACCCAACACCACCCCTCCTTGCTCCTGTCTTTTCCCCCAACCCATTAGTGCTTTGCAGTCCGCTCTCTGGGTTGGGTAGAGGTACCCGAAGAGGATCTGGCACCGGGGAAGAGCAGCATTGCAGTCAATAACTGCATTCAGCAGTTGGCCCAGTCTCGCAGTGGGAGTCAGCCCCCTGATGGTGCCTGGGGTGAGGTGAGGTGGTTGGGCCCCTCAAGTGGTTCAGCCCAGGGAAAGTCCAACAGAGGTAGTTGTCACTGTTTCTCATGACAGCCATCTTTATCTGAGCTCTGGGCTGACCTCTATCTTTTTTTTTTTTTTTTTTGAGAGGT
>NW_006159996.1:1819659-1865739 GCF_000334495.1 Tupaia belangeri chinensis | reverse complement strand
TTCGCTATAGGGCGCATGCGCTCGCCAGCCAGACAGAGACATAGAGACAGAAAGCGAGAAATCACCCCCCAGAGGGGACGGTCACGCCGCAATCCCTTCTCCTCCATTCTCCTCTCGGGATCTTGGGCACGCACACACACGCGCCTGGCGTGAGTTTTAAGCCACTGGGTCCGAGATGCGAACCACGGTCGACTACGTGGGAGTCCAGCAACATAGTCATTACGTTAACTGCTGGTTCCCGCTGACCTCTGTCTTTTCAGGGCCAGAACATGCTGATGATTCTGAAAAAGGATGCCATGAGCCTGGTGAATCCCCTGGACCACAGTCTGATCCATTGCCAGCCTCTGGTGCACATTCGTGTATGGGGTGTGGGCAGCTCCAAGGGCCGGTGAGGACACCTTCATTCCCCCAAGAGAGAGCTGCTTCTCCCTCCCCCTGCAGGATGTGATCCCCACTGATGCTGATCCCTGATACTTGAACCCCTGGACACAGATCCTCTGACATGGACCCAGCACTGCCTCCCCTGCCTGGTCCAGTCCTGGTTGGGGAGGGTGGGCCTGGCTCAGCAGGGACAGATTGGGGAGAGCCTGAGAGGCTGGGCTGATTCTCTTCTGTGCTTCCACATGCTTCTGGAACAGTGACAGGTGAGTGACAACCAAGTGCCCTGAACCCCAGCCCTGACTTACTTATTCTTTCTCTGCCATATCTCTAACCTGACTTCCCAGCTGCCTGCAGACACTACAGACCTTTGCCCATAATCAGCCTGTACCCCAGCCCCATCTCTACCCTTGCCAGGGACTTCGCTTTTGTGGCGGGTGACAAAGACAGCTGTATGCTCAAGTGCCACGTCTTTCGCTGCAATGTCCCTGCCAAGGCCATTGCCAGTGCCCTACATGGGCTCTGTGCCCAGGTAAGGGCCAGGGGTGGGTCAGGGAAAGTGGATGTGGAACTGGGTCTGGTGCTTCTAAGGTAGTGGGTCAAGGTAGCACTAGCCTCCGACCCTACTTTCCCTCTTTTGCTGTCCCTCTCACTGGCTGCATTGTGTTCTAGATCTTGTCAGAGCGAGTAGGGGTCAATGGTGATGCTTCTTGCTGCTCTCCAGACCCTATCTCTCCTGAAGACCTTCCACGGCAAGGTATGGGGCAGGAATGTTGCACTGCATCATCATGCTGCTTTGGTGAAGGATGGGAGTTGGGGTGGATTCTAAGACCTGAATTGGAGGAGCATTAGTGGGTCTTTCTTCTAACATCAGCTCTAACCTGGATCCTGGCCCAAGCAGAAGAGTGGGGCAGGGGTAACAAAGAGCTCCCAGGCAAACTTGCTGTATGTATTTCAGTGGAGCTGCTGGATGCAGTGAGCCAGGCTGCTCAGAAGTATGAGGCACTGTACATGGGGACCCTGCCAGTCACCAAAGCCATGGGTGAGGACTGAGAAGGCTGGATGGGGTGGGCTGCATAAGGCAAGGGGAAGGTGGGTGAGACATCATTTCTTAGTCCTCCATTGCCTTGTGCGGCCTGGGATATATCAGCCTTCCCAACTACGAATTCTTTTTTTTTTTTTTTAGAGAGAGATTTTTGTTATAGGGTGTGTGCACTCGCTGGAGCGACAGAAAGTGAGAAGGTCCCCCCCCTCGGGGGGTATTGCCAGACCACACACAATCCCTTCTCCTCCATTCTCTTGGGATCTTGGACATGCACGTACAAGTGCCCAGCATGGCAACTCGGAATTCTTTTTTTTTTTTTGGAGAGGTTTTTTGCTATAAGGCGTGTGCGCTCGCCAGACAGAGAGAAACAGACAGAAAGCGAGAAATCACCCCCCGGGGGGATGGTCATGCCGCAATCCCTTCTCCATTCTCCTCTTGGGATCTTGGGCACGCATGCACACGTGCCCGGCGTGAGTTTTAAGCCACCGGGTCCAGGATGCGAACCACGGTCGACTAGGTGGGAGTCCAGCAACATAGCCATTACGCTAACTGCTGGTTCCTGGCAACTCGGAATTCTAACCCTAGCTCTAGCCATCCTAATCCCATTTCTGAATCCTAAATTATCCAGAGGAACCTAGACACTCTCTGCAGACCCTTTATTTTTTTTATGACTGGAGACACCACAGTGGGTATGTCCCCTTCAGGCATGGATGTGCTGAACGAAGCCATTGGTACTCTTACTGCTCGGGGTGATCGGAACGCCTGGGTCCCCACCATGCTCAGTGTGTCTGACTCTCTCATGACCGCACATCCCATTCAGGTACCAAAAGAGGGTGAGGTTGGGGACTGTGGAGCGTTGGGTGGGGATGCTGAGTGGTCACTCCTTGCTGCTAGAAGAGCTCACTGGGTCTGGCCAGTGCTTGGCCTTTGAGTAACTAGATCTGATATGGGCAGGCACAGGCAAGTGCAGAGGAGGAGCCACTGTGGCAGTGCCCTGTGCGCCTTGTGACCTTTATTGGTGTTGGCCGTGACCCACACACATTTGGCCTCATCGCTGACCTCGGCCGACAGAGCTTCCAGTGTGCGGCCTTCTGGTGCCAGCCCCATGCAGGGGGACTGTCCGAAGCTGTGCAGGCTGCCTGTATGGTGAGTAGGAGGTAGGAATGGGGGAGGGGGGGTTGCCCTGCGTCTGCTCTGTACCACTGACTGGCATTCACGATTGAGTCTTTCCAGAGACCACAAGCCAGTGACTGCAGGGCTGACTCTGGTTCACTGGAGTTTTGACCCTTTTGCTATTTTTAGTATGTCTTAATTAGTTGCCAATATTTAAAGAGCAGGACATTTCACATAATAATTGCTACTCCTGTTTTAAAGTATCAGGTAATATAGTCATTAAGGCACTGGACTCCCACATGGCTGACTATAGTTTGAGCCCTGGACCCAGTGGCTTGAAAATCACCCCAGGCATGTGTGTGTGTGTGTGTGTGTGTACCCAAAATCCCAGGAGGAGAATGGAAGAGAAGGGATTGTGGTGTGGCCATCCCCATTGCGATGGTTTCTCACTTTCCCTCTCTCTGTCTCTATCTCACTGGTGAGCATATGTGCCCTATGGCAAAAGCCTAAAAAAGAAAGCTGGCAGTGGGTTTATGTGTATAAATTTCAGGATCAGTTGGACTTGTATAGGGGCTATGCTCTATAGGGTAGGTATTGTCTTTCCTGTTTGCCTCATTTAGGCTATTTCCTAGCATCAGTGAACATTCAAGTGTGGAACACTTACATGCTGTTAGTTTAGTTCACTCATTCAACAAATTAAATGTCTGCAGGGAACCAGGTACCATACTTGACCTTTGGGACTCAGTAGTATAGATGGCATAGTCCCTGCCTTCCCAAAAAACTTGGGGTAGGGCAAAGACAGACCAGAAAAAAATTGTACACCACAGGATAATGGAAGAAGTAGCCCCTTCATGGGTCAGAAAAGCTAGTATATGAATTGATAGAGGGGTTGGCAGGTGGTGTGGTGATTAAGGTGCTGGACTCCCACATGGCTGACTGTAGTTGAGTCCTGGATGTAGTGGCTGCTTTCTCATTTTTCCCTCTCTCTCTGTTCAAGTAAAAAATAAAAATAATAAAAGAAATGAAATAAAACAAAAAAAGTGATAGAAACTGAGTTCAGGGCTTTAGGAGGAATTATCTAGGTGGAGGGGAGTGTCAAGCATAGGTGTATCAAGCACAGGTAACCTCAGCTGCGAAAGGGAGAGAGATGTTAGTGGGTTTGAGTATCTGAAAGAATCTAGTATATGTGGCATGCAATGGGAGAATGTAGTGAGAGATCAGGGCAGAAAGAATGGCTAAAACCAGGTCGTGGAGGACTGACTGACATAAGTCAGGGTGATGAGTGCATTTTATTCCAAGCCACTAGGAACCATCAGGGTTCTGACCAGGACAGTGAAGTCAGGTTTTTGGATTAGTATGACCACTTAAGCTACAATATGGATAAAAGATTTGGAGGATATAAGATAGAAGGTAGCAAGGGTCACTAGTACTCCTCTAAGTAATTCAAATGAGAGGTGAGCACAGCAGTTGCACTGGGAATAGTTTGGAGATCCTCTTGACTGTGGAATTCCCTTCTCCAGGGACCAGTTCACACCAGTGTGAGGTGGGGAGAAGTAGCATAGTGGTAGGTGTGGCTAAGAGCTCAGGCTCTGTAGTTGGACAAAATTGGGTTTGGATGGCACTTCTACCCATTTTCTGATGATGTGTCCTTGGACAAGTCATTTCCTCATATGCAAATAGAGAAAATAACATTTCATAAATAACAAAATTAAGGTAGATTATACAAAGCACTTATTAGCACAGTATCCAGCCCTCCTTTAGTGCACAATAAATGTCAGGTTTTGTTTTTGTTACTGAGCTACCTGGGAATGGTGTACGTACTCGACTACCAGCTTTATACCAGATGGAAACCTTGGTCAGTTCCCTGTCCTTCAGAAGCCTTCAGAAGTCCAGGAGCAGAAAGTAGCTGGATCCTCAACATTCCCCTTCTCCCTAGGTTCAGTACCAGAAGTGTCTTGTGGCCTCTGCAGCTCGAGGCAAGGCCTGGGGTGCCCAGGCTCGTGCCCGCCTGCGGCTCAAGCGGACCAGCTCCATGGATTCCCCAGGAGGCCCCCTGCCTCTCCCCCTGCTCAAGGGAGGGGTTGGAGGTGCAGGGGCAGCCCCTCGAAAGCGAGGTGTCTTCTCTTTCCTTGATGCCTTCCGGCTGAAACCCTCTCTCCTCCATATGTCCTAAATTGATCTGGGAGGACTGGGTAAGGAGGTTATGGGTCCATGCCCAACTCTACCCCTTCATTCCCCAGGGGCCTGCAGCCTTTCGCCCCTTGGAGCCTTCTCTGCCTGCCCTGCTGATCCTTGACCGCCCTTTGTTTATTTCCTAATATATTGTTTATATGGATGACTGAGAGGCCCTTCACCCCATCCTGGGCTCCTGGCTCCCCTTTCCCTGGGTCCTTGTGTTCCTTGCCCCTGTCCAGCCCTGGACAGTTGGCTCTACCTCAGCAACACTTTATAACAAAATCAGTGCAAATAAAAATCCCTCAGTGACCTCACTAGGTGTGAGTATATTGGTCCTGGGACATGGTTGGGGGCTAACAACCTGTGTGAGGGTGAGCGTCTTTGCGTCCGTGGTTGGTGTTGGAAGCTAGGCCCTAGGGATTTAATAAAACAGGATGGGATTTCTTATAATTGTCAGAGGGGGAGGTGAACAAAAATCTAAAGAGAGAAGATATGTAGTACAACTAGGAAGTCTCAGAGGGTCGTGGGAGCCCAGGTGAGATGCTTAGCCTGGCTTGAGGCTTTTCAGAAGGCTTCCTGAAGCATTGAATCTAAGTTGAGTACTAGCTATAAACCGAGAGGATAAATGTGGAGATTGTGAGGCCGGAAGATGCAGGTAAAGTCCTAGAAGTCGTCCTGGCGCATATGTGGTCCCTGGGGCAGGTGGTCTAAACTTGCTTCTGAGAGCAAATGGGAGACGCGACCAGAGAGGATGGACGAGGGCTCCTAGAGTGCCGGCTCTTGGTAAAGAGCCCCTACCTCGTGGTTAGGACTCCGATGGACATTAGCTGCAGATTTTGAGTTTCTTAGGGTCCCCAAAGCGGCTCCTCTTGGTTGTGAACAGCCAGCCTCAAAGATTCCAGGCAACCCGCTGGCCCGGGACGCGCCTTAACGGGTCCGCGGGCGCGGCCGCCCCGGAAATGACGCTCTGCCCCGCTGGCCGTGCGGAAGTGGAGATGGCGGAGCTGTACGTGAAGCCGGGTGAGCGCGGCCGGCGGCCTAGGGGAGCTGGGTCTGCGCCCTGGCCTAGGCTGGGGGCGATTACCGCGCAGGGTGCGGGCCCTCTGTCTCCCACTCCCAGTATAAGCCTCCGGTGGAGTCCAGATCCCACTTCACACGTCCCCTCCCTTCCGCAGGTAACAAGGAGCGCGGCTGGAACGATCCACCGCAGTTCTCTTACGGGCTGCAGACCCAGGCTAGCGGACCCAAGCGCACGCCGCTCACCAAAAGGGTCGCTGCTCCGCAGGATGGATCCCCCAGAGGTGCGTGGGGGTCCTATGCACGGAGAATGGGCGGTGCCAGGGATAAGCCTGTCCAGAGGGCCTTTTTTCCTCCGAGGAGTCGTCCCCGGAGCAGAGGTTAGGGTCCCCATAAGGGGCGCAGGATAAATGCTTTTCTGAGACCCCTTTGCTGATCAAGTCAATAAACGGTACGTTGGTTTTAGATTTCCTGTACCTTCATCCTAGGTGACCTTATCCAGACCTGTGGTTTTTAATATAGTTTTTATTTCCAAGTTATTTTCGAATTTTGTTTCTAACTCAGACCTCTTTCTAGAACCTACTAGTGATATATCCATTTGTCTATTATAGACCTTCACTCAGGTATATAATAATATGCCTCTTAAACTTAACATGTTATTCATCCAGTTATTCTGTATTCACTAAGTACCTACTATGAGCCAGGCACTGTTTAAGAGTGAACTAGACTGCAGTGAATTAGACCAAAGGGTTTCTGCTTTCATGGAGTCCACATTATAGCACTGGAGATAGATGAAATAGCGGTAAGGGCTCGGCAGAGAAAGAAAACATGGTGATAAGGTAATGACTGGATTACTAAATTAGGTGTCTGAGGGGTAGTAATTTAAGCTGAAATTTGAATCATGCCAGCTAGGCAGAGATCAGGTAGGTCCAAGATCATTCCAAGCTTGAGAATCAACTAGTGCAAAGGCACCTAGATAAGGACAAGTTTGGCCAAAGCAGAAATGGAGGGAATACAGAATGACTGGAGCATTGTGAGTTTTGTAAACCAGGATAAGGAATTTGTATTTTAATCTATATGAAGTTGGAAGCCCCTGAAACGTTTAAAATAGAGGAGGGCTGGCTTTCCCAGACTTACTCACAGCAGTAAAATGGGCTGTGGCTCTGGAAAGGAGTTCACATTTGGTTCTTTTGACATCTCTCCATTCTCCACACCTTCTCTACTCAGGAGACTGATATAAGGCAAGGTTTCTTAACTTTGGCGGTATTGCTATGTTGGGCCAGATGATAAGGCTTTGTTGTGGGGAACCGTCCTGTGCACAGTGAGATGTTAGTAGCATCCTTAACCTCTACCCAGTAGTACCTATACAGTTGTGACAGCCAAGTGTTTCCAGGTATTTGCCCTGGAGGCAAAATCTCCCTAGTTTGAGAACCACTAACTGATGTATATCTTTAAAAGAGCACTTTGTTGGACCAGCCAGGTGGCATTGTTGTTAAGGTGGCTGGATCCCACATGGCCAGTTGCATGGTTCAAGTCCCAGACTTGGCTTGAAAATCATGCAGGGTGCATGTGGGTATATGCCCCAAACTGCAAGAGTAAGGTAGAGAAGAAGGGATTGCAGTATAGCCACCCTCCCTGGGGCAGGGGTGGGGTGGGGTGGTGGTGTGTGTTTTAACCTTCTCTCTGCCTGTGACCAGCTAGTGCACTCACCCTATAGCAAAACCAAAAAAATAAAAAAATTCAGCACTATGTTTGCAGGGTGGAAAACAAGATTTTAGGGACTAAGCAGAAAGACCAAAGGTTATGGTAATAAATGATTTAATGATGGTTTGGAGAAAGGTAGGAATGGGAGTGGTAGGAATTGGATAGATATGGGATATAGTACAGAGAAAGTCAGTAGGAATGAGATTGCGCAGATAAGAGTGGGAATCAATATAACTTTAGATTCTTTGCTGAATATAATAAGAGTGGAGGGATGGGCCAGCAGGTGGTGTGGTGGATCAGAGTGCTGGATTCCCACATGGCCGACCATAGTTCAAGTCCTGGACCTGGTGGCTTGCTTTCTCACTTTCCTTCTCTCTGTCTCTGTCTCTGGTCAAATTAAAAAATAATAATAAATGGAATTAAATAAGTGTTTTTAAAAAAAGAGTGGAGGGAATCAAGGGAAAATAGCAAAAACATTTAACGGACACAAAAATGGAAAATTATCTGTTGATGATATATATGGTAATATCTTTGACTGGACATATATGTAATGTATTCATGCTGGGAAAATTCCATTTTGTTTGCAGTAAAGATGTACAGTGATTGAATGTAAAAAATTAAAACAAAGGAAGGAAAAAATTAAGAGAAGGGATGGAAGTTTTGGGGAAAGGAAAAAGTAAGTTTTCTATTTTGGCTATGCTTAGCTTAGGCTGCTATTTAGGGAGAGGTCTAGACCAGAATTATGGAAACAAGTCACATCATATGGATTTTTTTTTTTAATTAATTTTTCTGAGACGTTTTTGCTATAGGGTGCGTATGCTCGCCAGAGAGACAGAAAGTGAGAAATCACCTCCCAGGGAGGACGACCACATCACAATCCCTCCTCCTCCATTCTCCTCTCAGGATCTTGGGCATGCACATAAATGCACCTAGCGTGAGTTTAAGCCACTGGGTCCAGGACTCAAACCGTAGTGGACTACATGAGAGTCCAGAGACATAGCCATTATGCTAACTGCTGGTCCCTGCAGAGAGCTTTGAATGGAGTAGGAACCTTTCATCCTAAAAAGGAAAACAACCATAGACGCAAGTAGAACTGGTTATGGGCAGATGAGGGAAAATAGATGACCTCTGTTTTCTCAGTAGGAGGGAGGGTCAGAAGTAGAGATAGCAGGGAAAGGACAAGGGAGAAAACAGAAAACTTTAGAGGATATAAGTTGTGAAAATAGTTGTTCTGAAGAATGGAAACGTGAAGCAGTGTCCAAGCAGCTTGTGCACTTATAAATTTGGGCCTTGAATTTAGAGTGTAACTCAGTCAGCATGGTTCTGTTTTCCCCCCCAAGTACAGACAAGTTGGATTTAACCAGGGAAGTTGGTTGGGTAGGGGAGGAATCAAGGAATAGGAGTGTTTATAAGGGAGTGATTATATGCACCATGAAATCTGAGTAGTTGAGCTGGAAGGGTAGGAGGGATGGTCTCCCAACTGGTATCCTTGTTTCCATTCCTGATGTGTTTTCAAAGAGCATACATTTTTTTTTAAAGAATTATTTTATGTATTTATTTAATTTTAATTTGATGAGAGAGAAGAGAGTGAGAAAGCAAGCCACCAGGTCTGACTCTTAACTGCAGTGGGCCATGTGGAAGTCCAGTGCCCTCAACCACCATGCCACCTGCTGGCCCCCAAGCATACATTAAGAAATAAGTAAGAAATAAGGCTGGTCACATCACTCTGGTTTTATAAACCTGCAGTGGCTTCCCAGAACCCCTGGGCTCAAGACCACACTTTTCTTTTTTTTAAAAAATTTTATTATTATTATTTTTTAATTTGACCTGAGAGAGGGGAAGTGAGAAAGCAAGCTGCCAGGCCCAGGACTTAAACTGCAGCTGGCCATGTGGGAGTCCAGCACCTTAACCACCACACCTGCAGGGGTCTGGACCCCCTGCTTATCTTTCCAGTGACAGCTCATACTACTCTCTTCAGTGCTACTCCCAGCCAGGTAGGCCTTGTTTCTGTCCCTTGAGTAAGATCTTTCCTGCTTCTTAGGGATTGCCCTTTCCTCTACCTCACATGTTTCTTGAAGTCTTCACGGACTGTATCTACCTCTTCCATTAGTTTTCAACTTAATAAAAACAGCTAACTTTATGAGTACTTTTTGCTACACACTAACCCAGCAGCTGTTTGTTTGATTTTTTGCTATAGGGAGCATGCATTCGCCACAGAGAAAGAAAGCCACCTCCAGGGGCAATCACCTCACCACAGTCCCCTCTCTTCCATTTGCTTCTCAGGATTTTGGGCCTGAGTGCACAAGTGCCCAGCGTTTTTCAAGCTGCTGGGTCTGGGACTCAAGTTGTATAGAATGGCCATGTGGGATCCAGCTGCCTTAACTATGACGTCACTGGCTAGCCCATACCTATGTTCTTAATCCTTATTTCAACCCTGTGAAATAATACTGTAATGGCATGCATCCCATTTTATAGAAGGGGAACCCAAGTTCAGAGGTTAAAAATGTAACTCACTGGAGATCACATAATGGGTGAGCTGGGATAAACTTAGATGTCACCTCAGAAGGCCTTCCTTGAATATTCAGTCTAAGTAGTCCCTCTATTCCTCTTTATTATTATAATTTATTATTTATTTCATTTCTTTTTCTTTTCTTTTTTTTTTTTTTTTAAGAGGTTTTTGCTGTAGGGTGCGTGCGCTCGCCAGAGAGAGAGACAGAGAGACAGAAAGCGAGAAATAACCCCCCGGGGGAATGGCAACACCACAATCCCTTCTCCTGCATTCTCTTCTTGGGATCTTGGGCGCACATGCACCCGGCATGAATTTTAAGCCACTGGGTCCCAGATGCGAACCGTGGTCGACTATGTGGGAGTCCAGTGACATAGCCATTACACTAATTGCTGGTCCCAAACCAACGTTCATTTCTTTGTAGCACTAACATAATTTGGTAGTTTTTGTATGTTTTATTCTCCCCCTCTAGAATTTAAGTTCTCTGAGGTCATGCAGCAAACTGACTGGTTTACTTTTCTATCTTCAGTGCCTGGCACATTGTGTGGCACACAGTAGGGACTTCATGAATAACTATTGTTGAATAGACTGTCCTAGAGAGGAGCACTCCTTAGAAAGGGTGAATTTAGAATTGAGCTGTTTCTTACCTATTTAAGCTATGTTGCTTGATCCTGCTTTACCTTTCAGTCCCCACCTCAGAGACTTCTCCTGGGCTCCCCCCAATGGGGCCTCCACCTCCTTCAAGTAAAGCTTCCAGGCCCCCACCTGTGGGGAGTTGTCCTGCCCCCTGTGTGGAGCCCATGAGTTTACCAGTCATCGAGTCTGAGGCTCTGTTGGAGGATGTGTTGAGACCTTTGGAGCAGACATTGGAGGACTGCCGTGGCCACACAAGGGTAAGCCCTGGCACACCAGGGAATAGAGAGGGCTCCCATCCCAATATGAGTGTAGATCCCAAACGAAACCTGCTGATCCTGTAAGCAATGGTTCTTAATCCTACAGTTCCCATCAGAATCTGCAAAGGCCTTCCCAGAAAATGAACATAGGATTCCAGGAGGGTTCACAGGATCTCAAAGACCAGTCAATCCAAGAGACTTGTGGAAACAGAGGATTCAGCTTCTATTAGTGAACTGAAACAGCCCGATTTTCTGTACCTCCAGGGCTTTCAGAGGAAGCCCTGCTTATTTTGTGTTCAGGAAATTTACATTGTGCTCACTGAGGAAGACAGAAACCCCCTTCCATCTCTTATTTCTTAAGATCTCTGGAGGTAAGATCTCTGGAGAAAAAGGAATGTAGTATGACAATTTTGCCTCTTTGGCTCTTAGTTTCCTTATTTATTTATTTTTTCCTAATTAAAAACAATTTTTTTAATTGCTAGAGGGTGTGTACGCTCATGAGAGAGAGAACTATAAAGAGAGAAAGCACCCCCAATAGGGTCACACTGTAGTCCCTTCTCCATTTCTTCATCCTATCAGGATTTTAAGCATGTGTGGACATGCCTGAGGTTGGGATTCAAACCATGGTCGGCCATGTGTGGGATCTGGCTCCCTTAACCACTAGTCTGTTTTAGTTTTGCCAGAGAGGTTTTTTTCTTTCCATCTCCCAACCAGAGAGAAACAGTCAGAGAAGAGAAAGTACCCTCTAATGAGGAACAGTCACACAGTAATCCCTTTTCCATCTCCCTCCTGTTGGGATTTTGAGCACACAGGCATGTGTGCCTGACGTGTTTCTCAAGCAACCAGGTCCAAGACTTGAACCATGCTTTTGGCCATATGGGATCTGCCCTAACCACCAGGCAATGGAGCCAGTCCCCCAATTTCCTTATTTTGAAGGTAACAATATAGAGTGAACTTCTAAGGGTCTGAGAAGCCCCTTCCATTTCAAAATTCTAGCAATACATGGATTTTCTTGGGAGATCCATAGTCTCCCTCAGGTTCTCAGTGGGGGGCTTCTAACATTTGAGCAAAGAACCAGAACTCTAAGGAATAAGTATAAAGTTCCAGGCCAGCAGAAGCAAGTGCTTCCCATGTGATGCTGCCTTCCTCTCCCCTCACTGGACTGGCAGCACTGACTTGGTGAGGGCTTCTCTGTCTCAGAAGCAGGTATGTGATGACATCAGCCGCCGCCTGGCACTTCTGCAGGAACAGTGGGCTAGTGGGAAGTTATCAATGCCTGTTAAGAAGAGGATGGCTCTGCTGGTGCAAGGTATAAGTGAATTCCTTAGTACAGCCTAAGACCCTTGTCCTGCCCTGGTTGGCTGAGCTGGAAGAGGTGCTGAGATTTTGATTAACTGGGAGGGGAGGCATGGAAGCTGTCTCTCTTATTTGTCTGCTTGCTCAATTTCTTAGAGCTATCAAGCCACCAATGGGATGCAGCAGATGACATCCATCGCTCACTCATGGTCGACCATGTGACTGAGGTCAGTCAGTGGATGGTGGGAGTTAAAAGACTGATTGCAGAAAAGAGGAGTCTGTCTTCAGAAGCGGCCAATGAAGAGAAATCTGCAACTACAGATGAGGAAAACCAGGCCATACCAGGCTTCCAATAGGCTCCATAATCCTGGGTGTTCCCCATACTTGCCTCATACCATCTCCTGTACCTTGATATAGGAGGCCTTCTCTCACTTGGCTCCCTCTTACCACCAAAGAGACAATCTGTCTCCCTGGGGCCTCACCCACCTCTGTGCAAAGAGGTCCCACCTGGGCCACAAGAAGGTCACTTGTTACCCATAACATATACATTTCAATAAAAACATCTCAAAGGCAGGCCCTGGGTAGAAGAGATGGCCCTTCCTATACCATACGGCTCCCTTCTGGTGTTTTTGACCGCCCTGTTCCACACACACTCTGCGAACTTGTTTTCCTTCCTCTGTTCATCATGAAGACTTTGCTGGGCATTGTCCCCAAATCACACTGAAAAGCACATCCTTTTCTGGGCAGAGCACCCATATCTATGGATGATTTTGTTTCAGCAAGAGAACATTCAAATAGCATGGGGAAACTTCCCTCAAGAAAAGGCAAGACTGTCTTGTGTGCACTATATTACCCTTTGAATGTACACAGGTACTACAGAGATCAGGACCACAGTGAGTGGGATTTCTGCCATATAGATTGAAGGAGGAAAAAAAAAAAATATTACTAAGCCTTGCCATTGTGACTCTGTTTGATGCATTAAACAAGCTGCTACCTCTTTGTGGGCCCTAAGGTTCATCTAAGTCTTTGAGAACAACAGATCTGGGTGCCAGAGAGGTCTTTTGTAGATACCATGCTATAAGAAAGGGTATGAGGTTTTCAGTGTTGGGATAGGAGCATTGGTACTTACAGGTGGGAAGCAGAAAAGGCACTGGGGGTGGGGAACTGAGGGCTGTAGGCTGTCACAGCACCCTTTTTTCAAGAGTCCTGCTTTGGAAAGAACAGGGGTGGGGCTGCCAGAGAGGCCCACTTCCAGCAACACTGTTTCCTGGAAAGATAGGAACAGCTCTTGGCAAGGGCCAGGCTACTGCTGTTTATGGTTTGGTGGCTCCTGTAGCCTGCCCCCATAGCCTCTCTCAGGCTCTTATTGCTGCTGGAAATGGGCCCAGTGGAAGCTGGGTGCAGAACTGGGGCCCTCTGCTGTGTGGTTAAAATGAGAAGATCGGAATTGAGAACATTGGAGTCAAGGCATTTCTTTCAATGTTTACTAAGAAGCCAGAAGGTGACATACTCCATCCCCCAGTCTCAGACCCTGATCAGAGAGGACTGTGGGTTGAGTCTCAGACCCTGATCAGAGAGGACTGGGGGTTGAGAAGAGTGGCTAAAGACCAAAGAGAAGATAGAACTAAGGGCTTGGCAAGTTGCCCACTCCTATCCCTGGTCTAGCTGCCTCAGAACTAAAGGAGGCCCAGAACCAACAAGTCACTCCCTTCCAGATTAGATGAGGCCAGGTGGCCTTTGGATACCCTAGGAAGAGGTGGTGGCAGCAGCGGCTTGAGGGATCCCTCTACAACTCCATACATGAGGTCATCTGCACTGGATTAGATGTCCATTTCAAACTGTGCGTCATCTAGAGAGAGAGAGAAGTAGAAGGTCTGGTTGTTGGCCTGAGGATTGGCAGGTTTAGCACCAATATAAAATCCCCTCCTGGAATTGATTCTCCACTCTACTTCCAAGGGGCCTTGTAAGGCTGGGGCATTTTTAAATTTTAGGTTCTGCTTTCCTTACCGGGTATCTCTTCCTCTGTCTCCTTCTGCTCCTTCAGCTCCTCCAGCTTGCAGGGCGGGGCTGTTGGAGGAGTTGTGACTCCGGGAATCTGAGGGAGGCAGCAGGGAGGTGTCCGGGCAATGGGTGAGTTCTTGCACTCCAGCAGGAACTTTCGGTCGTACATGATCCTGGTGCCTGTTAAGGGGTATAGAGTGAAGTAAGCAGGAGCTTGGGTACAGAGGTGACTAGGACCCTAGACATAAGCCTTTTGAGGACTGGAATCAGGATAAGGGTCTCTTCAGCCCAGCTCGGTTCTCAGCTGAAGAGCCTTTATAGCCCATAAAAAGATCTCAAAGTCTATCCAAAATGTGGCCAAGCACCATAGAGCATGCAAGACATAGCTGTCCAAGCAGTAGCTTAGGTTTAAGGGAGCCTCAGGTCCTGGTTATAACAGAACCACTAAGCTTGGAGCTAAAAAACTTCAGGCTGCTCTTTAGCACTCTGGCACTCCCTAGCTTTGGTTCACAGGGTGGGGCCTAGCCCTTCTGCCTCAGTTGTATGAGGAAGCTGAGAGTTTCACCTAGTGCTAACACCTGGGCTCAGATCTCCTGCAGGGAGGAGCTGTGTTCTCCCCAAAACAGGTGTCACAGGAACATACTGTTCTTATTCTGACTCCTCCCAGGTCCTGTAAGACTCAGCCCAGCCCAAGGAACTTGGCCCCTGCAGTGTCCTCAAAGGGCCCTGCCCTGCCCTGCCCTCGCCCTCCCCAACACCTCTACGCGGCAGGAACCCCTTGGTCAGAAGCCTGCAAACGCATCGGTCCGTGATCCCAGGCCACTGGCTCAATTGAACAGCTGCCAACCAGCTGTACATAACTTTAGCCCCTGCCCCCAACTGCTCTAGCTGCTGTGCACGATCTGTTTCCCACTGTGACCACGCTCAGCTGGGGCCCCGGCTCTTGTTCACTGGCAGGAATACACAAGGCATCCAGAACCCAAGTCACAGTGAGATTACAATCCAGAGTCATTCGGAAGGTAAACTATTAGATCATTTGGAGGTTTTTAAGAATTGTGTTTGGGCTCCAAACACCCTCTCTCAAAGAAGCTACAATTTGAAGAGCCGGCTGCGGACAAATCTTAGGTCCCTCACGTCCCCACCCCACCCTGCTACTACACGTAGCAAGCAAGGGTTTGTGCCCTGCTGAGGACCCGGCCCAGCCCGCTGACCTCCCGGGGTGGTGGCGTATAGCGTGCCCCCCGGCGTGGTGCTGTAGCAGTCCGACGGCCGCTCCCGGCCCCCGGGAATCGGGCAGCTTGTAGACGTGGACATAACGAGCAGACGGCGCAGGATGGCAAGCGGCCGGTGCAGAGGACGCGGAATGCAGTTCTGAGTCCGACTCAGCCGACCACGTGCGGCCGCGGGCAACAACACTAAAACGACGTCACGCCCGGGGCGGGCCACCTGCCGTCACTCAACCAGACGGCCCCGCCTTACCCGCCAAGGAAAAGCCCCAGGCTCTGAAAGACTGGAAAAGGGTCCCGCGTCCCAGGCCCCGCACCACCCCGCCCAGTTCCTTTAGGCCAAACATTGGCCAACCTGTCAGAGTGTGGCAGCAGCTCAGTTATTTATGATTACAGTTGGACGCTGGGGACAGGTGAGGAACTGCCCTGTATAATTCACTCATTCCTCTTAACAGTTTTGGACAGTGAAACATTATCATTAGCCACATTTCATGACAAGGAAAATATACCTAGAGGTAAATCTTGTAGGAGTGGGAGCTGGGATTTAAGATCTGAATGCATCTGCCTTCAGAGCCTGTACTCTCTTGCACAGCTGTGTGCTGCTTCCCATAAACAGTCAATTCGGGTACAGCGTACAGGGTGAAGAGCTCCTCAGTAACCTGGAGCACAGCAGGAAGGCTAAGGTCAGGGAAAGTAAGTAGGCTATCTGAAGAAGTGAAACCTAGACTAAAGAATGAGTAAAAGTTGGTGCCAAGACAGGCAACAACTGATTCACATCAGTGGAGGTCTGCTCTTTGATCTGTCTGCTACAGCTGACTGAAGATGGGCAGGGGGCTGGTGAGGAGGGAATTAGTCTTTAGCTCTCTGGAAAGAAAGATCAAAGAGGCTCTGGCCTTGGAAAGATTTTTTCATGTAGGTACTGGGATATGATAGGCTGGGAAGAGGTGGTGGGAGTGTTGAGTACTAAGTCCAGTACCTACACATACATTAAAATTCGACTCTGTCCAGTATCCTCTGGCTACCTCAAAACCAATACTACCCTCTCTCCCACCCTGCTCCCCAAATTAAGGATAGACTACATGACTGTATGCTTTTTTGGATATTATGTCAGCTCGGGCTTCATTTTACTTTTCCTTTCTCTGATTTCTTCACTCATTAAATAAACGATATTTGAGAAATCTGTGTTTCTCAAATTTTAATTATACATATAAATCACCTGGAGAGTTTGTTAAAATGAAAATTATGATACAAGTGGTTTAAGATTATGGTTTGTGTGTGTGTGTTTTAAGTTGTCAGAGGGCACTGATGCTCATTAGAGAGGAATTTTTCCATCCCATCAGGATTTGGGGCATACACACATATATACCCAGTATTTTTCAAGCTACCAGGGTCAAGAGTTTTGAACCAGTGCTTATCCACTGGGCTACAGGCTGTCTCCTTTCCTCCTCCCTCCTTTTTTGGAGAGGTTTTTGCTATAGGGCGCATGCGCTTGCCAGAAAGACATAGAGAAACAGAGAGCCAGATAACGAGAAATCATCCCTCAGGGGGGATGGCCACATTACAATTCCTTCTCCTCCATTCTCCTCTCAGGATCTTGGGTATGCATGCACACGCGCCTGGTGTGAGTTTTTTTTTTTTTTTCCCCCTTGGGAGAGGTTTTTGCTAAAGGGTGCGTGCGCATGCCAGACAGACAGACAGAGATAGAGAGACAAAAAACGAGAAATCACTCCCCAGGGGGGATGGCCATGCCGCAATCCCTTCTCCTCCATTCTTCTCTTGGGATCTTGGGTGGGCATGCATGCACACACCCGGCATGAGTTTTAAGCCACCGGGTACGGGACGCGAACTGCAGTCGACTACGTGGGAGTCCAGCAACATAGCAATTACGCCAACTGCTGGTCCCCATGCACCTGGTGTGAGTTTAAGCCACCACAGTTTAAGTCAAACTGTGGTTGACTATATGGGAGTCCAGTGACACAGCCATTATGCCAACTGCTGGTCCCTCCTCCCCCTCTTCTAAAGACAGGGTCTCACTGTGTCACAATCTTTCTTCCTTAGCCTCCAAAGTGGCTGGGACCTGTGTGTGCCACCATGCCCACTCCTTTCAGATAGAGTCTCACTATATTGTCCAGGCCAGCCTTGAGCTCTTAATTATCTTGCCTCGGCCACCCAAGTCAGTGGCATTACAGGTGCATGTCACTATGCTTGGTCTTTAGGCTGGATCTGAGAACTGAACTTTGACCTCTCCCATGGTCCCAGACCATGGAGCACAGCATTTTTGCAGCACATGCCACTGCAACTGGGCCTGATTCTGGATTTGTAATACAATCCCAAGTAATACAGATTCTGCAGACCCTCAAATCGATACTTCAGGTAGCAAGGGTATGAGGTACATTTTATTGTTCCAAAAGGGGCTTTTAAGCCTCTTACAAAGTGGTGCATGCCTACATGAAGTATCTTAGAAGTGCTGGAGGTTACGGCTTAGGAGCAGATTGTGGTGAGCCATCTATGAGGACTCAACTTTTAAGCAAGGTGAAGAATTATTCTGACGTTATAGAAGGTATAGGGTAGAAGACTGAGAGTGGAGAGCCCAGCCTAGTGAAACCAGCTGGGCAGACTGGCAATGCTGTGGGGATGGAGAGAACTAGATGAGACTTGCATACACAGAGGAAGGATAAGGTGACTAAGAGTGGGTAGGGAGGAGGCCAGCAGATGGCATAGTGTACTGCTGGATTCTCACATGGCTGAGCATTGTACGCGCCTGGTGTGAGTTTTTTTTTTTTTTTTCCCCCTTGGGAGAGGTTTTTGCTAAAGGGTGCGTGCGCATGCCAGACAGACAGACAGAGATAGAGAGACAAAAAACGAGAAATCACTCCCCAGGGGGGATGGCCATGCCGCAATCCCTTCTCCTCCATTCTTCTCTTGGGATCTTGGGTGGGCATGCATGCACACACCCGGCATGAGTTTTAAGCCACCGGGTACGGGACGCGAACTGCAGTCGACTACGTGGGAGTCCAGCAACATAGCAATTACGCCAACTGCTGGTCCCCATGCACCTGGTGTGAGTTTAAGCCACCACAGTTTAAGTCAAACTGTGGTTGACTATATGGGAGTCCAGTGACACAGCCATTATGCCAACTGCTGGTCCCTCCTCCCCCTCTTCTAAAGACAGGGTCTCACTGTGTCACAATCTTTCTTCCTTAGCCTCCAAAGTGGCTGGGACCTGTGTGTGCCACCATGCCCACTCCTTTCAGATAGAGTCTCACTATATTGTCCAGGCCAGCCTTGAGCTCTTAATTATCTTGCCTCGGCCACCCAAGTCAGTGGCATTACAGGTGCATGTCACTATGCTTGGTCTTTAGGCTGGATCTGAGAACTGAACTTTGACCTCTCCCATGGTCCCAGACCATGGAGCACAGCATTTTTGCAGCACATGCCACTGCAACTGGGCCTGATTCTGGATTTGTAATACAATCCCAAGTAATACAGATTCTGCAGACCCTCAAATCGATACTTCAGGTAGCAAGGGTATGAGGTACATTTTATTGTTCCAAAAGGGGCTTTTAAGCCTCTTACAAAGTGGTGCATGCCTACATGAAGTATCTTAGAAGTGCTGGAGGTTACGGCTTAGGAGCAGATTGTGGTGAGCCATCTATGAGGACTCAACTTTTAAGCAAGGTGAAGAATTATTCTGACGTTATAGAAGGTATAGGGTAGAAGACTGAGAGTGGAGAGCCCAGCCTAGTGAAACCAGCTGGGCAGACTGGCAATGCTGTGGGGATGGAGAGAACTAGATGAGACTTGCATACACAGAGGAAGGATAAGGTGACTAAGAGTGGGTAGGGAGGAGGCCAGCAGATGGCATAGTGTACTGCTGGATTCTCACATGGCTGAGCATTGTTTGAGTCCCAGGCCTGGTGGTTTGAAAACCACACAGGGTATGCTTGCAAGCATACCCAAGATGACAAAAAGGAGAATGGAGAAGGGACTGTGGTGTGCCCATCCCCCCCTTGTGGTGATTTCTCACTTTCCCTCTCACTCTCTCTGGTGAGCACTTGCATCCTATGGAGGGGGGGCGAGGTGGAGTGAGAGAGAGGAAAAGGAACTAAGTCCATCTTCTGGCTTGAGAGTTTAGAAAGTAGTAGTACCAACTAATACAATAGGGAAAAACAGAGGGGCATATCTTATATTGGGGAATGAATAATATATGTGGAATGTGGAGATAGAACACGGTAAAGAGCTAGATATACTGGTCTGAGAGTTCAGGGGGAAAACTCGAGGCTAGTAATTCAGATTTTGGTCAAGTAAAATCCAAGAGTGAGTATAGGATCACATGGGAACATAGTGTAAGGTAAGAGGCCTGGACATAACATTTATTTAAAGGGAACAGAGGAAGAGGATTCACCAAATGAGACTGAAAAAGAACAATCAGAAATAGGAGAACTAGGAGAGAAGTCTCAAAGGTTTTCAAGATCAGTGTGGAAATGAGGTCTTCCTTCTAATAATCTCTACTACATAAGGACAGTAGCAGTTACTACTACTATAATGACTACTGCTTTGCAGCTAACTAATCTGGACACACTATGTGCTATAAAGACTAGGCAACTACAAAATAGGTAATTGACTTTACAGAGAAAGCCAGATTCATCATCCATGGATGAAGGAAC
Organism: Tupaia belangeri chinensis; assembly: GCF_000334495.1. Taxonomy (NCBI): domain Eukaryota; kingdom Metazoa; phylum Chordata; class Mammalia; order Scandentia; family Tupaiidae; genus Tupaia; species Tupaia belangeri. The sequence continues at coordinate 1,845,718 of NW_006159996.1, read as the reverse complement.
AAGAATTTTTTTTTTGAGAGGTTTTTGTCATAGGGCACGTGCACTCGCCAGACAGAGACAGACAGAGAGACAGAAAGTGAGAAATCACCCCCCAGGGGGGATGGCCACACTGCAATCCCTTCTCCTCCGTTCTCCTCTTGGGATCTTGGGCACGCACACACATGCGCCCAATGTGAGTTTTAAGCCACCGGGTCTGGGACTCGAACCACAGTCGACTACGTGGGAGTCCAGCGACATAGCCATTATGCTAACTGCTGGTCCCAGGAACAAGAATTTAAATCAGTGGGTCAATACTAATTACTGGCTAGAACATGGTAGCTTTAAAGAATACTTGTGCCCAGGTCCCACCCCCCAGAGATCTGATCAATCTGTAAGTAAATAAAGATATCAGCTACCAGGTAGACTGCTTTGGACTTAAACCAGTACCATTGAGATAAAACTGGTGGTGTGGTGGTGAAGGCAGCTGGATCCCACATGGCTGACTTTGTGGTTTGAGTCCCAGACTGAGTGATCTGAAAAACACACCAGGCATGTGTGTGCATGACCAGAATCCCAAAAGGAGAAATGGAGAGGGCACACACCCTCAAGCAAATTAAAAAAAAAAAAAAAAAGATAAAATTGGAGGTGAAAATAATCACAAAATAGGTTTTCTTTTCTTTTCTTTTCCTTTTTTGGAGAAGTTTTTGCCATAGGGCACATGTGCTCACCAGAAAGACACAGAGGGACAGAGAGATAGAAAGCGAGGAATCACTCCCCTTGGGGGGTGGCCACGCCGCAATCCCCCTCTCCTTTCAGGATCTTGGGCATGCATACATACGTACCCGGTGTGCGTTTAAGCCACTGGGTCCAGGACTCGAACCACGGTCGACTATGTGGGAGTCCAGCAATATAGCCATTACATCAACTGCTGATCCCACAAAATAGGTTTTCAGTCAGACTGTATGATTCATGATCTTGTTTTTCAAATTATGTTTTAAGGCCTAGAATCGTGTCCTTTATTGGAGGTGGTCCTTTTTAAAAGAATTACTTACCTAATTTAATATATTATTATTATTTTTAACTTTGCTATAGTGCATGTACACTCATGAGAGAGAGAAAGTAAGCTACCAGGTCTGGGACTTGAACAATAGCTGGCCATGTAGAAGTCCAGCACCTTAACCACCACATCACCTGCTGGCCCCTGGAGGTGGTCTTAAAATACACACTTAGTTTTTGATGCTTGAAACTGCCTCTTTCACCTATTTTCTACAGGAGAGTGCTGCCTGTTAGCAAATGTCAAATCACTGACGGTGAATAGAAAATGGGGACTTATCAGAGCCCCTCACCCCAGGACAGGGTCCACTGGGAAGACGTCACCACCAGTCACACTTCTTGGTAGGAGTGCTTCTTGCTAGTGTCAAGAGGACAAGATGTTCAGACACTGTTTTCCTGCAAGCTTGTTTGCTTCTTCCTGGGTTTACAATGTGGTTCAAAGGTCTTACACAGTGTGACAGAACCACATATACTAAATATTTCTCTCTGTTTGGCTTCAAGTTATGAAAGTCTTTCCTTTAATTCAAGCTAAATTAAATAGGGGATGGTTTCCTTATGTGTACTAGTTTTGAGACAGGGAGGAGGATTTGGTCAGATCTACACCAACAGATGGAAACCACAGTTCCAAGTCCTGAGATTTCTTACCTCTGGTTAGGAGAGGCCACCATTGGCTGTCCAACTCTCTTCTTCGGCCTGGTAAGCTGAGGTGATGGGATTTCCCCTTTGAGAGCAGGGACTGAAGAAAGCAGACTGGCCTATAAAAGGGCAAGTCAGCACACTGTAGCCACAATAGATTTAAAGGGTTTTAAAACATCAATAATATTTATTGGTGGTGGAATTTTATTACACTGAATGTTACTTGAAATAAGTGGGTCCAGAAACCTTGATGACATAGTTTTATTCCTTGAAAGAGCTTTTACTCTCTTGAGGTTTGATCTATGCCTTAGTAGGATGTTTTCTAATGACTTTAGGGCTCATTATGGATGTATGTTTTCTTCCGCCTCCACTAAAACCTCGAAATCAATACTGGCCCCCACCACAGCAGGCTTATGATTTCCTATCAGAACCAATGCTAGGGGTTCTCAAACCTCGCCACTAAATATTCTGATGGCTTCCAGTATTTCCATACTTCATATTCTCATTCACAAGAAAAAGAAAATTGGTGTCAGAACTAAAAACTTTTTAATTCACTTAAGTTCAATTTCCTTTTCAGATGAGGAAAGTGAAGACCAAAAAGTAAAATGATTTGCCTAAGATCACATAGCTTCAAGTAGTAGAAATAAAAAGAGAATTTAAGCTTCTGACTCCTGATGATTGAACCCATGCTGCCTCCCCCCATATCCCCTGTACATTTTGAAAGTAATTAAGTTCTTACCTGAACTAGGTTTTATCCAATGTTCAAGTTGATAAAATAGCAGTAAAGTAATGCCAGGAAGAGGCAGGCAGAGGAAGAAGAGATTATAGCAGGCGAAATGGGGTTGGGAGTAGGCTACCAGGATCCAAATAATCAGAAAGAAAGGAAGGCAGTACTGGTAAGAGGGAAGGGAGAAGGGTATCCTAAAACACTACTCCCAGCTACACAACTCCAGTTTCTTCCTAATTCTCTCAAGTATTTCTCTTAATGGCTCCCTTTCTCTTCATGCATTCTAATTCCTGATCTGAGATATAATTTCTCATCTTGTCCTCAAGGTGCAGAATATAGATTTTAAGGGCTCTTCTAGATAATTAAAATATATTTTAAATAGTTAAGACAGAACAAAACTCACCTTTTTGTCCCACTGAATAATTTAATATTATCTCTTACTAGTGTATATTTCATCAAAAGTAGTTTGATTCATTTAATTAATTTCATGATTTTTTGGGAGGAGAGGAGGCTAGTATTAAGTGGCAACAGCAAGATATTTAATTGATCTGAGAGGTCTTTTGAAAATACTTGACATGGTTATTGACTACTACAAAGGCAGTATCTTCAAAACTAGTGATATTATCCTTTCCAAATCCATTCAAAATAGAAAATAATAAATGGGCTTAAGGAAGTTTTCTCATATGGAAGACTAAAGAATCAGGTCTGGTGCTGGCTTTAGAACCAGGGCAGAGAACATTCCTGTTGGTATATGAGTTGAAAAGTGCTGTTTGTATGGTTCTGTGCTTAGTCACTACTTCTTTTCTATGCATCCTCTTTTGGTTTTATATGAATTTTGGCTTCTCTATTAGCCCCAAACATTTTCTTGTTTTATTTTTTATACTACCTATACATACGACCAGGAAATTTAACTATATTAAAACATGAACTAGTTGGTGAGTGTATTTTTCAGTGGTATAATTTTTCCTTCTCTATTGCATCAGATTCTTGGCATAGCCTATGGTTTGGCCAAAGCAACCCATCCCAGTGTTCCTGTGTTTAGCTTATTAAACATATTGACTCTTAATACTTGAGGCCATGGAACTAAGCCCAGAATTAGTCACATATTTATAAACATTACTCAGCCGATTCAACAATACACAGAAAGACAGGAATCAATCCGTCTTATGTCCCAACTCAAATAAAGTACCTATAATCAAATACATATGTTAGATTAAAATGTCAGGAAGCACAAAAAGAACCTGAAATTGATGACTTGGTTGTCCCCAAGTTTGTTCAGCATCATATGACTTAAATCCAATTGTTCTTATTGACATATTCATGATCCATTAAGAATGAAACCTATCAGTGGCCTACTTGCTAAAGTCAGATAAGACACTATCAGGGCTCAAAACTTTCTCACATGTAAAATTATATGGGAGGGAACAAGGGATGTTTTTACACAGAATAAAAAGACAACTAGTTTTAAAAGTGCTTTTTCAAGGCAGTCTAAGAAAGGACCCTAAAATGTGAAATGTGAGAAGCCTATTACCAATAAAGTATTAACAATCTGGTTCAATATGATCGTGGATTAGGTGGTACCTGCATGACCACTGAAAGGATCACACCCCACTTCTAAACACTGTTCATCTTTTTATTGAATATTCTGGTAAATATTTCACATTAATACAGGCTACATTAAGTAGAGCCACTATATGACAAGAAATTTACTCACTTTTTCCTTTTAAGTATGTAAACAATTATACATGTATTTACCACCCTAAAAGGTTGAAACACGTAATCATCTAATTCTCTTCTGCATACAAGTAGCATTCAGTATGTTTAGCCAAAAGCTCTAAGTTCATCTGATCTTAAGTTGAAAATGGCTAAACTAACCAGAGAACATAATCAGGTGGATAGGAAATCAATTTGTTCTTATACAATGGGCAATCAAATTTCCACTGCTAAAGCCTCAGAGAAAATTTCTTAGGCACATTGAAAAAAAAATCCCCAGGGTTCTTCCAAGGTCATAGGTTTCTCAAACAAGGCTAAAGAGTAAAGACCTTCTAACTTAGTTGACATATTTGAGATGCATGTTTCCAATATGAGGTGCCCACGTGCCAGGCCAAATCTGAAAAGGGGGAGGAAAAATTGGAATTTCTAATTAGGAATCTTTAGACATTTACAAAATGAATATATAAATGCAATGGTAATTCACTGTTTCTGCCTAGGAAGAATATACATACATGAAATAAAATGTTTAGTAGCATCATCTTGATACTGAAAAACTTAATTCAGATCAAGGTGGTCAGTCATGACTCTTGATATTCAGAACTTATACTATCGACAAAAGAATGACATGACAAATTTCAGAAATAAGAGAATTAGGCCCATTTTACCTGCTGGGCATCAGTGCATTCAGTTGAATTTTGAATCACTTTTATCATAGGGTTCCAAGCAGGATCTGGGTTGTGAAGTCCATTAAACAGAGGGCCTCCTGGAACATCAGCAAGCTGAGGATGTGAGGGTATTATGGTGCCTCCGTACATGGAAATAGGCAGACCCTAAAATAGCAGGAAAAAAGGTTTTAATTATGAAGTGATTATAAATAATGATTCCACAGTGATACTTTAGACCTCTCTAGTTTCCCTCCAAAGGCTCCTATAACTATAGCATGGTAAAGTATTTAAAAATCAAAGTATTTATCTGCATCTGCAATGTTTTTCAATAGAAGAAAGGGGGGGGGGACCAGCAGATAGTGTAATGGTTACATTGCTGGACTCCCATGTAGTTGACCATGGTTTAAGTAGCGGACTCCGTGGCTTAAAACTCATGTCAGGCACGTTGTGTGCACAAAGTCCCGAGAGGTGAATGGAGGAGGGATTACAGTGTGGCCATCCTCCCTGGGGGGTGATTTCTCTTTCTCTCCTTCTCTCTCTCCGGCGAGCACCCTTTTAGAGGGCAAAAATCTCTCTCTAGGGGACCAGCAGATGGAGTAATGACTACATCACTGGACTCCCACTTGGTCCACGGTGGTTCAAGTCCTGGACCTGCTGGCTTAAACTCACGCCGGGTGCATGTGGGTGCATGCCCAAGATCCTGAGAGGAGAATGGAGGAGAAGGGGTTGAGGCGTGGCCACCCCTCTGGGAGGTGATTTCTCACTTTCTGTCTCTCTCGCTTTCTGGTGCACACATGCGCCTTATAGCGGGAGGAGGGGGACCTCTCAAAAAAAAAAATAAGGAGGCGGAAAGGGAGAAAATAAATCCAATATCAAATCACCAAGAAATTTCCTTATTTGATGAAAACATTTAATACCCTAATTTCACCATATTTTAGTTTCACAAATGAACTTAATGCTAAGAAGAAAAGAGGAACTCTACATGATTTATTGCAGCCCTAATCTGGCTTTAAGTCAGCCAAGAAGCCGTAAGAGCAGACAAGAAGGAATCAGAGCTAACATCTAGCTTTTTAGAGAGACAGAGGCCTACCTCAAAACTGTGGGAGCAGAACACAAAATAGCAAAACCCGAATCCCTCAGGTGTTTTAGGGGGATGTCTCCAATATAGTTTAGGGCTAACTAAAATGGACAATACTACCCACTCTTAAAATGAACAAAAGATTTGGCAATATCATGGAAACAAGAGGGAGAATTATTTCAGTATACAAATTATTCTTTAACATGTGACTATATTGGCTGGCAAAGTGTTGAACAAATTCAATGATGTTTGTTAACTCACTTTAGAAAAATCCACAAAACCGCTTGCCATAGGCTGATGAAAAATGTTAGAGGGGGCTACCATTCCAGAATCATCTCTCTCCATTGGTTGATGCTGGGAGAATGTGCTTGGGTCTGATAATTGTTGATGCATGGGGTGGTTCCCTAACACAGACTGCGACCAACCTGATAAGCCTTCTAGAAAGAAAAAAATGAAAATAAAGTTTGACATTTATTTGGATAAAATCACAAAGTATTACCACTTTATTCTTTTTCTCATACTAAATTTTATTAAAATCATTCCTCTGAACAGCTCAGAGCATATTTACTCAGTTTTGCAAGCCAAAAAAACCCAAAGAACAAAAAACCAAGTTCCTGAAAAACTTCCAGAATAAGTCTTCAGAATATCCCAAACACTCCACCTTGTCTTTCAAAAGATTGAGTGCTCTCTGAAAGAACTAAAATAACCGTTGCATTCTATACTGGAAAGCTAATGAAAGAAAGAAGTATACTTTGAATATTGCCTTCATGATCATCCATTTAACACCCCAACAAGCACTCTAGACTCTGAGATTGAATGGAATTTCTCAAGTGCAATATAAGGAACCAGCAGATGGCATAATGGTTATGTCACTAGACTCGCACATAGTTGACTGCGGTTTGAGTCCTGGACCCAGAGGCTTAAATTCACACCAGGCAGGTGTGCGTGCATATTCAACATCCCAAGAGAAGAATGGAGAAGAGATTGTGTTATGGCCATCCCCCCTGGGGATTTCTATTTTTCTGTCTCTCTGGCGAGCCCACACGCCCTATAGCAAAAATCTCTTAAAAAAAAAACCAAAAAACAAACAAACAAAAAAACAGTATAATATGAATACCCTTCCCTAATTTAATGTTAAGTATAGCAACTAGGTTTTTTTTTTTTTTTTTCCTTTTTTAAGGAACTAAGTTTTAATGGCTAACTCTATTTACTCAAGATACCCCTCCATAGAGAGGAAAGGTAACTGTACCTGACACAGCATTGACACCAAATGACCAGATTCCACTGTGTCCAACAGGAGCGACAAAACTGGTCCCTACAGGGGCTTGTGCAACGGACCCTCCTTGCCGAATTCGGGCCAGTCTCTCTGTTCCAATGGGAGGAGGTATCTTTCGATCTTGACCGGCACTGCCTCCTTTTGGTTGGCCCAATGTTGGTGGAGCAGAAGTGGCTGAAAGAGGTGAAGATGATCCCGAAGAAACAGATGGAATAGGAGAATCACCTGGTGGCAAAATATTTCTCTATTGTTTTATTACATATAAAAACTATAAAATATGAGAAACCTTGTTGGAAAGATCTACTCCACAACATTGGTTCTGTAAAGAAAATTTCATTTTATGAGTCCCGTAGGCGTAGTGGTTAAGGTGCTGGACTCCCACACAGCCTACTCTGGTTTGAGTCCTGAACCTGGTGGCTTAAAACTCATGCTGAGGATGCGTGCATGCGTGTGTGTATGCATTCGTGTCCAAAATCCTGAGAGGAAAATGGAGGGAAAAGGACTGTGGTGTGGCCATACCCCAGGGGGTGTTTTCTTACTTTTTGTCTTTCTATGTTTCTCTGTTGAGCGTCCACGCCCTCTAGCAAAAATCACTCTCAAAAGAAGGGGAAAATTTCATTTTATACTAACATTTAAATGAAAATATTAAAATTTCGATAAATATTACCCTACACTTTATCTGCCTATAGTAAGAATAAACAAATAGTCATCATTTCAATTTCCCAGTCATGGAACTAAGCCCAGAATTAGTCACATATTTATAAACATTACTCAGCCGATTCAACAATACACAGAAAGACAGGAATCAATCCGTCTTATGTCCCAACTCAAATAAAGTACCTATAATCAAATACATATGTTAGATTAAAATGTCAGGAAGCACAAAAAGAACCTGAAATTGATGACTTGGTTGTCCCCAAGTTTGTTCAGCATCATATGACTTAAATCCAATTGTTCTTATTGACATATTCATGATCCATTAAGAATGAAACCTATCAGTGGCCTACTTGCTAAAGTCAGATAAGACACTATCAGGGCTCAAAACTTTCTCACATGTAAAATTATATGGGAGGGAACAAGGGATGTTTTTACACAGAATAAAAAGACAACTAGTTTTAAAAGTGCTTTTTCAAGGCAGTCTAAGAAAGGACCCTAAAATGTGAAATGTGAGAAGCCTATTACCAATAAAGTATTAACAATCTGGTTCAATATGATCGTGGATTAGGTGGTACCTGCATGACCACTGAAAGGATCACACCCCACTTCTAAACACTGTTCATCTTTTTATTGAATATTCTGGTAAATATTTCACATTAATACAGGCTACATTAAGTAGAGCCACTATATGACAAGAAATTTACTCACTTTTTCCTTTTAAGTATGTAAACAATTATACATGTATTTACCACCCTAAAAGGTTGAAACACGTAATCATCTAATTCTCTTCTGCATACAAGTAGCATTCAGTATGTTTAGCCAAAAGCTCTAAGTTCATCTGATCTTAAGTTGAAAATGGCTAAACTAACCAGAGAACATAATCAGGTGGATAGGAAATCAATTTGTTCTTATACAATGGGCAATCAAATTTCCACTGCTAAAGCCTCAGAGAAAATTTCTTAGGCACATTGAAAAAAAAATCCCCAGGGTTCTTCCAAGGTCATAGGTTTCTCAAACAAGGCTAAAGAGTAAAGACCTTCTAACTTAGTTGACATATTTGAGATGCATGTTTCCAATATGAGGTGCCCACGTGCCAGGCCAAATCTGAAAAGGGGGAGGAAAAATTGGAATTTCTAATTAGGAATCTTTAGACATTTACAAAATGAATATATAAATGCAATGGTAATTCACTGTTTCTGCCTAGGAAGAATATACATACATGAAATAAAATGTTTAGTAGCATCATCTTGATACTGAAAAACTTAATTCAGATCAAGGTGGTCAGTCATGACTCTTGATATTCAGAACTTATACTATCGACAAAAGAATGACATGACAAATTTCAGAAATAAGAGAATTAGGCCCATTTTACCTGCTGGGCATCAGTGCATTCAGTTGAATTTTGAATCACTTTTATCATAGGGTTCCAAGCAGGATCTGGGTTGTGAAGTCCATTAAACAGAGGGCCTCCTGGAACATCAGCAAGCTGAGGATGTGAGGGTATTATGGTGCCTCCGTACATGGAAATAGGCAGACCCTAAAATAGCAGGAAAAAAGGTTTTAATTATGAAGTGATTATAAATAATGATTCCACAGTGATACTTTAGACCTCTCTAGTTTCCCTCCAAAGGCTCCTATAACTATAGCATGGTAAAGTATTTAAAAATCAAAGTATTTATCTGCATCTGCAATGTTTTTCAATAGAAGAAAGGGGGGGGGGGACCAGCAGATAGTGTAATGGTTACATTGCTGGACTCCCATGTAGTTGACCATGGTTTAAGTAGCGGACTCCGTGGCTTAAAACTCATGTCAGGCACGTTGTGTGCACAAAGTCCCGAGAGGTGAATGGAGGAGGGATTACAGTGTGGCCATCCTCCCTGGGGGGTGATTTCTCTTTCTCTCCTTCTCTCTCTCCGGCGAGCACCCTTTTAGAGGGCAAAAATCTCTCTCTACGGGACCAGCAGATGGCATAATGACTACATCACTGGACTCCCACTTGGTCCACGGTGGTTCAAGTCCTGGACCTGCTGGCTTAAACTCACGCCGGGTGCATGTGGGTGCATGCCCAAGATCCTGAGAGGAGAATGGAGGAGAAGGGGTTGAGGCGTGGCCACCCCTCTGGGAGGTGATTTCTCACTTTCTGTCTCTCTCGCTTTCTGGTGCACACATGCGCCTTATAGCGGGAGGAGGGGGACCTCTCAAAAAAAAAAATAAGGAGGCGGAAAGGGAGAAAATAAATCCAATATCAAATCACCAAGAAATTTCCTTATTTGATGAAAACATTTAATACCCTAATTTCACCATATTTTAGTTTCACAAATGAACTTAATGCTAAGAAGAAAAGAGGAACTCTACATGATTTATTGCAGCCCTAATCTGGCTTTAAGTCAGCCAAGAAGCCGTAAGAGCAGACAAGAAGGAATCAGAGCTAACATCTAGCTTTTTAGAGAGACAGAGGCCTACCTCAAAACTGTGGGAGCAGAACACAAAATAGCAAAACCCGAATCCCTCAGGTGTTTTAGGGGGATGTCTCCAATATAGTTTAGGGCTAACTAAAATGGACAATACTACCCACTCTTAAAATGAACAAAAGATTTGGCAATATCATGGAAACAAGAGGGAGAATTATTTCAGTATACAAATTATTCTTTAACATGTGACTATATTGGCTGGCAAAGTGTTGAACAAATTCAATGATGTTTGTTAACTCACTTTAGAAAAATCCACAAAACCGCTTGCCATAGGCTGATGAAAAATGTTAGAGGGGGCTACCATTCCAGAATCATCTCTCTCCATTGGTTGATGCTGGGAGAATGTGCTTGGGTCTGATAATTGTTGATGCATGGGGTGGTTCCCTAACACAGACTGCGACCAACCTGATAAGCCTTCTAGAAAGAAAAAAATGAAAATAAAGTTTGACATTTATTTGGATAAAATCACAAAGTATTACCACTTTATTCTTTTTCTCATACTAAATTTTATTAAAATCATTCCTCTGAACAGCTCAGAGCATATTTACTCAGTTTTGCAAGCCAAAAAAACCCAAAGAACAAAAAACCAAGTTCCTGAAAAACTTCCAGAATAAGTCTTCAGAATATCCCAAACACTCCACCTTGTCTTTCAAAAGATTGAGTGCTCTCTGAAAGAACTAAAATAACCGTTGCATTCTATACTGGAAAGCTAATGAAAGAAAGAAGTATACTTTGAATATTGCCTTCATGATCATCCATTTAACACCCCAACAAGCACTCTAGACTCTGAGATTGAATGGAATTTCTCAAGTGCAATATAAGGAACCAGCAGATGGCATAATGGTTATGTCACTAGACTCGCACATAGTTGACTGCGGTTTGAGTCCTGGACCCAGAGGCTTAAATTCACACCAGGCAGGTGTGCGTGCATATTCAACATCCCAAGAGAAGAATGGAGAAGAGATTGTGTTATGGCCATCCCCCCTGGTGATTTCTCGTTTTCTGTCTCTCTGGCGAGCACACACGCCCTATAGCAAAAATCTCTTAAAAAAAAAACCAAAAAACAAACAAACAAAAAAACAGTATAATATGAATACCCTTCCCTAATTTAATGTTAAGTATAGCAACTAGGTTTTTTTTTTTTTTTTTCCTTTTTTAAGGAACTAAGTTTTAATGGCTAACTCTATTTACTCAAGATACCCCTCCATAGAGAGGAAAGGTAACTGTACCTGACACAGCATTGACACCAAATGACCAGATTCCACTGTGTCCAACAGGAGCGACAAAACTGGTCCCTACAGGGGCTTGTGCAACGGACCCTCCTTGCCGAATTCGGGCCAGTCTCTCTGTTCCAATGGGAGGAGGTATCTTTCGATCTTGACCGGCACTGCCTCCTTTTGGTTGGCCCAATGTTGGTGGAGCAGAAGTGGCTGAAAGAGGTGAAGATGATCCCGAAGAAACAGATGGAATAGGAGAATCACCTGGTGGCAAAATATTTCTCTATTGTTTTATTACATATAAAAACTATAAAATATGAGAAACCTTGTTGGAAAGATCTACTCCACAACATTGGTTCTGTAAAGAAAATTTCATTTTATGAGTCCCGTAGGCGTAGTGGTTAAGGTGCTGGACTCCCACACAGCCTACTCTGGTTTGAGTCCTGAACCTGGTGGCTTAAAACTCATGCTGAGGATGCGTGCATGCGTGTGTGTATGCATTCGTGTCCAAAATCCTGAGAGGAAAATGGAGGGAAAAGGACTGTGGTGTGGCCATACCCCAGGGGGTGTTTTCTTACTTTTTGTCTTTCTATGTTTCTCTGTTGAGCGTCCACGCCCTCTAGCAAAAATCACTCTCAAAAGAAGGGGAAAATTTCATTTTATACTAACATTTAAATGAAAATATTAAAATTTCGATAAATATTACCCTACACTTTATCTGCCTATAGTAAGAATAAACAAATAGTCATCATTTCAATTTCCCAGTTGAACTGAACAAGGCTAGAAAGGAAGGCCACATTTATTCTTACTCTAGTTATAGATAATCTAAAAAAAAAAAAGTGGCAATATACTTGTCACATTGGGACCAGGAGATGGCGTAATGGTTATGTCGCTGGATTCCCAATGGCTGACTACAGTTCAAGTCCTGGACCTGGACGTGGTAGCTTAAAAATCACATCTGGTGTGGGGACCAGCCGTTAGCACAATGGCTAGGTCGCTGAACTCCCATGTATAGACCGTGGTTCAAGTCTCGGACCCGGTGGCTTAAACTCACGCTGGGTGCATGTGCATGTGTGCCTAGGATCCCAAGAGGAGAATGGAGAAGGGACTGTGGCGTGGCCATCCCCCCTGGGGGGTGATTTCTCGCTTTCTGTCTCTCTCTGTCTTTCTGGAGAGCGCACGTGCCCTATAGCAAAAAAAAAAAAAAATCCATATCTGGTGTGTTGGTGTGTGTGCCCAAGACCCCAGGAAGAAAATGGAGAAGGGACTGCAGCATGGCCAACCCCTAAGGAGGGGATAATTTCTCATTTTCCTTCTCACTGTGTCTCTCTTTCCAGCAAAAGCACACACCCTGAGGCAAAAACCTCTCAAAAAACTAAAACAAAACAACCTATCAAATTTCCTGGAAAACACCGGGTTTCCTTTATAATTTTTTATTAATGTTTTTATTTTTTTTCCCTGTCTGCAGTCCTTTTTTCCCCCATAACAAAGAGGTTAAATGTTAGCAAAGCACTGTAGGATTGAGTTCACAGCATTGTTGCTTAATGAGATTCTTAAGTAATTTGGGTAGTTTTCTTTGTAAAAAGGGTTAATACTCAAGACCAGCAGGTGGCATCGTGGTTAAGGTGCTGGATGCTCCCACATGGCTAAACATGGTTCAAGTCCTGGATCTGGTGGCTTGCTTTCTCATTTTCCCTCTTCCTCTCTCTCTCTCTCTGTGTCTCTGTCAAATTAAAAATAAATGAATAAGTAAAATTTAATAAATAATTTTTAAAAAGGGCTAATACTGACTATTTCTTCATACTTATTAAAATAACATAATAATGGGAACAGCAATTAGCATAATGGCTATGTAGCTGGACTTTCATGTAGTTGACTACTGTTCGCATCTGGGACCAGGTGGCTTAAAAGTCACGCCGGGCGTGTGTGTGTGTGCGTGCCCAAGATCCTGAGAGGAGAAAGGAGAAGAGATTGCAGCGTGGCCACCCCCCCTGGGGGGTGATTTCTCGCTTTGTGTCTCACTGTCTCTCTCTGTCTGGTGAGCACATGTGCCCTATAGCAAAAACCTCTCAAAAAAACCCCAAAAAACATAATAATAACAAAATCCTGTTCAATTCCAAATACTTCATCTAGAACATGGGAATACTTTACATATAAATGGCAATAATAGTTTCATAAAATGGAAAAATAAATTAAAAATCATACCAAACTAACCATACACATATATTCAACTTCTTTTCAGATTTGATAAATTATTTCACAATGCTACTCTCCAAAGCGTCCTTTCATAAAACTATTTGTAGTACCTTTTTTCTTGATCCAAGTTCCACTATAAAAATTTCTGGCCTGACTCTTCTCAAGTTTCTATCCTATGAACACCTAACAATTTTTTTATATGACTATAATACAAACCTTGGGTATCTGCATACTACTAAGTTTACTAAAGTTACAACATATTGTTCCCTGAAACAAATGGTTTAATAACTTATTCAAAGACTCTTTGGAAAGAGTTCCTCCAGGATTCCTACATGAGTTTGAGGCGCTTGTCCATGGATGAGGAGAAAAATGTTGTCTGTTGAAACTAGGTGTCCCAACAGGAGTTGGCCCTTGCAGGAAAACCCTCGTTCCTGGTATGCCAGAAAAACTTGTCAGAGGAGCAGAAGAGGAAGATGGAGAGCTGCCTGATGGGTCAATGGATGGTAGTCCTGAAATAAAGTAAGTCAAAGATATCCAATTAGCCAAGGCTTTAAAATGAGAAGTCCAATGTTTACTTAATTCCTATTTAAAAAGAAGAAAGTATGTGGTTTATTTTTATACATCACAGCATGAAGAATCCATTTATGTGTAATTGCATGGCAAATATATCTTTTTCTTATAATCCAGAAGAGTTTCAACAACTAGTAAAAATATAGAAAAGTGAGCTCAGGGACCAGCAAGAGGCATGGTGGTTAAGGGCGCTGGACTCCCACATGGCTGACTGCAGTTTGAGTCCTGGACCTGGCAGCTTGCTTTTGCACTCTACACCCCCTTTTGTACTCTGTCCCTCTCTGGTCAAAATAAAATAAATAAATACATCAAATAAATATAAGTTCAATAAAACAATTATTATTATTATTTTTTTTTTAAAAAGAAAAGTGAGCTCAATGTTTAAGAATAGTAATCACCTTGGGACCAGCAGATGGTGTAATGGTTATGTTGCTGGACTCTCATATAGTCGACCACAGTTCAAGTCCTGGAGTGGCTGCCTTAAAACTCAAGCCAGGCACGTGTGTGTGCGTGCCCCAAATTCCCCCCAAAAAAGGAGAATGGAGGAGAAGGGATTGTGGTGTGGTGATCCACAATGGGAGGTGACTTCTCGCTTTCTTTCTCTCTCTGTCTCTCTGGCAAGTGCACTCATTGTATGGCAAAAATCTCTCTTAAAAATAAAGGATAGTAACCACCTGGAATAATATTCTAGATAAATCTCAAAGCTTTTAAGCAAGGGGACATAAAATGAAGGCATGCTGTGACCTAAGTCCATTAATAATTTACTATTTCCTTTTTATGGAAAATCTTAAAGCACAGGTTCTCATTTACATAACTAGTTATTTCCTATGAAGATGAATAAAGAAATCTACCAATGCCGCCTTCTTTATATGGAAAAAAAGTGAACTATCAATTTCAATATTCTATTTGATTAAAAAAAAAGTTGTGAACTACGTCAAAGTTTCTACTGAGTTTGTATAAATCTAAAATTAGTTGTCTCCTTGAATTCCATTGTTTTCTATGGAGAGTGTATGAGGGGAAAGAGACAAGGGTCTGAAAAAGGATTATAAGCACTCAATTCAGGAAAAAGTAATTAACAGCAACATTAAAAACTGGCAAAACTCTCAAGCAGGTATTTTCAGTTTAATTTCTCCTTCAGTTTTAAAAAACACCTTTGAGATATAATTCACATATTATATAATTTCACCATTTAAAGCATACAATTAGATGGATTTTAGTATATTTACAAAGAGAATTGTATTGGGTTGTCAGTAAAGTCATAGCACATTTTTGCATAGAAAAAATACGTCATTACTTTTCCAAAAACCCAATAGTTGTGCAACTATCATGACAATCAATTTTTTAACATTTTGGTCTTGTCTGAAAGATGCTCCATACCTATTATACAAATTCACGTACTAAAATCTGGTAAACCACTATAATGTGTTGCGAGGGTAGAGACCTAATCCAATTTTGGTAATGAAAGGTGAGACCTTTCATTAGGTTCCAGAGGTGACTGGGACTGCATGAAGTCATTAGGGTTGAGCCACCATGAATGAAGCTGCTCCTGGTAGCTTTGTAAGGACACAGAGACACATGGACACAGACATGTAGCTCTTGTTATATAATACCCTATACTACACTGGGATTCTGCAGTGAGATCCCAACAATAGAAGCCTCTCACTAGATGTAGACTTTAAAAAAAAAAAAAATTACTGGGGATCAGCAGTTAGCGTAATGGCTATGTCGCTGGACTCCCATGTAGTCGATCGCGGTTCGAGTCCTGGACCCGGCCGCTTAAACTCACGCCGGGCATGTGTGTGTGCGTGCCCAAGATCCTGAGAGGAAAATGGAGAAGGGATTGCAGCGTGGCCATCCCCCCGGGTGTGATTTCTCGCTTTCTGTCTCTGTCTGGTGAGCGCATGCGCCCTATAGCAAAAACCTCTAAAAAAAAAAAAAAGAAAAAAAATTACTTTATTTACCTTTATTTATTGTTATGATTATTTTCCAATTTGACTAGAGAGAGACAGAGAGAGAGGGAGGGAGAGAAAGTGAGAAAACAAGTCACCAGGTTCGAGACTTGAACCAGTTGGCCATATGGGAATCCAGCACCTTTAACCACCATGCCACCTGCCAGCCCTAGATGTAGACTCTTGATCTTGGGCCTCCAAAACTATGAGCTAAATAACTTCTAATCTTTATAAATGACTCACTCTTGAGTATTCAGTTTTTAACATGTATTCAGTTATTAAGCAACAGAGAATAGACTGAAACATCTTCCCACAACATAGAAAGTATTACTACTTCTTACCTGAAAATAACTATATCCATGAAAGAAAAGCATCAAGGGATCAGCAGTTAGTGTAATGGCTATGTCGCTGAACTCCCATGTAGTCGACACTGGTTCGAGTCCTGGACCCGGTACCTTAAACTCACGCCAGGCGCGTGTGCATGAGTGCCCAAGATCCCGAGAGGAGAATGGAGGAGAAGGGAATGAGGCGTGGCCATTCCCCCATGGGGAGTGATTTCTAGCTTTCTATCTCTCTGTCTTTCTGGGAAGCACATGCACACTGCAGCAAAAACCTCTCAAAAAAAAAAAAAAAAAAAAAAAAAAGAAAAAGAAAAAGAAAAGAAAAGCATCAAAACAACAAACAACATAGGCAGTTAAGAAATAAGGACAGGGACCAGCAGTTAACACATGGCTATGTTGCTGGACTCCCATGTAGTTGACCGCAATTCGAGTCCCGGACCTGGTGACTTACACCCACGCTGGGTGTGTGTGCATGCATGCCCAAGATCGCGAGAGCAGAATGGAGGAGAAGGAATTGTGGCACGGCCATTCCCCCATGGGGGGTGATTTCTCGCTTTCTGTCTCTATGTCTCTCTCTGTCTTTCTGGTGAGCGCACATGCCCTATAGCGAAAACCTCTCCAAAAAAAAAAAAAAAAAAGAAAAAGAAAAGAAATAAGGACAAATTCACTAATCCTGGGCCCAAATATGAAGGTCAGTGAAGAAAATTTTCTATTACAGCCTGGCCACTGGCAATGAGCCTTTCTTTCACCTTGGGTCTTTGAATGGTCTCTATTGGTTTCCCAAAATAAAAAGTTAGAATAGATACCTATTTATGAAAAGAGAGAGAAAAATCCTAGAAAATACTTTGGGCCACACACAACCTTATTTATGCAGGCATATATTTCTATTTGAAAGATGATATAAAGGTTATGTTTCCCCTGAAAAGTAAAGTAAATGAAAATGTATCTGAAATGAAAGCTAAGGGTATACCATACCCATAACTCACAAATTATTTTTTTTAGACAGGTTCTTGCTATGTTGTGATCCTTCTGCATTAGCCTTGTGAATTGCTGGGACTACAGGCCGACACCACTTTGGTATTTAGGGTGGGTCAGAAATCAAATCTGAGGACCAACAGATGTCATAATGGTTGTCACTGGACTTGCACATGGTCGACAGTGATTCGAGTCTTGGGTTGGGCGGCTTAAACTTCACACTGGCCGCACGTGCATGTGTGTCCAAAATCCTGAGAGGAGAATGGAAGAGAAGGAATTGCAGCATGCCCATCACCCCCTGCGGGGTATGATTTCTTGCTTTCTCTCTGTTTCTCTCTGGTAAGCACACGTACCCTATAGCAAAAATCTCTCTCTTAAAAAAAAAAAAAAGAAACAAAACCTGGACTTCCCGTGTGGCCTTAGCCTGCCAAGAACAGTACCTATTTCAGTGTACTACTATAGCTGGACTCTTACAAATAACTTTAAGGAACATATATCGATTTATAATTAGTAAGAAGGGGCTATGGGGCAGTTTTCCAACAGTAGAAAAAGGCTATGTGGCAATAACATTTCTTACCTGTATTCTGCATCAGCCACATTTCTACATTTTTTTTTTGGAATAGTGAAGATTAGACTGATTTGGCTCTTAAACTATGAGAAATAGGATTTGGCTTTCCAAAAATCTCCAAGTTAACACAGGCCTCAAACTTATCCATATCCTTCTTACAATACCTCGGCAGCTAATTTCTTTCTTTCTTTTTGAGAGGTTTTTGCTATAGGGCGCATGCACTCACCAGAAAGAGAGAGATGGAGAGACAGAAAGTGAGAAATCACCCTCCAGGGGTCATAGCCACACTGGAATCCCTTCACCTCCATTCTCCTCTCGGAATCCTGGGTACGCATGCACACATGCCTGGCATGAATTCAAGCCACCAGGTCCAGGACTTGAACTGTGGTCAACCACATGGAAGTCCAGTGACATAGCTATTACGCTATTAGCTATTAGCTATTGGCAGCTAATTTCTAACTTAAAAAACCAACAGCTAAACCTCAGTTAAATAAAAAGGTCGGGGAGGGGGGCAGGTGGCATGGTGGTTAGGGGTGCTGGACTCCCACATGGTCGACTACAGTTTAAGTCCAAGACCCGGTGGTTTGCTTTCTTACTCACTCTTTCTCTCTTTCTCTTTCTTTCAAATTAAAAATAAATAAAATTAAATAATTCTTTCAAGAGAAAAAGCCCATACGTGACTGAATCTATTCAAATAGCTACATATAATATAAATGATACAGAGTACTATTAAACAATGTAAATAATGAAATGGTGTCTAAATACCCTTGCAACTTCAGATTTTTAAATCTGAGAAGCTCACACAATCATTACGATAAAGAAACAGGAAAGTGTAAATTTGGGATCCTTGAAGCATCCCATGAGTCCTTTTTATTAGTATTATCTGACACCAATTTCAAGAAAATGAACTGATGAAAAGTATAACCTTACTATGAGAAAGAAAAATCATAGAACATAAAGTATCTCATTTCATGGGAGTGATTTTCTTACTGCTACATTTTTTTGTCCACTCAATCAGCAACTACTATAGCCTTTCCTAACCATGACACACTCTAATTTCTTTAATGTCATGCAATACTAGGTAGAAAAATACATGTTTTCTTATTTTCTTGGGAGACAGAAACAGTGTGTGAGAACCCCTAAATGAGTTGCTGGCACAACTTACCAACTGGACTAGTAGAAACTCGCTGAGAAGGTGATCTGAAGCCAGGTGCCTTGGAGTTGTCAGAGTGTACATTTTCCAAGTGTCCAAGTACAGAGTTACCCAGGAACGCTGACTGAACAGTGAAAGAGGCATCTGCAGCAACTCGTGAGGACAGTGGACCATCTCCCCAACCCTGATTAGCTGGTACCTGACTGGTATCAAAAAGACTACTGAAGTGATTGAAAAGTGTGGCTGGGCCAAATGTAGGCGGCAAAGATTTATTTGCTGGGTTTATGTGCATCTGAGAACCATTCATAATGTTCACAGCTGAAGAAAGCTGCACTGCAGCTGGTGGGCCTTGAGGTGGAGTTAAAGGAACTGGATTTGTAACAAAAATAGACTGGGGATCCTGGTGAATAGTTGCATTTGGTACCACTGAGTAAAAAGAACCTCTAGGCTGCATTCGATGAGAAACTCGAGGTGCTGGTACAGCTAACTGAGGTAAATTACTAGTGTCCTGATTATCAGCAGCAACCAGTCTGGGTGATGCCAACGTTAATGGGGCAGATTCTGAGTTAGATGCAAAAGGCATTGCCATAGGACTTAGATCAGATACACTGGATGGCTGTGCTTCCTCCTGTGTGTTACTGGAGGGGGAAGTAGGACTACTAGATAGGTGAGTTTCTGGAGCTCCTGGAGTATTGCTGGCAGAGCTACTGCAACTATTTGCAGTTGAAGATGGGGTACACAGGTTTGCCGTGGGCGGCTCTTGGGTGGATACTTTCTCCTTGAGGGGTGGCACAGCAGAGAAAGATTCCATCTTTTGTGAAGAAAGCTGTGTTTGAGAAGTACTTGCAGGCAGAAATGTGGTGGGAACTTGCCCACTAGTGATAGGTGCAGAGGAGACAGAAGGCAGGGAACTACAAGTACTTATCACTGAAGAAATCACTGTTGCTGGAGGACTTGTCTTAGGCACACAGGTAAACAATTGTTTTCTGACTGATGAAGGAGTCCGAGTGTTAGTCACACACACTGGCTGACTAGCAGCAACTACAGAAGAGACGGTGATAGGACAACTAGAAGTGGCTAGTCCAGCAGATTCTGAGGATAAAACAGTCCCATTCTGGTTAGGTAGACGGCTTGTATTATTATGCTTTGGAGAGCTACTTGTATTGCCAGGATTCACAGGTCTCACTGGGAATGGTCCCCAAGTATTAGGAGAAGGTGAGAAAGTTCCTCCAAACTGGGCCATGGGTAAGCGAGGATGCCGAATCTGTTGCATAGTTTGAGCAGCCAGTAGGGCAAAATGAGGGTGGGGATAAGCTAAGGGTAGAGAAACTGGGAAAGAAGAACGTACGTTTGTTGGCACGTTCTTATTAAGTTTATTAGTGGGCTGGAACGTAGACAACGTTGTTGCCTGTGAAGTTACAAGAGTGGGAGCACCCAAGGGAAATGTATTTTTACTAGAAGCTGCTGTGTTGCCTACTCCAGATGAGAAGTTCGCATGAATGGATTTAGTGCTGGCAGGTGTTCTGATATGATTTTTAGGAATCAAGTCTTCCAGTTCCTTAGCAGGGTCTTGAATAAGTGCATTGATAAGCTGAACTGCATATCTTGTTGATTCTGTACCGCCCCTGGGGGGGAAAAAAAAACAAAGACCAAAAAATGACAAAAAAAAATCCTCAACCAATGAACCAAACCCAAGAAATCTTAACTATCAAATGAAACTCTTAATTGTGCCATACCTAAAATTTTATTTTATATTTCTTATAATATAATATATAATTTGGGGGGTGGCGAGTGGTGTGGTGGTTAAGGCGCTAGACTCCTACATGGTAGACCGTGGTTCAAATCCTGGACCTCGTGGCTTGCTTTCCACTTTTCCTCTCTCTCTCTTGCTCTATCCCTCTCTGGTCAAATTAAAATAAGTAAACAAATAAAGTTAAATAATTCTTTAAAAAAATAATAATTCTGACTCAGAACTAGCAATATACATTTTTAAATTACCTTATTGTGATCATTCTCTCGCCATTCTTATCTTTTTGTTTATCCACATCAATATGGGCACCAGTAACATCTTGTATTGCAGTGATGTTGCATCCTCCTCTTCCCATTATCCTAGACACTACAGAAGCTGGAACAGACAACTTCTTTGACCTATAAAATAAAGACTATACATGACTTTATGAAACAAAATATCTCTTAATAGTAAATGTCTTTACATAAAAAGACATTTCAGTAAGTATAGGCATTTATAGAATAGTATTTTTCAAAAAAAAGGAAATTACTAAAAAAGTTTTTTACTTTAGAGACTGACTCTCTAATCACGCTGAATTTAATTTAGTAAAGTTAAAATTACATTGTCACTTAAAAAAAAAATTAGGGGTTGGCAGGTGGGGTGGCCGACCACAGTTTGAGTCTTAGACCTGATGGCTTGCTTTCTCACTTTCCCCTCCTTGCTCTCTCTCTAGTCAAATTAAAAATAGTAATAAAAATAAAACTAAAATAAATAATTCTTTTAAAAATAAAAATAAACAGAAATTATATTTAAATCACTCATAATCTAAGCATTAAAATCTGCCCAAAACATCATATATCATCTAAACTATAATGACTACGTATGTTGACTCTTTCTAAATTAAAATAATGCATATCACATTGGGTAATATAATACTAAATATTATATGGTAACTTATACATTTAAAATCAACTTATACATTTTAAATTAACAGTGAATTCTTAGCAATAAAACATAAAGGCTTAGTTGAACTATAAAAAAACCTCACAGGTTATCTGAAAAAGTGAACATTAGTTGTGTCATATAAAATGTGTGCAAAATTTATATACTGCTTCTAATTTAATTTTAGCACATCATAGATTTAGCAGTTTAAAATAATAATCACATTCAAATTATTCTTTAACTAGGTAACCATCTAACAAGAGCAAGAGGACTTGTATAGTGTATCAAAGTTAAAAAGATGAAACTAACTCTACTTACCTTCTTACGACTTCTTTCCACCCTTCTTCTCTTTTTTGACCCCTTTTAGGGCTAGTGAGATTCAGCTTTATGCTTGGAGAGCTTAATGGCAATGACACTGGCTTGTAACTTGTAGACAAAGAATTAGGATTCACTTCCCCTTCAAGTCTAAGAGAGAAATGTTAAATCTAATAACGATAATTTTAAAACAAAGACTCAAAGAGGCTATTTGTTTATAGACAAAGTTATGCTGAAATATTTTAATTACAACTTGGCATGGTCTAGTGGTTAGGAGAGTTAGATTCCTCCTGGACAACACTGGTTAAAATTCCAGCACCAACAACTTCAAGAACACACCAGGCATGTGTCATCTGCATGCCCCAAATCCTGACAGGATGGAGATGGGGAAGAGATTGCATTGTGACCACACCATTGCCCCTGTTTTTTCTCTCTCTGCTCTCTCTCTGCCAAGTGCCCTTTGATAACTAAAAAGAAAAAAAAATTTTTGGTGTATCATATAATCAACAAGTTAGAAAAACAGAAATAAGTCAGAGTCTATTGTCTATATTAGTATTGGGATAGATTCAGAAGGTAAAATCTGGACCATAATCAATAAAAATGATAAAATTAAATAAAATCAAAGCATGCTAAAATTTTCAACTTCAGGCTATGAATCTTATAAAAATTTCTATATATTTTTATAACCCCATTTCCTAACTAGCAAATGACTAAGAGGACACAGGTGAATTTCAGTTTTGAATATGAAGACTGATACATGGTTGACCTAAACTGTCTAATAGAACTTATGCTTGGATAGGGTACTTCAAATACTTTCGCCAGGTATGAGAAAGTAAAGGTAAAAATAGAGTTAACAAATCAGAAAAATTTACCGTGTTTGAGTTTTGGAAGTGGTGGTACTCATCTTTTCTTCTTGGGATTGAAGGAGCAATGAAGGGTATCTCCTATCACTAGTGGAATTCACATCCATAGTGAAATTTAACTCTTGGCTTTTACTACCACTACTACTCTCACTGTTGCAGTCTGTGCTATCCAGGTTATCTGAATCACTATTCCCTCCTGCACCACCACCTCTAGGTTCCCCATTTATTTTATTTTTATCTGCCTTTTGCTGTGCTAAAGATATATGTTGTTCTGGCAAAATCAAATGTGCTGTGGGAGGGGTTTCTTTTGTTTTGTTCTTCTTATTTTTCCGATTGGTGCTGGGGGTTGTCACCACATTGGCCCGTTTTTTCCCAAACACATTTGTGAAAGTGGCAGATGTTGCAGAGATTCCAATTGTGGTGGTAGTGGTTGCACTAGGAGGTTCTATGGGAACTTCTTGCTCCACTGAAAAATATCAGAAAGGATAAAAATAACACTGAGAGACACAGATCTCAAAACAAATTGTGATATATTACACCCAATAATTCATAATAATTCAGTCCTTTAGGTCCTATTTTCCTTTTATAAGTCTTCACTAATGAGTAAAGAAACATTTACGACTGTTAGAACAAATGCACAATATTATATTTTGATGTTGAAGTTGGTCTAGAATATATAGACCATTAACATTGTTAAGATCTGAAATGCTAGTCTCATGAACTAAAAACTACCATATAGTATGAGTTTAAGAAATTTTTCAAATAGTATTTTAGAATTAGAATTCAAATAGAACAAAATTATGTATCTACTACAAGCACTGCCAGATGGCACAATAAACAACTCTTTGAGAGTAATAAACCTCAGGTCTTTACTGACATTTTAGCCCTCTGTATCTTTGAGTTTGACCCTTGCTAAACATTTATTGAGGAACTCTACTAGTCTTCCTAGTTTCTAATCAGGGGAAGAAAGGGTAGAGAATATGAAGGAAAGTTGATAAACCTCTTACTGTATTACTTTTAACATACATAGATGACTAGGTGACTTAAATTACAAATGAGCTTCATCAAAGTATGTACATACCTTCTCCCATATATCTCTGTATCAATTGTCAATGTAAACCATTTAGAAATACTAACTATAAAAAAGTCAGTTGTCTATTTCAGATTAAAGTAATAGTAATAAAATATTTAACAAGAGGAAACTATAGCAAAAAACACTCAAGATGAAATTGATAAAGGAGAATTTTATTACTAATTCAGATGGACTATTTCGTACCATCTTCATCATTTTCCTCTTCATCTTCATCTTCTGGCAGCTCTGAATTCTCCTTAGGTTTGTTTTCCTCATCTTCTTCCTGTTTCCTTTTCTGCTCCTCTTTTTTCTTTTTTCTTTTTTCTTTTCTTTTCTCTCTTTTAGCTGCAAGAGCCTGCTTTCTGCTCTCTTCTCTTGACTGCAGATAAAGTAAGTATAATCATTTTACCAATAATGCAATAATTTTTTTTGGGGGGGGGGAGGTTTTTGCTATAGGATGTGTGCACTAGCCAGAAAGAGAGAGACAGAGAGACAGAAAGTGAGAAATCACCCCCAGGGGGATGGCCATGCTGCAATTCCTTCCCTTCCATTCTCCTCTCAGGATATTGGGCATGCATGCACACGTGCCCAGCAGGAGATTAAGCCACCTCTTCCAGGACTTGATTTGCGGTTGACCACATGAGAGTCCAGCGACATAGCAATTACCCCAACTGCTGGTCCCAATAATGCAATAAATTAAATGAAGAATGAAATGATATTTTTGCTTATGATATATAGGGTTTCCCATGGAGGTCAGTCTCAAAATATACTTATAAAAGAAACAAAAGAAAAATAAACTGAACACCATCAAAATGAAAACCATTTGTGGTTCAAAGGAACCATCAAGAAAGTACGAAGACATCTTAAAACACAGAAAGAAATTTGTACAAACTATACATTTGGTAAGGGACTTGTATTTGGAATACATAGACATTTTATAACTCAATAATGAACAGACCAAGGAAAAATAGACTACTGCAGGCCAGTCCATGGACTGGTGGTTAAGGGAGATGGATCCCACATGACTGACTCCACTCTCCTTGACCTGGTGGCTTAAAAACACCCTGTGAGCCTGTGGCTGCATGTCCAAAATCCCAAGAGGATAGAGAAATGAAAAAGAAACTGTGCTGTAACTATGCAGGATACCGAGTGCTTTCCCCCTCCTTCTCCCTACTGGTCTCTTTCTGGTGAGTGAAAGCGCCCTCTGGTAAATTAAAAAAAAAAAGAAAAAGACTATTGGGTCAGCTCTGTAGTGCAGTGGTTAAAGGAGAGAGATTCCACAAAGCTGACCATGGTTTAAGTTTCAGCCTTGGTGACTTAAAGAACATGTCAAGCACATATGTGTGCATGCCCCAAATCCTTACAGGACAGAGAAACAGAGAAAAAGGGATTGCAGTGTGACCATGCCCTGTTGGCAGGTTCTCTTTCTCTTTCCCCGACCCTCCACATTTCTGGCAAGTGCACGCACCTTCTGGCAATAAAAAAGTAAAAAAAAAAAAAAAAAAAAAAGACTACCAAAACATCAAGTCATATAAAATACATATTTTTGTTAGTCAATTATACTTCAATTAAAAAAAAAAAAAAGAAAAAAAGGGGCTAGCAGGAGGTATGGAGGTTATGGGGCTGGATCCCACATGACCAGCTCTACAGTCTGAGTCCCAGACCCTGCAGCTTGAAAAGCACACCAGGTGAACAGGCATGTGTGCCCAAAATCTCAAGAGGAGACTGGAGAAGGGATTGCAGCATGGCCATCCCCCCAGGGAGTGACTTTTCACATTCTCTCTCCGTTTCTCTCTCTCTGACTCTGCCTGGTGAACACACCAGCCCTATAGAAAAACCTTTTAAAAAAAAAGGAAAAAGGATCTGAATAGGCATTTCTTTCTTTCTTTTTTTTTTTTTTTTTGGAGAGGTTTT